>NC_081557.1:237707390-238056589 GCF_022355385.1 Mustela nigripes | reverse complement strand
TGTGATCTCTGTCTGTCAAATAAATAAATAAAATATTTTTTTTTAAAAGAGCTTCCTCTAAAACTTTAAAAAAAAATTTAAAATTAGGGTTATTCCATGCCAGTGAGTAAAAAAAAAAAAAAAAAAAAAAAAAATACATAATGACAAACTCTTTAAGATTACTACAGTCTTAAGAGATTGATGTTTTGGTATTGTCTTCAGAGTCTCACTTTTGCTATCCCCAAAAATAATTGAGAAAAATATGCATATCACTGTTTTTGCAGTATTTATATAAGAGTAGATATTTTTTAAAAAATTATAATTTAGGGCAGATGCTTCTCAGTCATAGCCAAATATCAGTCTCTCTCTCTCCTACCCATCACTTTCATAAGTTTCAGAGGAAGATTAGAACTCCTCTCTCCCAAGGGGTGATTATTTTTTTAGACTAAGCCAATAATGGTAAATTCATTCCCCTTCTTGGTCATTGGTTTAAGAGTGGGCAAGTAAACAGCAACTCTAGCCTTTCACATCAGAGATAAAAAGATGAGTTGGGACCCTTCCCATTCATTCAAAGAGTCATGAGGGGGAGCAACAGTCCTTCAACCTTTGAACTTTTGTTTGCAAAGATTTGATGCTTCAAGTTTCCACAACCATCTTGTAAATATGAGACCCTAAAATGAATAAACCCTAACATCTTAAGGATAGAAGAGCAAAAAGGTAGAAAGAGTCTTAGTTCTGTATAATTTCAGTGACATACTGAACTAACCAATCTCAGAACTCCCCTACCTTCCACTTAGCCCAAACAGACTTCTGTCTGATTCCACAGAAGAGCCTCAAACAGGGGTGTGAGTATACATACTATATTGAGAGAGCACTTTCCTGACAAAAGGAGCAAAAGAAGAAGAAGAGAGCCAGTGAAGGAGCTAAGCAAGTGTATAGACTCACCCTGAGTCCAACCAATAGTCTGAACCCACAGGAAGATATGGAACATAAATATTTTACAGCTGACCTTTTATATGTTCATATTAATCAGTCACTGCTGAGGATTATTCCTGGTGAAAGAGCACAGGAATTCTGATGGCTTCTGTTCAGCTGTGGAGAGGTAACGGCTTAGGCTATTACCAGACAAAACCCATAGCATTAGAGGATGGGTGCAATGGTCTGATAAAGGAGACCTGAGCAGAAGTTTTATAGCATCCACTGGAATCCAATATTGCATCGATCAGATTCATTTACTTCCCTCATTTAGTTCATTCAATCCAGGTACAGCTTTTCTGGGAATCTGGTTGGTCACAATTCCTGGAAAAACTTACAAAAGGAAGGTGGTGGGATAAAGAACAGTTGCCACTGCTGAACTGGGTCCCAAGGCCATCCCTGATAGGCATTGCCCATTCTAGATTTCCCGCTACTGCTGGTGAAGGTAGTTCATCTTGTAGGGTAACCCAGACCCTCAACAACAAAGGAGTTTGAGCCCTTGTTTACTCTGTGGTTGCTCTACGGAGCTGTATACTATAAAAACTGTCATTGGGGGGTTTCAACAGTTGCCCAGTGGATCCTCCAATTGCCACATATATTCCCCTGTGCCCCCATTATGAGGGAGCATCCCTACTGCCTTAGGCTGATCAGATTATAAACTGGAACTTCTGAATAACACAGAACCAGAACACAAATTCCCTGATATGGATGACTGGGAGTAGGGGTGAGTGGGGCCATTCCTATCTCACCTCTTGATTCTCAGGCTATATAGTCTACCTATTGTGGACAGAGCATCATTCAATGACTATTGATTTAAGGTGTATACCACATTCTAAAAGCACCCCATTCACCCAGGTTATGAACTCGAAGTGGGTGCCCCAACTGGGTATTCAAAAGGCTCTTCTAAAATTCTATCAGGCTCGAGCTTCTAGATGCTACATTATGGAATGCGACAAGTGGGTCTCATTGTCATGTGTCCATCACCATACCTTCCTTGCCCTAAATTAGGTCTTGTGGTCCAAGGCAATGTTATGGAAGATCCAATGTTGGTATATCATACTCTTTGTGATCCCTGAGATACTGGTGCTAGCTGAGCCACTATGGGCAGGAAACACAAAAGTGTATCCAGAATACGTGTCAATCCCAATCATGATGAATTATCACCAAGTGCCAGAGCCATACCATCTCTGCTTGTCAGGATGATGCCTTGGCTATTGTTTCCCAAAGTTAGCTTAGCTGAAATGAAGCAAGCATGGGAAAGGGCAACGAATTTACTTTTTGCGGGCCTACTCATTCTCACGTGTGGCTGATGAATGAAATATGAGGATGAAAGGGGCCTGATGAGATTGACTTGTTTTTATGTAGCTAACTGGTCTCCTAGAATGATGATATCACATTAGGTGCTCAACATTGGTTTTTGTTGCTGATAATCTGAACATTCTGCCTCAGAAGTAGAATATCAAATTTACAGAGAAAAAGTCTGAGTAGTCGTGCCCATGGATATGCTCCTCTCTGAGGCTGTAGCTATTCATTCTTGAACCCCCTGCACAAGCACTGGGATAGTCAAGGACAAAGCCTAGCTGTTTGGTGGTATAGTGGTTCTGCCGTAGTAAATCCTCATACTTTGTGCTCACTCCCTCTGCATACCTCTTCCTCCCCCTCCCCTGACGTCCTTGTCCCTGACCTTTTAATCTTCCTCTTTCGCTTTCATACTTTTAACCTGACAACTAAACTATTTGCTCATCTATTTGCTAACACTTCCACCTCTAATCATCTCTGTTCTATAGGAGGCCATGATGGCAAACTTTGGTTTTCTAGGTTTCCTCATTCCTAATTTACTGCCAATTACAGTTACTACCCTTACTATGCTTCTGACAGTTAAGTGCTATCATCTGGCCTGCTATTCTGGGATTTTTTTTTTCTTTTTTTAAAAGATTTTATTTATTTATTTGATGGACAGAGATCACAAGTAGGCAGAGAGGCAGGCAGAGAGAGAGGGGGAAGCAGGTTCTCTACTGAGCAGAGAGCCTGATGAGGGGCTCGATCCCAGGACCTTGAGATCATGACCTGAGCCGAAGGCAGAGGCTTTAACCCACTGAGCCACTCAGGCACCCTTATTCTGGGATTCTATCCACTCTACTGTCATTGGGGAGCATCTCTCACCATCAGCCCTGCACTACAGAGGAGAGTGGTTACTGAGCTTCTCAAAGATGTTGGTGCTTCCTGCACTATTGCATCTCTCATTGACTTGGTAAGGAAGAGTACCTGCCACGCTCTTCCAAGGAACAGAATCATCTGGAAGATTTTCCAGTCTTACAGAGTATATCCATTCCAGTAAGCCCATTGTTTGAGCCTTTCAGCACCTTTCTTTACAGTCTGCTATGATATTTCTTATATCTGTAGTTCATTAACTATTCATTTCATCACATCAGTGATTAATACTTTACCACTTTTTCCAAGCTTCCAAGATTCACTCCAGCAACATCTTGGGATTATTTCCTCAGGCCATTACCAAATGTTTCCTTATCCAAAGTTTTATCCTACAATTTCTTGGTCCACTCCTAGACAAAGTCCCCAGGACATTCAGGAGCTACACCTAGACTGACTCCCACAGTTTCTGCTGGCACGTGTTAGGTCATCCTATCGCTGCTTTGTGTACAATCTCTCCCTTTTCCTAGGATCTGCATTTTCCCACTAAGTTTACTGAGATCTTATCTCAGATGAGTCTGGTGACAGAGAGGGAGAGATCTTAAAGAGTGTAAGCATTATTCTTAAGGGCATTTGCCTTATTTGAAGTCTTGGCATAGTCTTTAAGGAAGAGGAAGGCCTTTCTATTCCAGTGAGGAAAAGTGAATGATTTCCACCAGTCCGAGGATTTAGAACATTCGGTGAGGAGAGATGAAAGTAGGTGCTTAAGTGAAACAATCCAAATATTCTATATATATAAACATTTTATTTTTACATAGTTTAACAATGAGAATGCATCTATATAATTTCCAAGAAATGCTATAAAAAGATGATATGTATTTATATGCATATATAAATATATATACATATGTATATATGTATGTATATATAACATATATGATATATATGTAAAAGCATTAAAAATACCACATGATATACATATATATAGCAGCATAAAAACCAAAGTCTTACCTATTATGGGGAACATAGAAGAGACTTTCACTTCTATACCTTTATGCTGTTTATAATTTTACTTGGGCTTTCAATGATGAGAGTTCACTAAATCACATCCTCAGTTCATAAAATATTATTATTATCTGTCCTAGTAAGGCTTTCTCTTATTATATTATTTATTGATATTTACCTCTTTATTTTTATCTTCTTCTTAGTTCTTTTCCCATACTCCACAGGCAACAATTATAATGTGATTCTACTAACACAGTACACTGAATCATCAATCAGACTCACAAATACCAAGTCCTACTCAGCACCAAGCTTTAGTAATGATTATTCAAATTTATAAGAACAGAGGCATATTGCATCAGAACATATCTTTCTAAATCCCTTTTTCACATTGGAATGCGTTTTAGATTCAGAGTGACAAGCACTATGGCCAGTACAAAATGGCACAAGGAAGCCTCTTAGTTTTGTGGATCTCTCAAACTTTATACTCTCTACTCATGTAGCAAGAAATCCTATGCAATTAACTTCCATTATTCAATCCAGCTATGGCTCATAAAGCCGTGAACTGAAGACTAATTTATAATAAAAAATCAAGACACACTAGGTACATCCTGCTGTAAAAATTCCTTAGATAAGAAGTCAGGATGTAACACCCTCTGCAAGATCATCAATTCCCTTCTAATTAGTAAATTCCATTAATTTGATAAGAAAGGCATCTGAAAAAAAAAAAAATCCCAAAGGTATCTGGCTAAGGTCAGAACTAACTCTCAGGAAGGGAGAAAGAAACCAAGTATAGACCTATTTATTAGTCTCTTTATCATTTTTAAAGTTTACCTTTTATTTTGATGCATTCTTGCACCATGCACATTGTTTGTGAGTATGTACATACACACAGTTGCACTGAATATTTACCTAAGTGTTGCATATTTACATTAAAATTCTGATTTGTACCAGTTTCTTTTAGCCCCATGTTTTAGGATCCATTCATACTGCTACATACAAGCCATTGTTTCTAACTGCCCCATACTACTCTGTTGTATCTATCTCCTCTCCTAATGATGGACAGCCAGCTTGCCTCACTTCCTTACACCAGAAACAACACTGCAGGTAGTATGTTTAGATATGAGAATTTCATTAGGATATATAATCCAGAACAGTATTCTTAGGCTATAAGGAACAAATATACTTGGTCTATTAAATAATACTATCTCCAAAATGATTACATTCAGATTACATTCCCATCAGACAGCATGAGGATTCCCTATATCACCACATTCCTACCAAACTTGCCATTACCCAACTGACAGGGGTAATAATTACAACAGAGATGTCTCACTTGATTTTGGATCCTCTAATTGCCAGTTACCGTGAGTATCTTGATATTTGCTAGTTACCTTTTTTAACTTCTTCTTCTCTAAATTGTTCATATTCTTTCTACATCTTTCAAATTGCAGTAAAAATGATACATTCCCAACTCAACTTCCTCTTAACTGAATTCCAGAATTTTCCATGGCCACTCAAATACAAACCAAAAGGGAAGTGCAATGAAGGGGCAGTCAGAGTAGCAAGAGCTATCAGTCTTCACTAATTGTGATAAGAATAACTTACTCTTGCATATAACAATGTAAATGTCTTAGGGGCGGTCTCTCCTAAAGCAAGGAAGAAGCCCTGACACAAAACTGTGCTTCACAGTAAATCTACTTGGGGTCCCAAGAATATATGCATCCAACATGAGCCCGCTATTTGGTTTATAACCATGTCTTTGTAGTTGCTTAGATTTTGTCAGTAAGCCTGTATTAAATTGCCTTATATATTTTTCAAACATCCATGAGGATTTCTTAGGATCTCCAATGATAGTTTGTATTTTGTTTTCAATTCGAATTTTATGCAGCTCTTCTACTCCCTTGTCTTGCCTAATAGAGGATGGGTCCTCTGACCAACAGGACTTCCCGCTTTTGGATGCCACTCACCTCCATGTCCTTACAGGCATTACTCCCTCTAGTTTTCATTATTTTTATCAATGACAGAAACTGGCGAACTAAGACATTGCTAAGAAAAACTCAGTTTACCCCCTTTCAAATTAATGAATTAGTTCATGCACTCATTTATTCAACAAATAGTTCTTGAGTCCCTCTTACGTGTTTAAATGTTATGAGTTCAACAGGAGGGGGAAAAAAACATATTAAGCTCATAGAGTTTAATTTTTATTGTAAAGCATTCCCCTAACAAGAAGAAAGTAGAGAGTATATGGGGAACACATAAGTACTTATTCCTTCCTCTTATGATGTAAATAATAACATGCCTTCTTCTGATAACCATTGCTGTAAATTTCTAGATGTTGAAATGCATAATAGTGGTTTCTTTCAAAACAAAGACTATCTGTATGTCCATTCCCTTTTCTAGGGGTCTGCTCACCACTCTACCACTACAGCCATATACATACATCTAAGTCACAATGGTACATGTAAAATGTTGAGTGCTCCTTTTAATGCCCCCAATAAATGCAATACTGACTTAGATACTATCTTATTGCATTAAGATTCTTTCCCACTGTGTTCACACCTCTTTCCCTCAACTCACTGTGAAGAGACATAACTGCGTAAGACATTCCCTCATTGAAGAAGATCAACACACCCTAATGAAAAAGAACAAATATTTTCACAATAAAGTTAAATATTAGGCATTTTTCTTTTGAACAAGTGTTTAGGTTTTCTCCTAACATAGAGTTCATGGTGCAAGTTATCTACAGATAAGTTTAAGCATCAAAGATGTGGTTCATATATACAATGGAATTTTACTCAGTCATCAGAAAGGATGAATACCTACCATTTACATTGGCATGGATGAGACTGGAGGGTGTTATGCTAAGTGAAATAAGTCAATCATATAGAAACAATTATAATATGGTTTCACTCATATGTGGAATATAAGAAATAATGCAGAGAACAATAGGTGATAGGAGAAAAAATTAAATGGGAAGAAATCAGAGAGGGAGACAAACCATGAGAAACTCTTGACTCTGGGAAACAAACTGAGGGTTGTGGATAGGGAAGTGAGTGGGGGAAGGGGTAATGAGGCAATGGGCATTAAGCAGGGTCCCCGATGTGATGAACACCAGGTGTTATATCAACTAATGAATCATTGAACATTATATCAAAAACTAATGATGTACTTTGTTGGCTAATTGAATTTAAATTTAAAAAATGATTTAATAAACATGGCAAGTTTGGCAGATACTTTCCAAAGACTTCCATATTTATGCCCTACCCTATCTCTTCAGCCTTATTAACCTGCATTTCCTGCATTATAATTTGCATCTTGGCGAAGTTTCCAAAACAGACCATGGATTTCATACATCAGCATTTTTTTTTCTCACAGCAACTTCTACCTGGAATGCATTTCCAACATTCCTTTTTTCCCCTACCTCTCACTTCACATTCAGAATACAGTTTTGAACCTGACTCTTCTCCAATCACACAAAGTCCCTCTTCTGAGACCCAAAGCACCCTGAGCATCCTTGATCAAATGCTTAGTCTCTTGAAATGATCTCTTTATGTGTCTGTCCAGGCCACCAGCCTAAAATTCCTCGAGAGCAGATACCATGTCTTAGTCATCTTTATATATCCAGCTCCAACCACAGTCCTTGCCACAGAGCACATAATCATTATAATCATTAAATATTGAAGACAAATCTCAACTAAAATAACTTCTTGGAACAGAACTTTGAGTTTATACAATCATAATCACCCCACTATGAACTCTGTGGTTAAACACAATAGCTAGCTATTGACACAGGAGATTTGAGAAACACAGAAAGGACCACTGGTAGTCTTCCCTTAAGGTCTCTCCTTATCATCCTTTAGTTAAAAATTTTTAAATTTTTATTTATTTATTTATTTGACAGAGAGAGAGATCACAAGTAGGCAGAGAGGCAGGCAGAGAGAAGGGAGAAGCAGGCCCCCTGCCGAGCAGAGAGCCCGATGTGGGGCTCTATCCCAGGACCCTGAGATCATGACCTGAGCTGAAGGCAGAGGCTTAACCACTGAGCCACCCAGGCGCCCCTAGTTAAAAAATTTTAAATGCCAATTTGTATCCTGTGTATGGAACACATTAATAACCTATTCCTTGATGATATTATAATGTATGGCTTAGCAAAGTGGTTTTCAAACTTTGCTTTTTGGATTTAAGGTAGAAATTGTTTAGTGTTTGTTTTTTGTGTACATATTCTGAGGTGGCCCCTTTTTTTCTAAATAGAGTATGAGCAGAAACATCAACAAGTGAAAATAGCTAAAAGTGAGCGAGCTAGCTGAAACTAGATGAAGTGATGAGGAAAACAAATGAAATGCCTTAGAACCCCTACTGCTCCTTGAAGCTCACCGTGGCAATCATCTGCAGACAGCAAGGACTGTCCTTGGCTGGAGTCCTGAAAAAAATTTGATGTGCAATGACTCTGTTCCTCCATCCCTGCTCAATACAAAATCACTTACTTTTTTTTTTTTTTTTTTTTTTTTTTGAGTTGGGCAAGTAGATCCTGAAACTGCCAACCTCATCTCTATTCAGAACCCGAGGTTACTACAGAATGCTAAGGAGGGGGTTCTATAAGTGATATGTGACTATCTGCTTCACATATTTATTATCTTTCCTACTATTTAACATGTATTGTATAAAAAAGTACTAAAGAGCAATGTTGCTTAACTTATAATGTGTATATGAAGCATCTGGGATCTTGTTAAAATGAAGGTTCTGACTCGGTAAGTCAGGAGCAAAGTTGGATCGTCTACATTTCTAACAAGCTCCCAGGTGATGCCAATGCTGCTGGTCCACAGATGGTGCTTTGAGAAGCAATAAAGGATGTGAGAAATGGATGAGCCACACTCTCTAATTCTCAGAAAGTTCAGTCTCACAGGAGGCCCAGACCTAAACTGTAAGAATTCAAATACGAGGCAGCAAAGGGCGAGTAATAAAGAGAATAAGGAGCGTCAAGCAGATGAGAATGGGAAATCTGCAACGTGGGTGGTTTTCAAAACCTCCCTTTAAGTGTTTTAAATGATGTAAAAGAAATAAGAAAGATCATCAAGAATTCAGTCAGTAGGTCCCCCTAAAAACTAAATACATTCTCCCAGATTTCTGGTCCCTTTCTGCTCATTTTCTTAGTGTTAGAGAATTAGGATTTTGTTTCCTATTACCAGCATACTTCTGCTTTCTTGTCCCAGAGACAGTAGTAAAGGAAGATGGACCTCAGAGATAGGAAGCTGGAAAATGCTGGCTTCTTATGGTTTCTGGAAACAGCTTCCTAGACTGGGTAAGTCACCTGACAGAGATGTCACCTTGCAGAGACAGTAAAATTATCAAGCCCCAAACTATGCTTGTTATCAAACAGCCTGGCCTACTCTCATGCGTAGGTGTCCAGGTGTCAAACTGAAAGGGAAGACAGATGCAGATCTGCCCACACACAGCCGTGAATGGCTCTGGAAAATTCCACGGTGTGTGATGGGTTACTTTTCTGTGCTCTCACATTTTGTTAACAGGCTAACAGCTGTACTTTCAAAACGTAGTTTTACAAACCCGGATATCTTTGTAATGAAACCATAAAATCACAGGATTGGAAGCCCCGTTGATACCATCTGTGAAGGTGCATCAGGATTTCACTCTCAGAACACTGCTTCCAGGAAATAGACCCAATAGCCAAACTAACCGGCAGGCAAGCAGTGAACAAACCGTGCTCTTGCTGAAAGCGTTGGCTCTGAATTTCATCAAGCTCTTTTCTCAGAGAGAAAACTCTGGCTCGGTGGTGTTTGCTCTTTTTTTTTTTTTTTTTTTCAAATTGATGATTCTGCAGTAATGTGCTAGACTCTGTAGAAGGAAACACAGGGTATTTGGAAGAACACCAGGCTTTAGGCCTTGGGCAAGGTCTCCTAGGTTTGAGTTTCTTATTCATAAAACAAAGGTGATAAAATCCATTATAGTGACCTGACAAGATATTATGAGGATTTAAAGAAGCAAATGTATGTGAAAGAACCACAGAGAGTACATGATGATAGAAATAGCCAATGTTTATTGAGTGAATACTACGTACCTAGAATTTTCTATGTATTACCTGATCTTATACTCACAGTAATCCAATAAATAGGAATTATAATCATTATTTCACAGATAAGGAAACTGAGACTAAAAGAGGTTGAGGAACTTGACAATGTTACATTGTTAGTATGTAGCCAAGCATAATGCATATTTGTTAAATCTTAGTCCCGAACATCGTCTCTTTCCCAGAGCATTCCAGCTTCTGTACACAGAATCCTGTCTCATTCATTAAGAATAGTCTTCATAGGGGTGCCTGGGTGGCTCAGTGGGTTAAGCCGCTGCCTTCAGCTCAGGTCATGATCTCAGGGTCCTGGGATCAAGTCCCGCATCGGGCTCTCTGCTCGGCGGGGAGCCTGCTTCCCTATCTCTCTCTCTCTCTGGCTGCCTCTCCATCTACTTGTGATTTCTCTCTGTCAAATTAATAAATTAAAAAAAAATCTTTAAAAAAAAAAAAAAGAATAGTCTTCATAGGTAGGAAATGGTTGACTTCCATTACAAAAGTTAAAGGCTAGATTCTTCTTTTCACTAAACTGGAACTGGAAGAGGGACAAAATGTATCCACTCTTTTCTGGGACTTTGACCCTTGAGGAAGTAATGCAAGGTTTTAAAAAATGGTGAGGTCCCATTCAATCAGAAGCAGCATCTTGATCTGACTATTCCTATCTTGAGAAATTTCCTATAGGAAATTAACTCATCCTAAATTACTGGTTTCTGCCTATACCAGGATATGGTCCTCCAAACTTCAGATTTGTTGTATCTTGATAGTTTGCCAATATATTTACCATTATGCTCAATTAGCCAATATTTGGGTTTTTTTGCTTTTGTTTTTGTTTTTGTTTTGCAATGAAAAGAAGCTAACCAATATACCAAGCCAGGTCTCAACCCAATGTAGCATGAAATCCAAAGTCCATGCACAAAACCAGTTAATGATACCATCTCTTAGTAGTTCACTTCAAGTATTAAATCATACAGTGTTTCTCATTTCCAACTAACACAACAGCTGTATTAATCCATGACCTTATTACTTCATATAACTTCCCTTATAAAAATAAATGTAAAAATTATTTCTCAAGTGATTTATAAATTCTCTTAAGTGTCATAGATTAAAGGTGAAATCATTGAGTCATTTGAAAAATTGAGTTGTAGAGCTGATAGGAACCTACGGGATCTTTTTCAGCTACCTTGGTATAATTAGAAATATCAACAGTTTAATAATAGAGAAACATCTGGCAGGTTTAAACATTCTTCTTTAATTTGGTATAGGAGGCAACCACTATACTACCTAGATGCAATGCATTACGGATAATTCTCACCAAATACATACAGTAAACAAAGAATACAGAAACAAAATTTATCTTTCTGAGCTTTGTCTTTTTTCAAATTTAAGAAATCTCCAGGCTCTGCTAAGGAAGTTTATTACTTCAGCAGCCTCTGGAGTAGTCTAAATGATCATCATGGACATCAAATAACAGAGAGCTTTCAAAAAGAATAAAAGGAAAATGGTTCAGTCATAGTTTAATTTCCTCTCTACTTTCAAAAGAACATATATTCACTGGGATGCTTGGGAAAAGGACTTTCTTCCACTATCTTGACACTTTTTTGTTTGTGCTAGATGAAAAAAAGAAGCCATAAGCTGATCTGGGCACTTAGATTTGCAGCTTTCTAAAGAAGGGACTGTAAGGCTGGGCATGTTACATGTGGGAGAGGGAAAGGGAAGCACAGCAATGAGCTGCTACATTTGTCTGGAGCTGTTACCACTCACCCCATGGTAGGGTCAGTTCCTTGTGAAAGAAACAGAATGTAATACACATACATCACCCTGGAATATGGACAGAAGGCCAAATGAAATTTTTGGAATTCCCTGCCACATGCAAAAAAGCACTCACTTTCATTAAACATCATTTTTTTTCACTCGAGGACTGAAAGATTTTCATTTAGCAGGCATTTTTTGAGCACTTTCAGGGACTATGTTAAGCATGCTTTGATCTCAAATCAATACTTCACTCCCTCAGAAGTTCCAAGCCAATGGACCATCTTATAAAAAAAAAAAAATTACAGTGTCTTTCTAGTAATGCTGGTAACCCAATCTGGTTGAATGTGTCCAAGTAGAAACCACAGAACACTGAATTTCATCATATATAAGATGTTATCAGAAAGTAGGCTTTATACACTTAAGCAAAGTATAATTTCAGCAAAGTAAATAATGACAATTTGGTCAAATAATTAATTTGATGATGACTTTTATTGAATGTGTGACCACATGTAAGTGTTTAAAAAATTGATTTAAAAATTGATTTAAAATAATGAATTCTGTCTGATTAGAAGTTTTGAATAATCATATCCTTAAAAAATTACATGAATGAAAACATGGGCATAGAATCTGCTCGGAAATCTCAAATGGAATTATTTGATGGATTTGGAACATAATTAGAGAAATTTCTACTCAGTTCCTTGAAGATATTCAGAAAGAAGTTTAGAAGTCTTGGAATACATAGAATAGAACACTACTATGGAGACATTGCAGGAAAAAACACCTCTAATGACTTAGCCCAAGAATACCATCTGTACCCTGAAAGTCACTATTTTTAACCCTTTCATTCACAATTTACTTCAAAAGTTGGTCTCTTTCACTCCATGAACAAACCTTCATCAAAACGCCTTTTTTGACAGGATAAACTTCTCTTCAGTTTGTAAAGACTACATCTTACTCTTAAACAAGCAATCCTTGCTTCATACTTGCAGCGCCCTCAAACAGAACTGGAGAGGTAATGCTTTCTGTCTCATAAATCTTCTTGTAAATCTTACTAATCACACACTTTTTGTAGGTGCCAAAGTGGGGGAAAATAAGAAACGAAATCAATGCTTGTATTTAAACTTGGAAAAACATGATGAGAAGGTATGATGTGTGCGCATGCGTGTGAACGTAAGCTCAGAGTAATAGATAGTTCCTTCTCTTCTTGTTACAGAAATACATAATCTTTCCCTCTCAATAAAAATGGAAACTAACATTTACTGAGAGTAATTATGTGCCAGGTACCATACTATATCCTTCAGGTATTTTGTCTCATTTTACTCATCTAAGAACTCCATGACAAAGGTTAAATTTGAACTACAGAAAACTTTTAAGCTCTTTTAAGCTCTTCATTCAAAAATTACTAATTGAGCAAGTACTCTCAGCCACTATTCTGAGCACGAAGATAGAAGAGTAATAAGAAAATAAAAATAGAACTTAAAAGCATGCCCAGGTACGCATAACAATTTAACTAAAAAACAAATCCATAGTTACAATGGGTGCCAGAAAAATGTTGAGAAAATGTATTCAAAACTACATTCAAAAGTCAATCTGGATTTGCACATCCAACTAGATTATCATTTGAGAATGAGGGCAAAAAAAATTATTATGTGAAAAGAGCTTCCCCCATTAAGACATCCTAAATAAAAGCACTTAAAATGTACTTCAGAAGAGAATAAATGATCCCTGAAAGGAGATCAAAAAGCACACAAGAGGGGCACCTGGGTGGCTCAGCGGTTAAGCCTCTGCCTTTGGCTCAGGTCATGATCCCAGGGTCCTGGGATCAAGCCCTGTATGGGGCTCTCTGCTCAGCGGGGGGCCTGCTTTTCTCCCCTTTTCTCTCTCTGCCTGCCTCTCTGCCTACTTGTGATCTCTCTCTGTCAAATAAATAAATAAAATCTAAAAAAAAGAAAAAAATCACACAAGAACGGTGAGCAAAGTAGATTCCCAAAAATACCACAATAATCATGGTGACCATTATCTTTTGTGTATGGATATCATCTTACCCACCCTAAAAACTATATATAGATATAGATATAGATATAGATATAGATATTTATGTTTGAAAAATAAGTTTCCTTTAAAGAAATTAATCTGAATATAATACCATTTGTGTGAAGAGAAAATAAAGTCTCAGTTTCTTTTAAGAATAATTATGACTAATGACTTCTTCTAGGCTCTGCTGTTTTAATCATTTTGATTTTTATCTTTTTCTATGTTTGGCCAATGAAAGCTCTTTTCAAGTTAACTTCTGAGTCCTGTCAACACCACATCAGAACATTTCAAAGTGTACTTGGTTTCTGGCAACAAGAGTTTCTAGCCTAATCTTGAAATATCTCTTTCCAAGGCATAGAATTAGCTCCTAGAATATTTTTAGTTGATATTTTTAGTTAAGTTTTACCATTTCTCTACAATAGCCCTACTTAAAGTTTAACTCCTCACAAAACTGTAAGTGAACCTCTTTATGATTGATAGACCAAATAATTTCTATTTTTATTCAAATTTTATAATGATTTAATTTTTAAAAATCTGTTCATAAAAATTAAAGTCTAGGAGACAATGCTAATATTTTGAGTGATCTGCAATATCTGTATTGTTGTGATTTTATGCACATTTATTGAATCACTCGAAGCTTATTTCAGCCCAATGCTTCTAATTATTTTCAGGAAGTTTCATAATTTTTCTAATTTTTATAGGGCTATATTTCTAAGAGCTGCCATTGTCTTTAGTAAGTTTTATAATTACCTTTCATTCAACTATGAGAGAAAAATTTTAAAGTCAACTACTTGAAAAATGCTAAGAAATATACTTTATCCCTTCATACACAGAGACAAAAAAATGAAAAGCTTTGGTACGTCATTTTTTTAATTCCATAAGAAAAGCATTATATCTGTAAATAATAAGGCAAGTTAAAATTGGGAAACACTTTTCAGTCTTTGCTTATAGAGAAAATGAGATTTGTATGCAGAAAGACAAATTCATCAGCGAAGTTCAATATCTAAGCCCTCAAAGGAAAAGCATCTTTAGTAGATCTCTTCGGTAATATTTACATGGCCAAATGGTACCCTCTGGTGCAAGACCGATTGAAACTGACACTTGTAACTGTGTGATTGCTCCAATTGGAGAAAGGACCCCTAAGGGTAGAGTAGCAATGCTCAATTAAAAGTGCCTGAATATTATAGAAAATGATACTGATTATCTTGCCTCTGAACCTCAAATTAATTGTGCAAGATAATTGTCTACAATTTAAGTAAGACTGCCTCTATTATGTGATTTATCAGAACTATCTTGAACCTCTTGGCTACTTAATGTATGACTTTTCAAAAGTAATTGAGAAATGTGTTTCTTTTTCTGGCTGGAATTTAGTTAAGAGGTTTATGGACAATAACTTGCGATATAGCATCTAGACACATGAATATTTACAATCTTTGTTTAGCTTTGCCAAAACCAAGCTGCAATGAGAATCCAAATTCTTCACCAAACCATTAGGGGTTTTTACAGAATAAAAACAAAAAGTGATGTTAGCTGAATCTGAAATGATAATTTTTCCCAAACTGTTGCCACTAGGTCCTATATTCATTCCAGTGGAAAAGCCAAAGGGTGAAATTGTATCTGTATTAAAGGATAGGCTTTCCTAAGGTTGTTTTTATTCTAGTATCACCAGTCAATATATAATTAAATATTTTGTTAGAGTAAAAAATGTGATTTTTTCTCCCACAACAATATAGAAATCCCAACTAGGTTGTGTTGCATGTGCCAATTCCAATTGCTTGATACTAAGTAACTAGGACCATGTTGAGAAGGTCTCTGAAGAAGGATCTGTGGCTCAGTGAGGAATGGTCAGTCCAATATTGGCCAAGAATGGAGTACCAGATACATTTCTTTGCCATCTCCACTGTAAAAGAACTAGAGAGAATTTCTTAGGACATTGTCTCTACTTTTAAAAAGATTAATTTTTTGCCACATTTAAATTGACTCAGAACATCTGACACATTTTGGTTTCTATGAATAACTCTAAAGCTAAATTTTTATGGTATCCAACCACATGCCATTCAATTTAATAGCGAAAAAATATTTGAGTGCCTACCAAAAGCACATATGTTTGGCGCTGGGAATAAAACAGTGAAAAAAATAGAACAACTTTGCCCTCATTGGGCTCTCGAATTGTCAGGAAGGTAATAATTTTGATAACAATGGTCTAAATAAACATCTGTATCATGTTTTGCAATGTACTTTTAAACATTAAACCTTCTTCGAATTCCTTGGGAAAGCCCAATTTTTCCATGATGTATTTTTTCAATACATTGTGAAATTTGGTTTGCTAATAATTTTGTTCAGGAATTTTGCATCTTTATTTCACAAGGAAGATTGACTTTTAATCATCTATTATAAAAAAAATACTTGTTTTGTTTTAGCCTCATGATAATATTAGCCTCATTAAATTATTTGGGAAGTGTTACTTGTTCTGTTCTCTAGAGGGATTTCTATGGCTTTGGAATTATTTGTTTTTTGATGATGTGTTATAACTTGCCTTTGGACTTATCTAAATGTTTTGTCTTTTCTGTTTTGGTTTTCATTTTGGTTTTTTTAATAGGAAAGGGGCTAGATTTTTAAATACTGATCCAATGTCTTTAGATATTATTGGCCTATTAAAATTTTCTGGGCTTTATTTCTACTTCATTTGGTTTTGCTAAGTAAATTTTTGTGTATGAAATTGTCCATTAGAAGTAAGTTTTTAATAAAAGAGTGTTTATTCTTCCCAGTATTGTTATTTTATTCTGTATCTATCACTAAATTGGGCTTTTTTCCCTCACAACTTGAATCAATCTGGTCAATTTTTTTGGCTTTATACAAAAAGGCATAAAATTGTCAAAAAATGATAGGTCTTTTGTTGGTAAACTATTCCTTTAATATTAAAATTTTCAGATATTAAGATATATTTTTAATTATTTTGTGTTGAGACCCATAAAGAACCACCATTCTTTCCTTTTTATGAAATAAATACCCAACTCTTCTTCATGGCCAATAATAGCATGATATTTCCTTTTAAGAGTCTTTCTTTTTAAATTTTTACTCACAAGCCCTTAATTTCTCTTAAGGCAATCCTTTGACTTCTTTCTAGGGTCTCTACACATTTTTTTTTAATTTGAAACACTGAACTTAATACTAGATTCTAGAACTACCTGCTCGATGGTTTATCAAATAAAAGAACAATCTTAAGAACCCAAATACCCAGTATGTAATTTTATTTAATACTGGTCTAGAATAAGAACATCATGCCAAGTGGGTGAGTGGAGGAGAAGGTCTCCTATGCAGAGGAAACCTTTGCTCCAGATAAGCTTCCTCATCACCAGTTTTCTTATTAAAACCTCAGAGACTTGGGCACCTGGGTGGCTCAATGGGTTAAGGCCTCTGCCTTCAGCTCAGGTCATGATCCCGGGGTCCTGAGATCGAGCCCTGCATCGGGCTCTCTACTTCCCCATCTCTCTCTGCCTGCCTCTCTGCCTGCTTGTGATCTGTCAAATAAATAAATAAAATCTTTAAAAAAAAAAAAAAAAAAAAAACCTCAGAGACTGTGTCCTCTGGCTGTTTTCTTATCTGTCAGTACATATGTCTTCCAGTTTTCCACAACCCCCAAAACTCACAGCTTTTGCCCAGTCCATGAAGATTTCCTACGGGTTTGTATTGTAAAAACAATAAGGAAACTACCTGAGATAACTTTAACTAATTAGAAGGATTTTATATTTCCAGTAAATGTCTGAGCAAATGGACTCCAATGTCCATAACACCTGAAGAAAAATTACATCTACCAAGCCTTTGGCTCTCTCTTCCTTCTCCCTGTGGTTCTTTGATGCCATACCTCAGCAGGTGTTAGATGAAGTCATTTTGTTCCTAGGACTGGTGGTTCTGGTAAGGATGATAAGAATTTGTTATATCTTAGTTACCTACATATTTCTCTCTTGGAGGCAATAAAGGAACCCACAGTTCTTTGCACATGGAAATTTTAACATCCATTGAATGAACGAACTAATGATAAACAAGTGAAAGTTGGCAGTGAGCCCTTGGAATCACCAGGTCTAAGTTAAGTTTCTCTACATTTCAGAAAATACAGACATTTATTTGTTTCTTAGTTTTTAGTTCTCCATGGAAGTAAATTGCAATGACCTCAGTCATTCCAGACAAAGGATGACATTTTTCTTTTAAGGATAATTAACTCAAAAAAAAAAAAATAGTTCAGTTGGGAGAAGGGGGGTGGGCTTAGGACATTGGGGAGGGTATGTGCTATGGTGAGTGCTGTGAAGTGTGTAAACCTGGCGATTCACAGACCTGTATCCCTGGGGATAAAAATATATGTTTATAAAAAAAATTTTTTAAATGAAAAAAAAAAAGAAAAAAATAGTTCACAGAAGTAACCTAAAATATTAGGGAAATCGCTATTTTTTTTTATTATAGACTGTGATAATGCAAATCAGCAATAAAAATGAAGAACCAATATATGCTACAAAACAGATGCACCTTGAAATCATTACATAAGTGAAATTTATAAGAAATACCCAGAAGAGGCAAATCTACAGAGACAGAAATAGCTTAGTGAGTGCCAAAGTTGAGGGAGGAGAAAATACCACTAATGAGTATGAGGTTTGTTTTGGAGGCAATAAAATGCTCTACAATTAGGTAATCGTTGTACAATTCTGTGAATATCCTATAAAGCACTGAATTGTATACTTTAAATGGGTGAATGCATGGAATGTAAATTATATTTCAATGAAGCTGTTTTTAAAAAGTAAAGGTTAAGTGACTTACTCACAATTACATGTCTAGTTGGTGAAGCTAGAACTGTAATCCACATTTCTGAAATAACACAAATCTTTTCTCTCGCTTTGCTGTTGTCTTGCGTGTTGTTATGCCCTTATTTTCTGCCAATCTTCATTTCCTTTTTTTTTGTCATTCATGTGTTTATATTTAGTTCTCTTTCTTTGTTCTCATTTCTTAATTCCTCAAAAGCTCTTATGCTGTCCCTGTCCAACTGTTAAGTGGCCTACATTTTAATGATCACAGAGTAGCTTTACTTTTTTTATTTGGCTCTACTTCCAGGTGACTTCTGATACCATTACTTTATTTTTTCCACCAAAAGGACATATGGGACAAAGCACATGAAACTTGGTGGGTAAGAATTTGGAGAAGAAGGCTTTAGTAGGATATGAGTAGCAAGTGGGAAACCACTGAATAAAGAATGATTCTGTTGTTGGAATCTTATTACATTCATAGACACAAGAGACCTACGAGGGTTGTTTAACTCGATACTCTTACCCAGGAGATTGACTTACAGCTGGTGTGTGAGAAATGCCATTTTCCAGATGACTTCCTCTCCTGTTACAAAGTCTGGCTATGGCTTCCTGCAAAGTGCTGGATCTTCTCCATGTTCAAGTGTTTGAGACACTTATCTTATCTTTCCCCTCTGTGCTGGCTTTTTCCACTCATCTTTTTTTAATTTTAAGTGTCCTACTGTAGAAAGATTAATTCTTCTCTATTGAGTTTCATTCCTTTTTCAATATTTGTACAGACACTGTGATATACCTAACTGGGACAGAGGAAGTTGTTCATACTATACACGCTGGCGGGGGGGGGGGGGGGGGGGGGGGGGGGGGGGGGGGGGGGGGCCCCCCGGGCGGGGGGGGGGCCTGTGGGCGGGGCTCTGTGGGCAGCTGGCCCCCAGCGCTTCTCAGGGATGGGACTGAGGCCCAGGAGGCCGCAAGGCTGTTTACAGGGCGGGGTGCGTCCTCGTCAGTGGCCTGGCTCCTGCTTGCCCCCAGCCCGCGCACTCGCTCTCCCAGCCCCCCCGCCACAGGTGGGCTCCGCTTCCTGCCCCTTCTGGCATGGGGGGCAGACGCCAGGCAGCACTGGCACCTTCCCCGCGGTTGGCTCTCCCCCGGGGGCCCAGGGGCCAGCTCTGCACCTGCGCTGGGCTTGCTGCCCACCAGGCCGGGGGGTCCTCACAGTTTCTTAGGACAAGAAAGTCCTAAGATAATGCCCCCCCCTTTTTTTTTTCCTGCAGGATATGACTGGATTGCCTTAATAAAATTTATGAGGAAAAAATGGACATCTTGTTCACTATGGTCAAACACTAAGAATGTGATTAAATGTTATTAGCAGGTGACTTTTTTCTTTTCCAAATGAAGTTGTCCAATGTAAATTATCACTGGTTTTTAATTTGCAAATTAGATTGATTTTCATCCTTTGAAACATTCTCTGGTGGCTTTAAGCAACTTTTATATACTTACTCTCCATAGTTATCATTTCTTTCCATTTGTCCCAAATTATTTGGATAAATTTTGACATTTTTGTAGGAAAAATGTTAATATTGGCAAGTTCACACTGTCCAACTTAACACAGAGTCGTAGATATATAGTAGGACTTGCTTAAATCCACTGGGTGGTGATGGTGAGGTTCCAGGGGAAGGAAGGAAAGGCTAAATTGTGGAAAGTCCAGGAGAAACAAGGGAGAAGAAAGAAAATTGGTCTGGATACAGACATAGGAAAAGTAAAACACAAGCTAAAGACTTTATGCAACCCTGTTATGTTTCACATGGTTAAAAAGGAAGGGTTGTATGTAGCAGACAATGTTTGTTCTTTACCCAGGAGCCATTCTCTCCCTTTTTCCTTGCTAACAAAACCCATTTGTGTTTGGGCTGGCAATGTGCCCAGTTCCAAGAACTGGATTATGGCTAGTCTTACTGATCATGACTTTAATGTCTCCTCTTGACTCCTCCCTATTTGGGATGATGCCATGTCAAAGTGATGCTTAGAACTTCAGCAGGCGTCTTGCCACCTGACGCAAAAAAAGGAGAACAAAAATTAAATGTGCTGAGGAACAGAAAGGTGCAAAGAAAGTGGGTTTTTGATGACATCACAGAGCCTATGAACTAGATGTACTGCCTCTTCCAATATGCTTTGTAATGTGATAGAATAAAATGTCTCAAATTTTCAGTTGGGTATTTAATTGTAGACCTAGCAATCTAACTGAAACAGTAGCAAAGTACTTTCATACCATCAAGAACATATATGACAGATGTGAAGCATTATAAAAAATATTTAAGCCTTTGATCAGGCTTAGATTATATAAGACATTCTGAAGCTTAACTGCTCTACGTGGGAAAGGGAGTTTATTTTCTCTGACATGCCCCTCTGGACAGCAGACGTAAAAGACATAGTTAAGGATAAGCAACGGTATTTCTCCGGGTCCCCTCTGAGTCTTGAGGTACAATTCACAATAAGAACCATCCTATAAGAAAATAGTAGATGATTATTAAACTTTTAGAACTTGTCCTCAAATAGACAGGTTGTTACATTAGCTGATCTCATCTGATCATCTTTTTTTTATTATTTATATTTCTGGCTATTGCTACTCACAGCACAAAAGACAGACCTAAGTACCTCAAAGGAGAGGACACATTTCATATTTATAAACAGTCCTGGTTGCAGAGCAGTGCTGGAGCCTAGGAATGGAGAGCTGGGTTAAATGGCATCTCAGGCCTTCTGTCCATCCCCCAGTGGTACCCTTAGCCATATCCTATTGGTATGAAAATGTGCCAACACACCAAATTCAGTTTTCATACATCTGTCTTGTTGGTAGAAACTTGAATGGAATCACAAAGGATAATTGGATTGTCTAGATGAGGGGAGGGTGTTTACTAGTCCGTAGAACTGGGTGTACTAAGATTCCAAGGCAACAGAAACACAAGCAGTTGATTGTGGCAGGCAAGATGGAGCTACATGAGAGAGCAGTAGCAGATGGGAAGGAGGTAGGGGGCTTTCTGCCTATATTGAAAAACTGAGCCCCAAAGGAGACAGCCAGATCTTGGGGGATTTTAGGCAGGAGAGCAGAAGATCATTCTGGCAGCTTAAGACAGGATAAAGTGGAATGAAAGAAATCTGGAGGTAAGAAGAAAACAATTACAACCCAAAAAAAGATGACAGTGCCAAGGGATATGAATCAAGAAATATCAAGAGACAGACTGGAAAACTTAGCAATCACTTAAATGTAAAGGTAACAGCACCCGGGACAGTTTGAAGATAACTCACTTCTCAGAATCAACCGGGATGGAGAGTTATGACATCCTTTACACTACAGAGGGAAAAGGAGTTGGGTTTTGTGTGAAGGGAAAGAAGGATATAATAAATATGCTTTTTATTGTGTCAAGTGTGAGGCATTCGTGGTTGATTCAAGTAAAGTTCTCCAGCAGATCGGAGGTTCCCAGGCTTTCAGGTTTCACACGACTCCAAAATTTGCAAATAAATATGAGGGACCAGTTTAAGACTGTGAGTTCTTTCTTTTTCTAGGTCAGGGCATGTTTTCTTAAAAACTATCATCTACTTATATCTACATTTTATTCTTTTTCTTTTCTTTTTTTTTTTTTTAGATTTTATTTATTTGACAGACAGAGATCACAAGCAGGCAGAGAGGCAGGCGGGGTGGGGGGGAAGCAGGCTCCCTGCTGAGCAGAGAGCTGAATGTGGGGCTGGATCCCAGGACCCTGGGATCATGACCTGAGCCGAAGGCAGAGGCTTTAACCCACTGAGCCACCCAGGACCCCTATATTTTATTCTTATAAAAGGATTTTCAACACCAAAAATTAAGGCATGAATCATGACTTAAAAGGCAATTTATTAATTAAGGTAACTTGCCTTCAATTTAAAACTCAACTGAAGTCCTTTTTTTTTTTCCAGTTCTTCTTAGACTAATGTAATCCTCATCACTGATTTACAACAGACCACAAACAGCATTTAAAACCAGTGATATAGATTACAATACAGAGAGACTTGGAGCCCAATAGAGAACCTTTAATAAAGATGTGGAATCAGAAGCATATTATTTGAACCAGACAAATAGATCATCAAAAGTACTGTTTATTTGGCACTTTCTATGTGCCAAGCACTATGATAAAGTCTTTACATATATCTCATTTCAAAATCTCAACCACTAGAGGAGGTAAGAGAGGGTAGTTCATTTTTACCACTGAAGACATTGAGACTACAGATATTAAGTTACCCCGAATCACAAAGCAGGAAGTGGCAGAGCTAATATTCAAGATTTCTCTAACTCTGAGCTCTGTGCTTTTAAGTGAGATGGCATACAGCCACCCTGGAAAAAACATACAGAATAAGAAAGAGCATCACAGAGATGGAACTTAGGAATACGGATACTTTAAATGTTTCAGGAAAACACCACCACCACCCCCAAGCCTAGAAGAGGAAAATAAATAGGGCCATGTAAAGCAAAGGAGAGAGGAATTTCCAAAAGAACTGTATTATCAAAAGTGAAGGGTACAAAGAGGTACAAACTTCCAGTTATAAAATAAGTCAGTCACAAAGATGAAAAGTACAGCACAGAGAACATAGTCAATAATATTGTAATTGCTTTTTTCTGGTGATAGATGGTAATGACAGCTACTATGGTGATCATTTTCTTATGAATATAATTGTTGAATCACTATGTTGTACACCTGAAACTAGTATAATATTGTATATCACCTACACTTAAGTTTAAAGAAAATTCTAAATGTCACAGAGAAGGCATAAACATGCATAAAAAAGTTTATTTATATAAATCCAGGGGAAAATGATACATGGCACCAACTTCTAATGAAAGCCCATTAATAATACTCCTCAGTCCTGCAGATCCTTGCACGTGCTCAGCAGTTACTCAATTAGTAGGATCATGAGCTTACTCTAGAACCTATGTATCTAACCCCTTTTGCAAACCTAAAACCTCCCTGAGAGGCTTAAACCTGAATCATCTGAGCTATTAGATGAGGTATCATTTGGACTCCTCACCCTAATACTAAAACAAATTTTTCAGGATCAAATCAAATCATATTCAAATCTATACAACAATATCTATGTTGCAATCTATACCTCTAACTAGAAACAGGTTTTTAAATATAATTTATAATTCAGGAACTCTATATAGTGAGTATTATGTTTGCCACAATCCTACAGCCTATGTTATACAATTCCAATTATAAAAGATCTAACTCGCACAAAGATTTGAAATGTGATTTCACTTTACTTTCACCGGGAGGCATTGGTGCATTGATATCATGGCTTGAAATAATTAAGCCAATGCTTTGTATAAGATTAAGACAATCACTCTTACTAAGTCCTAACACAGATTTCAATCATGAATTCGCCTCCGTGTGTACGCATCATAAATAACCTCTTATCTCCAAATTCTTTCTTTTTGCTTGCTCTGGGAGAATGGATCTGGGCCCCTTAAGTATTTTCCACGGTATATTACACAGGGTCAGACTTTGTCCATAGAGGGTGCCAGAGAGACACTATAGAAGTAAAGGGCTTTGCTCCCTGGATCTGAGGCACTCACTGGGCAGCCTCCTGCAGGGTGTAGAGCTTCTCCAGAGCCAGTCTCCGGAAGTACAAAGACGGCAGCCGTGGAGTGCCCATCACCACCCTCAGGCAGATTGGTAGCATTGCTTCACATGAGACACTTCCTCAACAACTTTTCCCAGAGCCCTTGAGGACAGAATTCCAGCCAGTTCCTGAAGGGAGATTTCCAGTAAATTTCCCCATGGTACCAACACAGGGACTTCTCTGACATCCAGTCAGGGCTGTGCCTTTTCCCATAGGCTTCAGATCTCAGCTGTGGAGGAGGAAGGCAGAGTGGGGCCTATTCCTTGGACTCTCTATCTCAGCCCTGGATAGTAACTGCCCTTCTGTCTGTTATATCCTATTCATTCATGTTCTCTTCCTGCTAAGAAAACCTCCATTGCTCCAATGTTGGTCCTGCTGTAGTTAATAATTCTTTATATAAAACTTCCCTTTTCAAGCTTCTGTGAGAAATGTCTCCCTTAATTTGACCCAGACTAATAAATGTTTTTTAACACCTGCCTTTATTAAAATAATTAAACAAATAAACTAAACAAATAGCAGTAACTCACTATAAACTTTGAAGATGATAACATCACAACTTTTAAATAAATAAAAGATTCACATTATACCTTTTGCAAGAAACCTTAACTTGGCTAGTTCACCATGAGTCCCAAGATGGAGCTAGACACCTTCCTGAAGAGTTTTCCTTAACCTTCACATCGGCTCTCTGTGAAAGGGGGGAAGTAGAAATACAACTGAAAAACCCTGGAAAGACAGTTGAAAATGAATCCTGTGCTAGAAGCCTGTGTCTCTCATTGTTATAAACTCTCACAAAGAATCAAAGAAGTATTATTATTTTGATTTTATCTAAGGGGGAATTGAGACCTAGAGAGGTTAAATTACTCACCCAAGATCATGCGTCTAGTATGGAGATGTGATCAAAGCCAAGTATGCCTGATTCCAAACTCCCTACAGCTCACCTCACAGAGCTTCCCAAGATGGACTTCCGCTTTTCTGTAAGGGGCCCCCTTCTCTCCACTGCAGACATAGGGGACTGCTCATTTGGACTGAACGATTAGTTTGTGTTCTCATCATCTTTGCCCTTAGAACAGCTGCTACTGCCCTCTGACGTCTCAGAAGAAAAAGAAAGCAAGAAACAAACTACCTAGCATTCAACTACCATTGGGATCAATCTCTCCCCCCATCAAAAAAAAAAATGTTTTCATGTGTATTTCTCCTCAAAAAGAAATATTTTCTGCAATATAAGAAAAGGAGCAAAACTGGACCCTGCCTTTTCTATTTCAAGTCAAAATAGTAGTTATTTGGACTGCACTCATATAATTAAACTTTAGCCCTAGAAGAATTGGCTTATATTATACTAAAATTGCACATATTCAAGTGCTGAGAGGAAAAATAAAACCCCTGCTAACCCTAAAAATTCTATACCTGGAAAATAAAAATCTTTGAGATATAAAGGCAAATTAAGACATTCTCAGATGATGGGAAACTAAGGGAATCTGTACCTCTAAGGGGAGAAGACCTAACCTTAAAGAATACATCCAGGACATTCTCCAGACAGAAAGTAAATGGCTTCAGAAAGGAAGAAATAACAATGCAATAGGTTTTATAAAAGGCGGGGAATATAACAGATTAGAGTTCTCCTGAGTTTTTTCATCATGGTTGATGGCTGAGGCAAAAATATAATTCCAATTAATGCGGTGCTCGGTGTGTGTAGAGAAAACAAGGTTTTCAAGTGGGGAGAGCTAAGGGATCTAAATGGAAGTGGTATTTCCACAACTCACTTACAGTGTCAAAATGTTCCCAGCAGATTGTTATCCCAGTTACATACGCTCCTCATAAAACTAAAGCAACTCCGAAGAAAACAATACATCTAAAAGGTTCAGCAAGATGAGAACCATTCTTATCACAAGTTAATGTTCACTAGAGAGAATCTACTTCAGAAAAAGCATTTGACAGCCAGATGGACAGGATGACTCAGTCCACTGACCCTCTGTCTTCAGCTTCTCTAGTACTTGAATAAAGTAGCCAGGAATTAGACTAGCCCTAGTGGAAGAAACAGACCCATGCACGGTCCACTGGGCATGCTTTCACCAAAATGATCTCACTATTGTCACTACTGAATGCCTAACTTGCTAGCACTTAGAGAACAACAGTGAGTGCTCAGATGCTATTATCTTTCAGTAAGTCCAACAAGACACGGATACCCTGGAAAGAATAATGCTCTATCCTGTCTGTGTTTGATCCACTCACTATTCCAGATCTGGCTTTGCCTTTCTGGTCACACTTCCAAGCCAGCACCACTACCAAGGGCTTAAAGAATGTCTAATTAACTGTCATGTATAATTGCATAATCTTACCATGAACTTACACACCCACTGTACAGCCAAGGAGAAGTCACAGTGGTTTTGTGACAACAACACCCATTGTTCCTACCATGTATTGTGCCATCTAAGCTGCCAACACAGTAAAAGGCTGAAATGGATGTTTAACTGTGTAGCTAAAGTATCAGCTTGAAGAGAACACCTTGAAAGGATAGGACCCTATCTTTTACAATTCAGCATGCACCTTAATTCAATAGCCATTCGATAGTGCTAGGTCTGTAACAGTAGAATGAATGGTCTGGCTAGGAAGGGATAGAGATAGAAGGAGTCCCACTCATTATCACCCCCCAGGAACCCACTCAGGGAAACATCAATACTGTCCCCACAGTTTTAAGCTCTGTATAATCCTTCCACCAAGGACACAGCAAGAATCCCACTCATCTTAGAGTGAACACTTTGGGATCCTTATGCCAGGAGATAAGCAAGTGAAGAAAACAATTACTCTACTGACAGTGATAATCGACCATGATAATCAGGAGGAACCATAACCTCTGTGATAGATTAAGGTAAGGAGGACTATGCCGAACACTCAGGTAAGCCATGTGACTTTCATTCCCAGCTATAATTAATTGTATATGGGAAAGCACAGCAACCATTACCCAGTAAAGGCAGAGAAGACCCAAACCCTTCAGATTAAGGATGAGGACTCAGCATTGCACCAGGCACACTGCACAGAGTGGCAGAAGTCCTAATCACTGGGGAGAGGAATTTAGAGTTGGTAGTGGAGGCAGGAAGTGGTTCATATTAGTTATGACCTCAGGGCAAACTGCAGGAGCAGCAGCAGGCAGAGTTCCTCCAGGAACCCCTTATGAGCTTTTCCAATCAGAATTTTGGAGACGCTGCGCCATGACCTATGGGTATGTGAGCTCAAAGGATAAACTGTAAAGAATGTTATTGGTAAACCACTGTCACTATGTAAACTGGGGGGTCAACTCTTCCCCAGCAACTATATTAGCTGATAACACAGCTACTCCTATCTCAGGAGACTTGCCCTCACACAAATAGAACAGCCTTGCCTAGGAGTCTATGACCACCCAGCCCTCCCAAAGGAAGACCATTGCCAGTGACTGAGTCCCATGGGGTAGGAGAGACTTTCTTGCACAACTTGTCACCCACAGCTTTCTGTGGGAACAAACAAGCTAGTTTCTACCTGAGCCCACATTCTGGATCAGTATCTTTGTATTTTTTTTCCCTGTGTTATCCTATTTTCCTCAAATCTCTTCACCTGAAAGTATGTTTTATTTTGTTTTGTTTTTTATAAACCACTTGAACAAGAAGTCCTATCCCATGTCTTGCTTCTAAAAACTCAAGCTAAGACACTTGTGAGTCTTACAACCTTGCTCTGCTACATATGCCTTGGGAAACTGGAGAGATTTCCATCGAATTTGACACTTGAAAACAAATTGTTAAATTTAAGTCTGAATGTAACACAAACTCCATTATAACTGGATACATTTCATATCACTTAAGTTAGGACACCGGAGTTTATAGTAAATGTAATAAAACACTAATAATTCAAAAGAATCAGTAAGCTTCCTATTTCTGCTTTGATGCTGTATTTCCAAAATCTTCATGACTCTAAAGGCAGGAAACATGTAATTGCACAAAGAGCTTAACTTTTAAATTAGTTGGTTTGTATGCCAAGAAAATTGCAACAGCAGTCATCTACAATTGAAGAAAGACTTTTGAAATAATTTTCACATAAAATTTATTCTGCTTATTTTAAATCATTATTCAGGTTATTTTCTCAGAAGTCCAATTAAAAACAAAAACATATTGCAAAACAAAGTCAGAAATCAGCATTTACCATAGAGGGAAATATTTCTAGAAATGATATATAATACAATGGGTGCAAAAAATATTAAATTGAGGAGAAAACAAAAATTAAAACACCACAGAGAATTTAAAATCTTAATTGGTAAACATAATAGTAGGAAACCTGGTGGGTTCAACTCTTCTCCAGGCAAAACACAGAGCAAGTGTATTATTTTTTAAGTCTGTTTCTCATAGACTTTAAGACTAGATATTTATAATCTAGGTGACCAAAATAAAATTATGAAAAAAAAATGCTCCATCACTACTGAGGAAATGTTATTAAAATTCATTATTTATCTTTCATAAATTTAGTATTTTTCAAATTTCATCTTCCATTAGAAGGAGTTTCCAATATTTTGATAGACTATGGTGATTACCTCTTAAATTAGCATGAATCTTACCACAGAGTTTTGGTACAGAACATGGTGGTACCATAATTATTGAAATAATGATTTCTTTTCAAGTTCTTTATCCTGTTTTCCAAGGCCCTTCTAAGATTTGGCCCTAAGCCACCTTGATAAACTCATCTCTGACAATCCCTACATGGGCCCCATTGATCAACAAAACTGGGAAGTTCACTCTTCTCCAACAAGTCCCTTCTTTCTCTGAATTTATTTCTTTACTGCAACGGAATAATTTCATCATTAGGCTCTGAAAGAACCTGCTTGGGTTCAAGTTCCTCAGCATTGTTTTGAAGAAAACCCCAGACATCAGTATCAACTGATCCATAAATGCTTCATTACATATCTTTAAGTCTGAGAGCCATTCTCTTTTCAAACATAGCCATGATGTCATTTATCATCACACCTAAAATATTAACAATAATTCCTTAATATCATCAATGAAACAGTGTTCAAATGTCTCTGATTCTCCTACACATTTTTTTAAGTTTAGATTTTCTTTTTTTTTTAATTTTTTTATAAACATATAATATATTTTTATCCCCCGGGGTACAGGTTTGGAATCACCAGGTTTACACACTTCACAGCACTCACATAGCACATACCCTCCCCAATGTCCATAACCCCACCCCCCTTCCCCCAACCCCCCTCCCCCCAGCAACCCTCAGTTTGTTTTGTGAGATTAAGAGTCACTTATGGTTTGTCTCCCTCCCAATCCCATCTTGTTTCATTTATTCTTCTCCTACCCCCTTAATCCCCCATGTTGCATCACCACTTCCTCATATCAGGGAGATCATATGATAGTTGTCTTTCTCCGCTTGACTTATTTCGCTAAGCATGATACCCTCTAGTTCCATCCACGTCATCGCAAATAGCAAGATTTCATTTCTTTTGATGGCTGCATAGTATTCCATTGTGTATATATACCTACACATTTTAAAGTATTTCATTTGAATCAGGATTCAAATAAGAATCACACATGGCACTTGACTCTGTGTTTCTTATAATTCTCAAGAATTACCCAGGGATTGGAAGAATAAATACTGCTGAAATGTCTATACTACCCAAAGTGATCTACACATTTAATGCAATCCCTATCAAAATACCAACATCATTTTTCACAGAACTAGGAAAAACAACCCTAAAATTTATATGGAACCACAAAAGACCTGAATAGTCAAAGCAATCTCGAAAAAGAAAAACAAAACTGGAGGTAATGCAGTTCCAGACCTGAAGGTATATTACAAAGCTCCAGTAATCAAAACAGCATGGTACAGGCATAAAAATAGACACATAGATCAATAGAACAGAGCAGAAAACCCAGAAGTTAACCTACAACTATATGGTTAATTAACCTTCAACAAAGGAGGAAAGAATACACAATGGGGAAAAGATGGTCTCTTCAACAAGTTGTATTAGAAAACATGCAAAGGAATAAAATTTATACCATACACAAAAATAAACTCAAAATAGATTAAAGACCTAAATGTGAGACCTGAAACTAAGAAAATCTTAGAAAAGAGAAAAGGCTATACTTCTTCTGACATGGGCCACGGTAACATTTTTCTAGATATGTTTCCTGTGGTAAGGGAAATAAGAGCAAAAATAAACCAGGAAATAAAAAATAAATTGGGGCTACATCAAAATAAAAACTTTCTGCACAGCAAAGGAAACAATCAAAATAAAAGGCAACCTACAGAATGGGAGAAGACATTTGTCAATGACATATCTGATAAAGGGTTAGTATCCAAAATATATAAAGAACTTATAAATCTCAACACCCAAAAAACAAATAATCCAATTTAAAAATGGCCAAAAGACATGAACAGATATTTCTCCAAAGAAGACATACAGATGGCCAAAAGACGCATGAAAAGATGCTGATCAGTCATCATCAGGGAACAGCAACTTAAAGCTACAATGAGATAGTACCTCACACCAGTCAAAATGGCTAAAACCAAAAACACAAGAAACAGGGGCACCCAGTGGCTCAGTCAGTTAAGCAGCTGACTCTTAGTTTTGGTTCAGGTCATGACCTCAGGGTTCTGGGATCAAGCCCTGTGTGGGGCTCCATACTCAGCTCGGAGTCCGCTTAAGGATTCTCCCTCCTCCTTTTCTCTCTGCCCCTCCCCACGCTCAGGCATGCTCTCTCTCTTTCAAATAAATAAATCTTTAAAAGAAAAAAAAAAGGCCACATGATACAATAAATGTTGGCAAGAATGTGGAGAAAAACGAACCATTGTGCATTATTGGTAGGAATGCAAACTGGTACAGCCACTGTGGAAAACAGTATGGAGGTTCCTCAAAACCTTGAAAATAGAGCTACCCTACAGTCTAGTAATTGCATTACTGGGTAATTATTCAAAAAATACAAAAACACTAATTCACAGGGATACAGGTACCACTATGTTTATTGCAGTATTATTTACAATATCCAAATTATGGAAGCAGGCAAGTGTCTATCAGAGGAAGAATGGATAAAGGAGATGTGGTGTATATATATACCACATCTTCATATATATATATGTATATATGTATATGTATGTATACACACACACACACATACAAAGGAATATCACTCATTCATAAAAAAGAATGAAATCTTGCCATTTGCAACAACATGGAAGGAGCTAGAGGGTATTATCTAAGTGAAACATGTCAGTAAGAAAAAGAAAAATACCATATGATTTCAATCTTCTGTGGAATTTAAGAAACAAATGAGCAAAGGAAAAAGAGAGAGAGAGACAGAAACAGAGAAACAGATCCTTAATTATCGAGAACAAACTATGGTTATGAGAGGGAAGGCGGGTGGGGGGTAGGTGAAATAGGTGATGGGGTTTAAAGAGAATGCTTACCATGAGAAGCACTGTGTAATGTACAGAATTGTTGAGTCACTACACTGTACCCCTGAAACTAATAGAACACTGTATGTTAACTATGCTGGAATTAAAATGAAAAACTTAATTTAAAAAAAAATGTATAATCTGAGTAAAAGTTGAGCATTTAAACTAAGAGCAGGATAAAAATGCAGCTGGCCCTTAGGTATGATTGGACACAGGGGCTAGAATGCCATAAAATTTCTTACTCGATCTTTTGCCTCTCTTTACTGTTAAGATGTGTGTTTCTTTGCCTCCTATTTCTCTTGGGATTGCTCCTTCTGTCCCCCATTCCACAGACTGCCTCATTTGATAGGGTGCCAAGAGTTATAAAGGTTTACCTATCACAGCTTCTTTCTCCCTGGAGAGATTATGCCATCACTTTCTCCCGGATTACCAAATTCTAGGAATGGAACTCATTGGCCAACTTGGCCAAGAGCTGAAGTCAACTTGTAACATGGCCCCTTCAGAGGCACCATGTAAAATGGCAGAAGGAACACTGTGACAATTAAAAGATATAACTAGCTCCCACAGATATCCACTGCAGTATCCGGGCACAAGGACCTAATACCTATGAGACTACGGGTAAATTGCTCAAGCACTCTGATACTGAACTTCCACATATGTAAAATATGGACAACATTGTTCCTATTTTCCATCTAAGGTTTCTGGAGAAACAACAGAATGAAGATTCTGATAACACTTAATAAACTAAAAAGCAAGATAAATACAAAAAGAAGGATCATGGTGATGATGATATAATACCCCAACATCACAAGAGATTCCTCTTCTTCTGTATAATTCTTTATGGGTCATATAAATAGTACCACATAATAAACTATGGGATTCTCTTGTCATTCATATGTAAACGTCTTGTCTGTTTCCCCAGCCACATGGTACATGCTATGAGAAGACCTGTAATCTTAAGTAGGGACTGCAAACTGGTGACCCACAGATGTGCTTTGTCTTAAAAGCCCTTGACCATCACACTTTCTCTAGAACACACAGTCAAGCCACCTCTATTAACTTACTTGTCTCTTCAAACCTGTCTGGCCACTGAAGTCATTTGAATGTGTGACCCCCCAAAACAAGAAAGAGCACAGACCATAGAGAAGGAAAACCATTAGTCTAAATGTTGGTGGCAGTAATTTTTTTTTTTAAATGCTCTCTGGTTAACAAAACAATTGGTAGTCCATTATGGTCAGGGATTTTTTTTTCCTTCTTCAAAGTATATATATCTGGCTATCCACTGAAGTGTTAGCAGTGATTGTGGCTTGGAAATAAGATCTTTTTTTCTACTGAAATAGTAGGATCTTTTTTTTCCCAAAAGTTCTACTATTTTTATAAGAGCAAAAAATTAAAAGTTATTATTTAGGAAGTGAATGAGTAAACTTGGGCTAGCAACTCATGTTCTATAGCTTGGCTCTCAGCCATCTTTGTATTGATTTCCCTGGTTCTCATTCCACTCTGTCCTAGGCTATTTGAAAAGCTGCAGCTAAAACCCATCCTCTGTTTTGACCATTTTCTGCCCAGTCATTTTATGCTTCAGCAAAATTCTTACTTTCTTCCTTAATGGACCTCTGGGAATGGAAGAACAACTTCAATAAAAAGTACAGTGAATTAAATGATGGGACCAAGCCATTAACAAAACTCTAAGCCTGTCCTAGATTCTTAGAACATATTATATTAGCATAGCTCCTCTAGCTTTTAATATATTCTGATGCATATTATTTAACAAACAGGTGTTTCCTTTTCTCAAACGCCTTTTCTGGATCAATTTAAATAGTCACCTTTTTTGTCGATTAATATGGTGAATTCTCTTGACATATTTTCTTATATTGAAACTCCGATGCATTCCTGGGATGAACTTGATCTGAGCAATGAATTATTGTTTAAGAAGCAAATGTTTCATTTCAACTAATATTTAATTTAGAATACTAAACCATGCATCCACAAGTGAAACTGGTTTATCATTTTTTTATTGCCTTTATCTGACATTGGAATCAAGATTGCACTAATCTCATTAAATAAGCATATAGCGCTTCTTTTCTGGGAAAAAATTAGTAGAAATTTTCCTTGAAAATTTGGTAGAAATTCTGCGTGAAACAGACCAAGGGCTATAAAGTTTAGATGGCAGGGAGGTCTTTTTTGACCATTTAAAGTCTCCAGTGCTTTTGACCTATTCAATTTTCCTAGTTTGGGCATTTTTTATTTTTCCAAATAGTTTATGACTAAGATCTCATTAAGTTATCAAGTATATTCTGACATAGTTACTCATAATATTCTTTATTTAAAATCTATTATATCTGCAACTATTTTTCTTTTTCATTGCAGTTTCTGTTTTTGTTTGTTTGTTTTGTTTGTTTCTTTTTACTTTTTCTTGCTTGGTTTCCTGAAGACCTTTAGTTTTGTTGACATTTTTAATATTTGTAATTCTTTATTTTAAAAATTTCTTTTTTATTGTCATTCATTCTTCTTCCTTGTTTCTTTGTCTGGTTTCTTTGTATTTGCTCTGCTACATTTTCAACATTTTCAAACTTTTGTGTCCTGGTAAATTTATTTGAAACTATACACTTCTGGAAAGGACCATGCTAGCCATGTCTTATAAACAGCAACTTGTGAGATTTTATCGTTAAGTCCTAGAACTTCACAATTCCCCTCTTGGTCCCCTTTTCACTCCAGGATTATTTATTAATGTAAAACCTGACATTTAGGGTTACATAAACTATGCTTCTCTCTTTTTTAAAAATTTCTAGCATTAATTGGTTATGGTCAGAGGACATAGCCTATATGATATTGATTCTTTGGAATTTAAGACTGCCTTTATGGTCTAGTAAATTTTCCATGTAAGGAACACACACACACATACAGACTCATATATATATATATATATATATATATATATATATATATATAGTTCAAGCTTCTTTATTATATTACTTTTTTGTCTCTGTTAATGTTTGTCTGATTTATTTATCAGTTTCTGAGGAAAGTATGTTAAAATCTCTTGCAACATATATTAGTAAGTCTATTTCCCTCTACCACTATGCCATTTCAGCTTTGTATCCTTTGAGGCTATCTTGTTAAAGCATGCGTAGTCATGCTCCTTATATCTCCTGGCTCTATTATTTTACCAGTATATATCACCATCACCCTTTTTCCTATATAGCATTTTTTGCTTTGATGTATCAAATATTAACACTTTAATATTAAGAGTCAGATATTAAGATGGCCACTCTCGTTTGGTTTGCAGTGGCCAATATGAGTTTGTATCCTTTTATTTTCAAATCTCCTGTTTCCTTTTACCTGAACTGAATCTAAACAGTGCACTGTTGATTTTTTGTGTTTTATTTTTTAAAATATCCTCTAAGCTTCAATCTTTTAACTGGTGAGATGAGCAATTTATATTTATTAAAATTATTATATTGGGACTTTCTCATATTTTCCAGAGATTGTACTTTCCCCAAGTATCTTTTTCTCCTTTCCTTCAGATTTCTATTCTTTCTCTATCGCCTTTTAGAATTTTCTCTCTGTATTAATAGAGTTAACTTTTGATATCATGTGTCTAAAGCATGGGTTTTTCATCTATTCTGTATGGCAACTTTGAGTCCTTTTAATCTGAAATCTTACATCTTTCTTCAATGTTGAAATATTTATAATTATTTTGCCCTCTCTGTTCCTTCTGCCTCTTCTGGGATATCCTGTTATCCAAATATGGGGACTCCTAGTTCTATTCTCTAGATTCTTTTCCTTCATTGTTTACTCCCCTTCTGAAAGATTTCCTGAGCCCAGTCTTCTCAGGCTCACAAAGTCTTTCTTTGGCTCTGGTTATCCCACTATTTATTGCATCTAATGAGTTCTTTATATAACTCTTTTTCATTTCTAATATTCCTACTTGGTTCTTTTTGGTTTTGTCATTGTTAATTTGTGTTACTAACATACTCCTGTGGTAGGCTGAATGTTGGCTCTCCTAATGATGTCCATATCCCAGTCCCTAGAACCTGTGACTATATTCTCTTACAAGGTGTATTAATTTCCTCAGGCTTCCATAACAAAGTAGCACAACCTGGGTGGCTTAAAACAACGGAAAAGTATTTTCTCACAGTTCTGGAGGCTAGATATCTAAAATCAAGGTGCTGGTAGGGCATGTTCCCTCCGCAGGCTCAAGGAGAGAGTCTGTCCCACATCTTTCTTTTAGTTTCTGGTGTTGCCTGTGATCCTTGAAATTCTTTGGCTTCAAGACACATCATTCTAATTTACCTATGTGATCAAGTGGCATTCCCCCTGTGTGTCTGTGTCTATATTAAAATTTCCTTCATCTTACAAGGACATTGGTCACAGGATTAAGGCTGACTCTAATCCAGTATGACCTCATCTTAACTTGATCATATCTGAAAAGATCCTACTTTCAAATAAAGTCATCCTCACAGGTAGTGGGGGTTAGGGTCAGAACATCTGGGTAGAGGACACTATTCCATGGCCAAAGGAAGTTTGCAGGTGTGGTTGTCTTAAATATCTTGACATGGGGATATTACATTGTCTTGGATTACCCAGAAATCACAAGATTTCTCATATATATGAAGGAAGTAGGAGGTTAGAGAAGAGAGAAGATGCTTCCCTGCTAGCTTTGAAAATGGAGAGAAGAAGGAACCTAAGTCCACGGAATGTAAGTGGCCTCCAGAAACTGGGAAAAAAAGCAATAGCTTCTCCTTTCATTCCTCTAGAAGGAACTATCCCTGCTGACACCTCCATTTTTAACCCCATAAGACTCATTCTGATTCTGACCTGTGGTATTTTCGAGAGAATAAATACATGCTGTTTTCAGTCACAAAGATCACTGGCATTTTACTTGCAATTCAATTGCTATTACAGCAGCAATGGGAAACAAATACCACCCCCTGATCTCTGTGAAGATCTGGAGTGTGCCTAGTGTGCTTCTTTTAAATTCTTGACTTATTTGTCCCCATACTTCTAATTTGTGTGGTGAATAATGTTTCATGATCTATCATTCATGAACTCTGGGAAGCTAGTTATTATCATTATTGTGGGGGAGGGGGCTTGTATATTCCTGGGACTATCAGCTAGTCTGTCTGCTAACATGTACTGTCTGCTAACATGTACTGGCTCTAGTCCCCAATCTGTGTCGCTCTAGGTGACTTAAAAAAAAAAAAAAAAAGAGCAGGGGAGTTCAACCACAGGGACAGCCTGAATACCACAGACTCACTGACTAGTCTCTGAAGAGATCCTCTCTTCAGAGACTGGCCTTGCAACTCTTACAACGAAGTGAAATTGGGGAGAGGAAGTCTTATTGTGATCCACCTGTCCTGAGGTTTGAAAGGGGAAGACGTAGGGGAATAAAACCAGAAAGGCATGGTCATTCCACACCTGCTTGATTCATCTCTTTGGCCCAGCAGTGCGTGATAGGAACTGTTACGGGACACTCCTGATAGCTACTCCAGGAGGCCTGTGTTGTTGCTGCAGATTTTCAGTAGCTGTGGAGCGGGTAATGAATGCCCAGAGCCCTGTAAGACGCAAAAGCAGGTCTGAAGTGCCTTCCCGCAGTCTATCTTCCCCTTGCTGCTTGGTCACCCTTAGCCTAAACCTTTTGTATCCATATTGGTTTTCTCCATTTTTTTTCTGGAAATTCCTTAAATACAAGCTTCCTTCTTCTTTAGATTCATCAAAGCGGATGCTGACATTAAAAAAAAAAAAAAAAAAAAAAAAAAAAACAGTACTTCATGCGAGGTTTCGATTTTGTCAGCTTTCTTTTCTATGTCCTGCAAAACAGAATCAAAAATAATAATAATAATAATAATAATGCTACTCATCTCTCTGTAAGTATGAGGGCAGCAGTGAAACTGGAGGTGTAAGACAATACTGGAAGAATCGGGGCTGTATATGGACAGGCAAAGCTCTTCACTCAGAAATCAACTTGACCCAGATAATTCAGGAGGCACAATTGTGTGGACCTCCTCATTCTGGAACCAGTTCTCTTTTGAAATAAGTTTTCTGTGTGATAAAGAATGTTGTTTTCATGAGCTCGCGCTGTTGGTTCTCTTGCATGATGTCTTTATAAGGAGATCTCCTGTGAACCAATTTCTTCCAGAGGTACAGAGCCAGAATCCTGCCCACTCAGCTCCTACACTTGCACATGTTACTCGAAAATGCCTTTTCCTTTTGACTATCTTGTTTGTATTCCGTGAGCACCGCTCCATCCAAATCACTTTTAGGGATTCAACCTACCCATAAGGAGGAGTAAAAATGAAAAACTCCTCACAAAAGAATAGTTGGGGATGGAAAAGTAATTTGAATTGATGTATACCAACCTTTTCTTTAGACAATTTAGCCTAGGGAATGATTCTTACACTATTAAAGAGGAATTGTTAGAAATCTTTTTTTTTTTTTTCTTTAAATTATAGTTTGGTAGAGTATTTATTACTCCATTGCTACAAAACTAAGAAGGATAATTATACATACATTTGTACACAGGCCAAAATAATGAGACTCCCAAGAATTAATAAAAGAATGAGAGTGAACCAAACCATACATATATATGAATTAGAACCAATGAGCCCAAAATTTAATAAGAGGCATAATATTCTCAAAGAAATAAAGGAGAAAAATATATATTAATCATCTAAGATTTACTTCATGTCCTCCTTTATTGCTACCAAACATAACTTGTACCAAACATTACTATACACATGCTGGTTCAGTATTCTTTTTGTTTTTTTTTTTGAGGTATGATTGATGAGCAAAAAGCTGTACATCTTTGATACATACAATTTGATGAGTTTGGTGATAGGTATACACCCATGAAGCCATTCTCACAGTCCATTCCATAAATATATCCACCACCACCAAAAGTTCCTTCCCACCTTCTTTATTTGTGTGTGTGCAATAATACCTTAATATAAGATCTGCCATTCTTAGAAAATTTTTAAGTTCACCGCAGTATTGTTATAAAGCTACAATAATTGAAACAGTATGGTACTGACATAAAAACAGACATAAAGACCAATGAAACAGAATAGAGAGCCCCAAAATAAACCCTCTCATGTATGGTCAACTGATCTTAAACAAAGATGCCAAGAATACATAATGAGGAATGAACAGTCTTTTCAGGAGACGGTGTTGGGGAAACTGAATATCCACATGCAAAAGAATTTAATCGGACCATTATCTTATACCACACACAAAAATCAACTCCAAATGGGGTAAACACTTAAACATAAGACCTGAAATTGTAAAACTCCTAGGAGAAAACATAGAGAAAGTCTTCTTGACATTGGCCCTGACAATGATTTCTTGGATTAACACCAAAAGCATAGGCAGCAAAAGCAAAAATAGAAAAAATGGGATTACATGAAACTAAAAAGCTTTTGGAAAGGAAAGGAAAAAATCAAGTCATAAGACAATCTATGGAATGGGAGAAAATATTTGCAAACCATGTATCTGATAAAGGGTTAATATCCAAAATATGCAAGGCCCTCCTACAATTCAGTAACAAAAAAACCAAATAACTCAATTAAAAAATGGGCAAAGGATCTGAATAGAAATCTCCAAAGAAAAATACAAATGGCCAACAGGTAGATGCAAAGGTGCACAACATCACTCTCATCAAGCAAGTACAAATCAAAAGTACAATGAGATTTCAGCTCAATATTCTTATTAAAACATTGTAAATGAGGGCTATAGTGTTACCACCTGTGCTTATGATAACCAGATTCCACTGTCCCTTGAAAGCCAAGCCCAGGGGGAGTCAAGATGGTGGAAGAGTAGGGGGCCTTGTTTCATCTGGTCCCTTGAATTTGGCTAGATAACCATCAAATCATTCTGAACACCTATAAATTCAAACCTGAGGTATAAGAAAGCCAACCCCATAAAAGCAAAAAGTGCCATTTCCCAACCAAAGGGAAGCAGGAAGGAAAGCAGTGAGGGGCTCTAGAGTCAGCCTGCCTTATTTTCTTTAGGCTTTCTCAAGATACACATTATGTCCTTCCACGTGTTGAATAATAAGTAATTTTGAGCACACACGAGCACTGCATAAGCATGGAACTGTTCTTTCCCTTCCAACTAGAGGTCATGATCTATGTGTCTCATTAGTGAAGCAGCAGAAAAAGAGCTGAAAACCTGGTTCCAAACATTCCAGCTCAGCTGTGGAATTTTAAACAAGTGATTTAGCTTCTCCGTAAAATGGGGATAGTAATTCTTCACCATAAACATTTCTCAAGACTGTTTTAAGGATCAATTTAGAACACATAAATGTGCAAAGAGCCCAAGATCTATCAAGGAATTTTGTGTAGTTCTATAAATAGAATATATAGTACAAAGTGGAAAGTATAACATTCCAGCTATTAAATAGTGAAGAAATGTTAGAGCATCATTTCTTCACACCCTAATAAAAAAATGAATCTAGGCAATACTCAACAAGGGCTACTGACATCACACAAAAAAGAGAGACAAACAGACATTATCTATGATGTATTCCTAAAGGTGGTGTAAAAAAGAACCTAAATCAGATTAAAGCATTAAGCCAAACCTCTAGATCTAATTTCTAGTTTTCAGGAAATAAAGGAGGCAAAAGTACACATTAAAGGATACCATAAGGAAGCAAACAATGAAGTCCAGAATTAAGAAAATTCTAAAAGATAAATCACTTCATTTCTTTAACATATCACTAAAGGGGGAAAGAAGATGGGGAATCTATAGATTAAAAGAGACATAAGAGGTATGTGACAACCAAATGTATGTGAGAACACCAGAAACTGATTCAAACAAACCAAGATTTTTAAAAATCATTTTGGAGACAATCAGGAAATCTGAACAGTGACTGGATATTTGTTGATATTAAGGCATTATTGCCAATTTTTTGAGGGTGACAATGGTCTTGTGCTTATGTTTTTAAGCAATCCATTATCTTTTGGAGATACAAACTAAAATATTCATGGACAAAATGATGATGTCTAAGAGTCTCCTCAAAAAGACCAGAAGGTATAGGGCTTCAGCGGGGGTGGGGTAGGGGGTGCGATGCAGGTAGAAATGGGAAAATAAAAGCGTAGTACATAAAGCACAATAAAAATGGTTATTTATAAGAATCTTGAATATGTTATGCTCCCTGTGGAGTGACTTAATAGTCACACATCACAAGCATAACTTACACTATCACAAGCTCTAACGAGAGCTCAGGAGTCAGAAATCACAATACTTAGAAATTTATTACCAATTTTTTAATACTAAACTTTGAGATCTTAAACATGCATCAGTGAGAGGAATACTGGTTTATTGCAGTATTCCTGGACATACTCAGACCACAGCCTTTTAATTTACGCATCCCTCTACATTTTTCAAAGTATAATGCAAAGGCTTGGCTTTATCACTTTAATCATTAAGGAAATCTTTTGAGAGATGTATGGTCACAAGCCATAATCCTTAAAAAACAAAGTGTTCTTATGATACTTCTAAAAACTGGTTTGTGGTATACTATGTTCTTCAGGCTTTCAGAGCCTTGGCTGCACAAGCTACAAACACATTTCAAGTGCAAATTATTTGCACTGTTAAATTTTATAGCTCATAAAATCATTCATCTGATTAAAAATTTTTGAAATGCTAGATTTCTAAGAAGATGAATGTAAATTACCAGCTGATATTTCCATCTTTAGCTGAATAAATAATCATAATATAAATTACTAGAAACTTCAAGACATCTAGGCTTTATACACCCTTTCTAAAAATAAAAATACTTGATACTAAACAATTTTGGAGGAGCTAGTATATTGAAAATAAAAAATGCACCTTTATTTTATTTTATTTTATTTTAAGTGTGAAGCCCAACATGGAGCTTGAACTTATAACCCTGAGCTCAAGACCTGAGCTGAGATCAAGAGTCAGACACCTAACCGACTAAGCCACCCAGGCACCTCTAAAAATGAATCTTGAAGAGCTCAACCTCAAAAGTCCTCAATAGAACCTCATCTGCCCAACTATATACATTACCTTTGTTTCAATTCTTAAAACCCATAGCAGTTTGAATATAGTTCTAACATCACATGATGTCCCAGGCGAAATGAAGAGAAAATCCTGGTCATTCCACCTCAACCACCGGAACCTCTCCTCCTTTCATTAAATGATGGGAATCATATTAGTTTCCTAGGGCTGCAGTAATAAAGTGCCACAAACTCAGTGGCATAAAGTGCTACAAACTCAGTTGTCTTGCAATTCCAGTGGCTAAAAGCCGAGCATCAAGGTATCAGCAAAGCTGGTTCTTTCCGTTGGCTGTGAAGAAGAACCTGTTCCATGAACCGCACGCCCCCACACCCCCGGCTTCTGAAATTTCACTAGTAATCCGTGGCATTCAGTGGCTTGTCGAAGCCCTTCCCTGATCTCTGCCTTCATCTTCACATGGCATTTCCTCTGTGCACCTGCCTGTGTCCAAATCTCCCTTTTCTATAAGGACACCAGTCAGAGTGGATGCCCACTCCACCGCAGTAGGACTCGTAGAACTCAACTAATTACATCTGCAATGATCTTATTTCCAAATAAGGTCACGTTCTGTAGTATGAGAGTTTAGGACTTCAACATTGAATTTTGAGGGTAAACAACTCAAGGCATAACAGGAATTAAGATAATCTGCTCATGTGGTACACATACTCAATCATCCAGGACATACACAAGGCAGAAAAAAAAAAATCAAGTTAGAAGGAGGAACTCTACATATCAAAGTTGTATAAATCTGTTTCATTTCAATAACTCATTAATGCATGCATTCAAGAAAACAGTGAATGGATAGCAGTGACATCTAGGCACAACAGAGGATTAAAAAGTACACACATCATTAGGGACAACCTGACTCATGTTTTATGCACTGCACAGACTAACAATGTTTAAAATTCTCATTCAACACTTATTTTAATATCAGTGGAAAGAAACTGATATCCTATTAAGAAAACCATATACTTTTTCCATTTCAAAATCATGCATTAAACCTAAAATAACATTTACTTCTATTTGGGAAATTCTTCCTGTTCACAGTTTTCTGTCATTCATACTGAATAATGTTAGTAATTCAGACTCACTAAGGATCAAGGTAGGTTACAAGACTACAGTTACAGATAATTGCTCAACAAATATTTGAAAGTTTTTTTGACAAAATAATTCCTATATTTCTGCAGGTCTTGATCCCTTTTCTTTTCTTTTCTTTTCTTTTTGCAATTTTCAAACCTGATACAGTCTTGGAAGGTATACTTAAAGGTTCAAAATCTAGATTAAAAAATAGATTGCTCATTCACATCACAGAGGACTATACTAGACTTCCCGCTTGCTGTGATGCTGACTTCTGGTTTCAGAGGGAGTAGCACAACCCAATGTACCCACGTATTCCAAACAAATTTTTCATTTATTGGCTCTGTACATTTCAAAGGTAGAGGCCAAGAATAATATGCCTTTCCTGGTTGTTTAGGGCGTTACTTGTGGAACTGTGACTTAATGAACATCATATTTCCCATTCAGTCCCATGAGATTTTAGTATCTCTTTATGAACTGGAGCCCCAGAAAGCTCTTTGATAGGTCTCTTAATTAGTTTTGCCCATTAGTAGGGAAAATGACCACATAAATACCACAAGAGGGTTGGAAATACCTAGTAGAGGAAATACCCAGAACAACCCTGTCATCTGCCTTTACCCAGCTTTATGCGCCAGGGAAATCACCTGCTCAACAGTGTGATACATGGACTCTAGACTAGCCATCTGGGTACAAATTCACTTCTGGCACTTATTAGCTATGTGACCTTGAACAAACCATTTGACCTTTCTGCATCTCATTTGCTTCTTGAGCAAAATGGTAGTAAAACAGTACTTGGTTAATGGGGTGCCTGGGTGGCTCAGTTGGTTAAGCAACTGCCTGAGGCTGAGGTCATGAACCTGGAGTCCCGAGATCGAGTCCCACATCAGGCTCCCAGCTCCACAGCGAGTCTGCGTCTCCCTCGGACCTTCTCTCCTCTCATCCTCTGTCTCACGCTCTCCTTCTCAAATAAATAAATAAAATCTTAAAAAAAAAAACAGTACTTGGCTAATGGACTTTTATACAGATTAAATATGTTAATACCTGTAGACTGTTGGGAAGGATGCCTGGCACATTCTAAACACAAGTGCTAGCCATTATTAGGAATCTGTAATTGAAGAGTAAACAATTTTGTAGTGATGTTAAGTGTTGACATCAACTTTAAACAGTGCATATCTCTGTTGGCACAGAGTGGGCAGTGAACCAGCTGGGCATACATTCTATCCAGTAAGATTCCCAAAAGGCAATCCCTGGTGGCTCTCTCTCCAGGGTAGCTCTGCCCATGGGAAGAGGTTCTCTGACCACACTAATCCTGATGGAAATGCTCTGGGAAGCACTTTGCTAAACATCAGGGCAGCCTCCTCAGCTACCAAGCCCGCCTCCTCCTTTCCCTCAGGGAACATGCACAGACTTTGTTTTGCCAGATAGTTGAGACTAGAGACCCCAACATCTACTAGGAACTTTCCCTCTAACTCCTTGTAAATCAAGAGAGGATGAGAACCAGTCTCATTGTTGTGTTGTAGTCTTTAATCTGAAAGCAGGTATGGATGGGTTTCTTGCTGTTAGATACAACCAAAGTTACAAGAACCTGAAAAAACTTCTCAAAACCAGAGCCCTCAGCTACCCTCACATACATCTTAAACTATTCTTCTGGTCCAGCCACTCAAGAGATGCTTTTATCATAATTGCAAAATAGAAAAATGACTTTAGAAAACCATAACTAAAAGTCACAAATGACAAATTCCTCAAGATGGACAAAAGTTCATGAGAGTGGGACAGAGCAGAGAAATTACCAGGTATTGGAGGAGGTAGATCAGCAAGAGGAAAGAGACTAAGGTTTAGGAAGATTTGACAGAAGAAGCATATGAGCAGTGTTTTGAAGAAAATGTGACAATTTACAATGTTTTATCTGTCCTTAAAGAAGTAAGGAATAGACCCATTTCCAATCTTAAAATTAGCTCACTCTAGCAGTGACTATACTAGAATCAACAGTATCATAGAAGGAGAGTAGCACTAACAGCTCAGAAACACATTTATCCACTTACTTGCTCGCTAAGCCCTGCAAACCCATCTTCTAGGACTAACACAAGGGTAAGAGACTATGGAAAGAGTAAGACACATGTTTATTTATCTCAGGATAAATGGACACGAGCATAGAGCAAGAGTCTGTGTGGTTAGAACTAAAAGATGCAAATTTACACTATAATAATATTCAAGCATACAATAGCCTGTCGTTCACAACTTTACACTGAATGATTTTTATTTGCCACACATGTCAGTTGTGACCTTGCATATTCCACTGTAACTAAAACCATTTTTAAAGACTTTTTTAAAATTTATTTATTTGACAGACAGAGATCACAAGTAGGCAAGAGAGGCAGGTGGGGAGAGAGAGAAGGAAGCAGGCTCCTCACTGAGCAGAGAGCCCTATGCAGGGCTCAATCCCAGGACCCTGGGATCATGACCGAGCCGAAGGCAGAGGCTTTAACCCACCGAGCCTAAATCCCTTTTTAAAAATTGGTCAGTTACCATGACCTGTAGTGCTCAGAGGTAAAAGTAACACAGCTACCAAGAAAGAAACAGTTGCCCCTGACATTCAGGATTGGCAAATACCTGAGTGTGGAGTTATTGCATATTCCTACAGGTTGTGTACATGTGGGTAGGGGTGAATAGAATTAATTCTCAATTACATATTCATTGTTATGTGTGTAGCAATGGGATACTTCTAAAGATATCAGAGATGATATACAGTGCCTAATTCTATGTCCCTTGCCTGGAAGACTAAAATCTATTTGGGAAGGTAAGACATGTATCTGTGAAAGAATAAGTAAGTCACTGTGCAAGAAGGTACACAATTAAATGTCAAAATGAATGCTAGAAGCCACTGTATTACTGAAAGAAACCATTCTGAGCTAGAGCAATCGCAGACCTTGTCATAGAGGAGGGGCATGGACTAGAACTTGAAGAATATGTATTATTTACATAAAAAAGAAAAGATTTAATGGGGCACCTGGGTGGCTCAGTCAGTTAAATACTTGACTCTTGACCATAGCTAAGGTCTTGATCTCAGGGTTGTGAGTTTGAGCCCTAAAAAAAAAAAGAGAGAGAGAGAGAAAGATTTAATATGCTTTCTCCCTCTGCAGTCAGAGAGAATGCAATTAAGAAAAGCCCAACTCAAGAGAATTATCTCTACAAGTGAGGACATAAAAAGAATATTGGAGAGGCCAAAGATAAGGATCTAATTAGATTATTAGGTGGGTTGAAAAGTGAAATTGGGAATTTGGGATTTTTCCTATAGTCTAGAAACAATCACTGATACCTTCCAAGGCAAAGAAGAATATAGAGAATCTTGTTTAGTTTGATTTGACTTGATTGGGTTTTAGGTATCCTTGCCTATTCTAATGAATGGGGACATGAATAATACCAAATAAGCCAAAAACTATGTAAATTTGTCACTGGATGGCATTACATGCATGATTTGATACTTTCTTGAGAGAGTGACTTCTATAAATTCTGCTATAAGAAACTTGAAAGTAAGAAAAAAACAAAACTTTTCCTCCCAATTGATCCCCCCCTCTTTTCTGACAAGACCCATCTAGCTCAGGAACTCAATAGGACTAGACATCTCTTGCACCAGAGAAAAATTAGTTAGGCTTTGTTTTGAAAGCCTAGGTACAAAGTTCTATCTGATTATCTGAGAAGGAGGGGGTCTGACCGGCATGTAGAAAGAGAGGATGCAGCATAGGGAGAATTGGTTCACCAAAGAGTGAAGGGATTGGAAGGAAGTTTCACTCTGTGGACAACTCTCATGTTTCACCAATATTCCAGGTGTGGCAGGACCTCCTTGAGTTTACCATGCACAGACACCTTGGACACTGAGCAAAAGACCCTGATGGTCAAGACTGGAACAGCAAGAGACTTTCTGGGACTATGCGTAATGGATCCCTTGATATTTGAGGAGATAAAAAAGCAGCTCAGCCAATTCCCATGAAACTAAGATCAGAGGTAGTCTTCAAATGAGCTTCTTAAAATAGGGTGGATTTCTTAAAATCATTGAGGGTGGCTTTCCCCATAAACTCTATTGGGTGAGGGACGCCTGGGTGGCTCAGTTGGTTAAGCAGCTGCCTTCGGCTCAGGTCATGATCCCAGCGTCCTGGGATCGAGTCCCGAATCGGGCTCCTTGCTCAGCAGGGAGCCTGCTTCTCCCTCTGCCTACCATTCTGTCCGCCTGTGCTCGCTCTCTCTCTCTCTCTCCCTCTCTCTCTCTGACAAATAAATAAATAAAATCTTAAAAAAAAAAAAAATCATTAAAAAAAAAAAAAAACTCTATTGGGTGAGAACCAAAGCAATCAAAGCTAATTTAGAAAAAATTAAAAAAAAAAATGACATTCGTCCCAATTGAGGTCAACAGAGCAAATTTATAACCTTGTTCTAGTTTTCTCTTATTCTCCTAAAGTAGCAAACTGATTCATTCCTTGAATGAAAATTTTAGTCTGCACCAAATATTCTGATATCCTAAAAGCAGAATTGATCAGCCTTGAAATTCGGTGAGGGGACAGAATCTTCCATGAATTGAAGGGATAAGCGGTGAGCAAGAGGCCAAAACCTTGCATTCCCCACTCCTGAAGTTATTGTCAGACAGCTGAGTTTGTGCAAGGGTAATGGTGTCCATACAAATGTGTAACCAGCCATGTATGTTGAATGCTACTCATTCATCAAGGAAAAATTATTTCTACCATCCTTATGCCAATTTATAAACTCTAGTATAAACTTTTTCCAACTTTATTGATGAAAAATTGACAAATAAGACCATATGTAGGGACGCCTGGGTGGCTCAGTTGGTTAAGCAGCTGCCTTCGGCTCAGGTCATGATCCCAGCGTCCTGGGATCGAGTCCCACATCGGGCTCCTTGCCCTCCGCGGGGAGCCTGCTTCTCCCTCTGACTCTGCCTTCCACTCTGTCTGCCTGTGCTCGCTCTCGCTCACTCTCTCTCTGACAAATAAATAAATAAAATCTTTAAAAAAAAAAAAAAGACCATATGTATTTAAAGTGTACATATATGATGATCACATTGTGAGAAGACTACCACAATCGAGTTAATACATCCATCACCTCATAGTCGACCTTTTTTTGTGTGTGCAGTAAGAACATATCAGATCTCCTCTCCACAATTTCAAGTACATAAAACAATATTATTAGCTATAGTCACCATGCAGTATAATAGAACCTTGTAACTTATTTAGCTTATAACTTCACGTTTGTTCCCTTTGACCTACATCTCCAATTTTATCCTAACCCCTAGACTCTGGCATCCACCATTTTACTATCCATTGCTATGAGATTGGCTTTTTTTTTTTAGATTCCACAGATAAGTGATACCATACAGTATTTGTCTTTTTCTGTCTGGCTTATTTCACTTAGCATAATGCCCTCTAGGTTCATCCATATTGTCACAAATGGCAGGGTTTCCTTTTTTTATGGCTTAATATACCACTTATATTATATTATATATGTGTGTATATATACACACATATACATATTACATATATGTATAACATACATATTATGGAACATATATCACATTTTTTTAATCCATTCATCTGTCAAAGGACACCTAGTTTGGGTCCATATCTTGGCTATTGTGAATGCTGCTGCAATAAACATGGGAAAGCAGACATCTCTTCCAAATACTGATTTTATTTTCTTTGAATATATACCAAGAAGTGAGACTGCTGAATCATATGGTAATTCTGTTTTTAATTTTTTGAGGAACCTCTATATTGTTTTCCATAGTGGTGGAACCATTCGGGTACAAATTTTGATGATATTTAACACGCTAAGTGCTATGGACTAACTGATTGTGTACCCCCCCAAAATTTATAAATGGAAGCCCTAAACCTCAATGTGATGGTGTTTGGAGGTGGAGTCTTGAGGTTAAGATGAAGCCATAAGAGTAGAGCCCCATGATGGAATTAGTGCCCTTACAAAAAGAGGAAGAAATCAGAGTTCTGTCTCTGCCATGTTAGGACACAGCAATATGGTGGATCACTGTAAACCAAGTAGAGGGTCTTAACCAGACACAGATTCTGTTAACACTTGAGTTTTGACTTTTCAACTTTCAGAACTGTGAGAAATAAGTGTTATTTAAGTCATCCAATCTATGGTATTTTGTTTTAACAGCTCAAATTACTTGAGATATTAAGTAACTATCTCTAGATGTTTGTTGATTCTTCTTAGGGTCTTTCAGATGTCATCCCTAATATTTACAGTTTACTTGTATATGGACCCAGATAACCCTGTTCATCCTGAGATATTTTCAAAGTAAATTATAAACTATAAAACTATAAATTATAAAATATTATTGTGCTCTATGCATTCTTTCCAAATAATTGTTAATATATGCAAAATTATTACATTTAACTAGGATAAACATTTATTTTACACATGAGAAAACTTGAAAACTGAAATCTATTTATTAGTTTTGTGATACTTTTAGGCCTCAGAAGTTTTATTTATATAACATGGCCATTGTATTAACACAAAATATATATACATAAAATACAATGAATATAAAGTTCTTTTCTCAGTGCCAGGCATTCAGGAAAAATTCATTCAATTATAATTGCAACATTCCAAATGAAATATAAATGAATTGAAGACTTTTTAAGCCCTCATTTTACTATCTGAGAGCATTGCCTATCAGCCGTAATCAAATTTTACCCTTAGATATAAGTTTAGGGCTAATTTAAGAATAATTCCTCCAAGAAACTGAAGTTTAAAGGTTTTGATCTGGGGCGCCTGGGTGGCTTAGTAAGTTAAGTCTCTGTCTTTGGCTCAGGTCATGATCTGGGGCTCTCTGCTCAGCGGGGAGCCTGCTTCCTCCTCTCTCTCTGTCTGCCTCTCTGCTTACTTGTGATCTCTGTCTGTCAAATAAATAAATAAAATCTTTAAAAATAAAATAAAAGTTCTGATTTGCTTGAGATAGCACAGAAACTCTTATTATAAATAAAGCCTGACAAAGGTCTAATATTGGCCAATAAAACCGAACTAGAACATTTATGAATTAAATCCTCTTTCCATTTTAGTTAGCGTAACTCTACTCAGTGTACCACATCCCAAGAACATTCCATCCCAGGGACCTGTGTTTCTTAGAAGCCATCCCAACCTTCTTACTATGTCAGGTTGTTCATTTCCCTCTAGATCTTTCCAACACCCTCCTTTTGTCTTTATGTCAAGAGATGAATGACAGCATTCTAGAAGGTTGCCTGGTGGCCCTTGCTCTGGCTTTCTCCTACCACTACCACTCTCAGTCCTGGCCCAATTCTGATTCACCAGTTGACAAAAAAATCAATGTGTGTCTAGCCCTGGGAATTACAAGTGATAAAATGGAAAAGATGATGTAGAAACCCAAAGTCAAAGGCTCACTTCCAACCCTTGGTATAAGATTCAATTTAGGAAGAATATGTACAGTAATGCCAGCAGTTATTGGGAATTTTACAGAGCGTGCTGAGTAATTTGGGGCCTTTCCACAATTTCTGGCATGCACAGTGCATTCAAAGGCCATTAAACCAGCAATGATTCTTTTTCTCAGATTTCTAAAACCCCAGCATCCAAGCCTTTTTTCCTCAGTCTTAGGTTCAAAACAGACATGTGAGATTCTAATTCAGTCTCCCAAACATCAGCAACCTTTAGAACACTACCTTCTGGGGCCAGTCAGCTACATTGTTTCAGATCCACTTATTAGAAAGTCCACAGTTACTACCAGCTGAAATCTGCCATTCTGTAACTTTCCAGTGCTGATAAGGAAATCAAGTTTAAAAACCAAAGTCTTTATTTGGCGAGAAACTTAAGAGACTTCCGTTCTCTAGAATTTCCACAAACAAATCTCCTTTCATATTAGAGCTCATATGAGTTAGTTTTTGCTGAGTATCAGATCATTTCAAATAAACACTTACTATTTCTTAAACAATTTTAAGGGTCAGCTGGGTAACTCTTCCAGTCTGGCTGGCTTGGCCATAGCAGGATGGTCTAGAATGGCCTAATTCACACATCTGGCCATTATTATGCTGATGGTTCTAGAAGTGGCCTCAGCTGGGACAGCTGCTACCCTGGACTTCTTCATGGGAAAGTTTCAAGGTAATTAAAATCAATGCTTTTCGGGCCTCTGATGTACCACGGTTGCTAATATCTTCTTGGCCAAGGCAAATCATACAAGCGTACTGGGTTTGGCAGTGTCCCGGCAAAGATTCAGGTCCTACCCAGAATCACCCAGTGTGACTTTATTTGAAAATAATGTTATTGTCAATGTAATTAGACAAGTTAAACTGAAGTCATCCTTATGCCCACTTCTACTCTGAAATATGGTAAGGACCAAAGATGGGACAAGGGGCAACAATATTATGCCACTTGAGTTTACATTAAAAACCAGGAAGAACACTTATGAAACAACTAAAAGCGATTACTACAGTAGGGAAACAGACTTTTTAGTGACTGTGTTTTACATATTTGAATTATGTGAATATATATTACCCAGCCTCCCAAAATGTTTAAAGTCCCCATTATGTATTTAAGTCAATTAAATTTATTATCTCACAAAATTATAAGGAAAATGTTTTCCAAAATGTTAACAATGGTTGTCTTTGCATGATTGAGCAAAAGACTGTCTTTATGTATTTTTATTTTTCTGGAAGTCTTTCATGGTAAGCACGATAATCCTTCTCCCCCCAACTCTGGACAAAGAGAGATGTCTGTGTCCTCATCTCCAGAACCCATAAATATGTTAGATTACAGAGCAAAGAGGAATTAAGGTTGCAGATGGAATGAAGGTGGATAATAGTTGGTCCTTAAACAGAGATTCTCCCAGATAATCTGGGTGGACCCAAGAGAGTCATAAGTACTTAAATGCAGAAGAGAGAAGCAGAAGAGTCAGAATGATGGCAGGTGAGAAACATTCAAGTGGCCACTGCTGGTGGGGGGAGGTGGAAAGGGACAATGACCCAAGGCTGGCTGTGGCTGATAAAAGCTGTCAATGGCAGGAAAATGGATTCTGCCCTAGAAGCTTTAGAAAGGAATCTATCCCTGTCAGCTCTTTGATTTTCACCCAAAGAGTCCCATTTTGGAGCTCTAACCACCAGAATCGAAAATAGTAAGTTTGTGTTGTTTTAAGCTGCTAAATTTGTGATCATTTGTAACACTAGGATACTAATACATTTCTCATGTGTTAAATAATGAGAATATAGATATATTAACAATCAGGAAAAAAAAAAAGATTAAAAAAGGATATACAAATACAAACCTGATGTGACCAGAGTACTGAATTACATTTGCTTGTATATATGAGATGCTTCTATGAGATGACATACACCATTAACTTGTAATTATTCAGAGACTTGGCCCCAGGGCACACAGGCAGTCTTCAAAAGGCACACAGAAGCAAAGTGTGTGCTCTCACACGTCTGGCATTGCTATCTTCATTCTACTCATTCCCTAGCTGTTCACCTACTGTGCAACAGACAGCAAGCATCCCTTATATACCTAGCCTGCAGCAGAAGTGCAGATTTTACAAGAAATAATAAAATCAAACTATGAAAAGAAAAGACATATCAAAAAGATATGTGCCAATACAACATGATTGAACAGCAGGACATGTTTTGAGACACCCAATAGAAATCTGTTTCTGATGGGATGCACCTAGCTTTCCAGAGAACAGAAAATTGCCTGTTATAAATGCATTGTCATGATGACAACTGGAAAAAGAATGAAATTGGACCAAATTCCTTTGTAGTTCATTGTACCTTTGAAACCTAGAATCCTAAAAGCCTGTACATCGTAGTAGCTTGATGTTTTCTAAAGATAAGAAATAAAAGCAGTTGGAAAATCTTCTTTAAAGAACAGAAGCTAAGTTGCTCTTATGAGAAAAGTATCTAATTCAAGCTTTTTCTTAATTTGTATATTTCCTTCTTGATTAAGAAAGTAATACATATTCATTATAGAAAATTCAGAGAGTACAGAAACATACCTAGAAAAAATATTAATCATTCATATTCAGAGGAAGCTGCTACTAAAATTTTTGCTATATCTTCTCCCATTTTATAGCCTTTTTTCATAGTAAAGATATAATTGTATATAATATATACAATTTCTAGCTTTTTTCTGTTAACATTAAAACAGTAGCCTTTAACTCAGAATGTAGTTACACAGCCATAATTTTTATATTGTATAACTTTCATATTTGCATTCATCATGTGGTACATATAACAAAATATATGTACCTTCTCTAGTGTTGAATAATTAGGTTGTTTCTAACTGTTCACCATTTATAAATAATGTTGTGACAAATAGCTTTATACATAGTTTTTTCTATATTCAGGATTATTTCTCTAGGATCAAAAAGTGGAATAAAATAATTCAGAAATGGAATAGCTGAACTGAAATGTAAGAATTTTTTTTGAAAATTTCATATTGCTAAAATTCTTCCTAAAGATAGATAGACAGACAGGCAGACATCCTCAAGCAAAGCTTGAGACAGTCTTCATCACCAACTCTTGCAAGTACTGGGTATCACTGACTTTTTTTCCCCCCAGTTCCTTGTCTTTTTGTTTTTGTTTTTTATTTTAAAGCCATCACACTGCAATTCAGGGATATTGGCTCACTAATTTGAGCATCATTAAAAGCTAACAATTCTAAATTATGGCAAATGGATCAAAAGTAGATATAATCTGTCTTCTTAGGTCCCTCTGCTTAGAGCAGAAACAGATCTAGAGCATATATCGGATTTATATCCCATCTTCACCATTTCTTAGCCAAGTAATCTTGGGCAGATACCTCTCAAACCCTCAATATTCTCATCTCTAAAATGAAAGAGAAAATAAAAATTTACTCAAAAACATAATGTTGTGATGAGGACTTAATGAGATAATCCTTGTAGAATGCGGACTGTAATATCTGCCACGTGGCAAATAATCAGTGGTAGTTCTCATTATTGTCATTACAATTAAAGTACCATTGCACTTATTAGTGATGTCTTTATAGCCTTCCTGAAAAATACATCTAAGTCCTGCCTTATCTGAAACCTCAGACTCCACAGGGAGAACATCATCATGGGAGATAGGCTTTGTGCAATTTCTTTGTCATGTATTCTATGCCACCATTATAATTATCCTTTCATTCCCCACCGCCCCAACAATTCTACACATTATTCAATAGACATCATGATAAGTATACTCTTAATTACCTTTGTCTACTTCACCCAATTCCCCCACCCATCTCCCCTCTGGCAACCACCAGTTTTGTTCTCTGTATTTGAGTCTGTTTGTCTTTTTGGTTGTTGTTCGTTTGTTTCTTAAATTCCACATATTAGTGAACTCCATGGTGTTTGTCTTTCTCTGTCTGACTTATTCCACTGAACTTTATATCTTCTAAGTCCATCCAAGTTGTCGCAAATATGAGCTCTCATCTTTTCATGGCTGAGTAATATTCCTGTGTGTGTGTGTGTGTGTGTGTGTGTGTGTGTGTGTGTGTGTTACCTCTTCTTTATCCATTCATGGATGATGGACACTTAGGTTGTTTCTGTATCTTGACTGTTATAAATAATACCTCAATAAACATAGGGGTACATGTATCTTTTTGAATTAATGCCTTTGTTTCCTTTGGGTAAATACTTAACTTGTGGAATTAAGGGATGGTATGATCATTCTATTTTTAATTTGTTGAAGAACCTCCATACTGTTTCTTATGGTGGCTGCACCAATTTGCATTCCCAGCAGTAGTGCACGAGGGTTCTTTTTTCCCCATACCCTTGTCAACAATTACTATTTCTTGTCTTTTTTATTGTAACCACATTGAGGTGTAAGATGATATCTCATTGTGGTTTCTTAGCCAAGTAATCTTGGGCAGATACCTCTCATGTGTCTGTTGGCCATCTATAGGCCTTCTTTAGGAAAATGTCTGTTCAGGTCCTCTGCATGTTTTTTAATGTAATTATTAATTTTTGTGGTATTGAGCTATAGAAGTTCTTTACATACTTTAGATGTTAATCCCTTATCAGATGTATCATTTGCAACTACCTTTTGCCATTCAAGAGCTTGCCTTTGCATTTTACTGATGGTTTTATGACTTTTTAAATCTTTGTCAATCTGAGGAACAGAAAATAATATTTTATATGTATTAAAATTTATTTCTTAGGTTAAACACTTTGTTCACTTTATATGTCCTATCTTGTAAAATGTCCAGTTGCAACATTTTTTTATTTGTTTTTGGTGTGGGGGGGTTAATTTATATTAGAGTTTACAGCAGAGGCCAGGGAGATACTAAGTGTGAGACCGAAGTGAATAGTTTATTAGGTCAGTTTCAGGTCAGATACACCCAGGGAGCATCTTCTCTGACAAGCAAGTAATACCAGCTACATAAAATCTGTAGAGACCTGATCCTTGCCTCCAGAGAAGCCCTTCCAAATATCACCCCCAATTCAATGTTGGTACTTACAAAAAATGCCTAGTGAGTGGCAAGAAATAAATCACTATCAATACTTCCTTAAAATACCAAGTACATTTTGTAGTGATGAGACTGTTCCCTAGTCTGGTGATGTCCATGGAAATAATTCTCGTTAAAAGAAAAAAGAGGGTCCCTAAGAGCTACCATGGTGAGATGAAGAACCGACTGAGTTTCACCAGTTATTTACTTGCAAGAATATGAATCACAAATGGATTTGCATTAATGATATTTTTAGAGTGGCTTCATATAATTTTCATTGAATACTTGGTATACTGACTCTTCACCCTGTTATCAGCTTGGTTTGACTTAAGAACAAAGTAACATAACGGAAAAGAAAAGAACAAAGTAACAAGCACACTGGGGTGTGTTTGCTTTGGTTCCTTGTTTTTGCCTGGGAATGGTTAAATAAATGCAAATGGATGATTTCATAGAAATGAAACTCAACATGGTATTACAGCTTTGTGGTGGTGGGTGGGACAGGGAGGGGGGAGGTGCATGGAGAGTTCCAGGTGACTTTCCAGGTCCAAAACTTATCCCCTTGAAAATTAAAAGAAAAAAAAAAAAAAAACATTGTGTATGTCATGAAAAAAGAGAGACGATCCCTTATGGAGGCACATACCCTATTGGTAGTTTTATATATATATCAACTCCCTGAGATTGTCCATTGCCTCTTTAGAATAATATATAAGCAACAGAATAGTACTTTACTTTTAGAACCCTTTCAAAAAGAAAAGAAAAAAAAAAAACTAAAGATTTGTGTAAGACAGAAGCCATGTTCATTATTTAGGAGTACTTTCATTTCATCTAAAACAGAACCCCACTAAAAATGCTTAAACAATAAGGTATTATCTCAAAAATAAGTAGCAAAAAAACACTGGTCCAGGGGGATGAATTTAGTGGATCAATGATGGTGGGACTCTAGGTGGCATTTCTGACTCCTGGAGCTATCCCCTTCAGGTTTTCAGATAGCTGTCATAACTCCCAATATAATGTCCTCAAATAATAATGTCCAATACAACACATTATTGGGAAAGTCTTTCCTAGAAGCCCACAGCAGAAATCACAGGGTCAGAACTGGTCACAAACCCAACCCTAGACTATTAGTAAAGGGGAGCAGGATTATATAACTGTCTTAAACCAATCAAGATTTGCTCCTGGGCTGGATGTACTGCTCCCCAAACACCCTGATAAAATCTAGGTTCTATTGGCAAGGAAAGAGCCATGGGATGGCTGACATGTAACCAACGGAAGCCAAGTTACTTGTAACACATGTAACCAAGCGTCTACCCCATCATGTCTTATTCAATTTACATTTCCCCGGAATCTAGTGAAGTACAAAGCAAATATTTATAGACTAAGTTAATAAATTAGAACAAATACTGGAATACCTTTGTAAAATGTCACTGGCACATTGCGTGTACTAAGATGACTCCAGAACTATGAAATATTATCCTGTTTTATAGAATACTAAAAGGCAACACTCAACAAAACAGATTTGTAATTATTTCTTTAAATGAAGAAATACCTTGAATTTGATAGTGTTAGAAAGTGGAGGAGGGGGGCGCCTGGGTGGCTCAGTGGGCTGGGGCCTCTGCCTTCAGCTCGGGTCATGGTCCCAGGGTCCTGGGATCAAGCCCCGTGTCGGGCTCTCTGCTCGTGGGGAGCCTGCTTTCCTCCCCCCCCACCTGCCTCTCTGCCTACTTGTGATCTTTGTCTGTCAAATAAATAAATAAAATCTTTAAAAAAAAAAAAAGAAAAAAAAAGAAAAGAAATTGGAGGAGGGTCAGTAAAGTATCTTACAGATAGAGAAGGCACTTTAAGACCCAAAAACAAAGCGAGTCACTCTATACCATTTACACCATTTTTATTTTAGGGTAACTTAGTGGTAGGGAGGACTGGGCAGACACTAGATCCAGGCACTGTACACCCATCCTCTGCCCCCATTCTTCACAGCTATTCCCTATCCAGTCCAGACCCTAATCCCAAGCTTTTATGGAATGAGGAGCATGGTGGTGAGGTCACAGGGTATTTATCTCAAGTGGATCTTTGGGGCTCCTGGGTGGTTGAGTCCGTTAACATCTGCCTTGGGCTCAGGTCATGATCTCACGGTCTTGGGATGGTTCCCTGCTCAGTGGAGAGTCTGTTTCTCCCTCTGCACCCCACCCCCCTGCTTGTGCAGGGATCTTGTGGATCTTTGCATCAGTCATTTCTACTAGTTACCTAAAATGGAACCTGCTATGCACCAGTCATTCCTACTAGTTATCTAAAGCAGAGACTTCTCGGTGCAACTTTAGGGACGATCAGAACACTGGAGTCAGTGTTGTCAGCATTCCTACAGATAACATCAGAAATCTTTGAGATTTAAACACACACACACACACACACGTGCATGCGTGCACACACACACACACACACACACACACACATCCAACAGACTGTACTGGGTTGACAAATTTGGGGAGATTAGGTTGGAGGAAACATAGGGAAAATATTCAAAACTGTGCCACTTAACCTCTACCAACTACCTTTTTTTCCCCTACCAATTACCTTTAAGTGGGCACGAACATTGACGCTGCTTTTCTATTTTCATATAATGAAGCTACCTAAATAACACTTAATTAATTTAAAAAAAAAAGATGATTGGGTTCACTACCTATTCAGTTGGCTCCCCTCTTGTGCTCCCATCATAATTGTGTGGGACCTTTTATCACATTATGCAACAATTGACGCTATACATCAGCCTCCTTCCCTCTTCCTTGAGGACAGAGATAGGTCATAGTCAGCTGCGTATTCCCAGCAGCAGGTAGTAGATACTCTGTGAAATTTTGGCCTAAGACCTAGTCACCAGTGTCTACTAAGTAACTTGTTCTGCCTTTCAGGGTATCTCTGTCTCAATCATGAAGTAACTGTTTCTCAACTCTAAAGCCACCCTTTCATTTCTTCCTGTTTAGCCACCTGGACTCACCTCTGTGGGAGAGACGGAAGTGGGGGAAGGCTGCGAGTCTGGGGGAGGAGGAAGAACTGACCTGCTCTTTCCTCTCTGCTTTCTAGTCGTCTGAGCAGTTCTTTCTTGTGGCAGCAGCTGAACTGAACTGGTAGTTTTCCCAACACATGAAGGACCAAGTTTCAAGTCCCACCCTGTCTGGAGACCCCAGCAATGGGCAGGCCAGGACCTCTTCCTCAGGCCTCTTCTCCGAGCTCGAGACCCCAGTCCCAGCTGAGCAGAACTTCTGGGACCCGCCATGTTAGAAATTCCAGCCCCACTCCCCGTGCCTTCAACCCTAGCTGCTTTTGGCAACTGCTCCCTCCAGAGTACCTTAAAATCCTCTTTTGGCCTTCTCAGGGATCTAGTTCACAAGCTTCTACCTCGTTAACAATTTTCATATTGAATTTAGGTGTTCTGATTCCTTGGTCCCTGGCTGAAGAATTGAAAGCTCCCCCATTTTATTAATCCATGGTGTTAAACAGACACACCACAGAGCTAATACTCTGGTGCCTCATTCTGGAAAAGGACTGTTTTGTATTATTTTTCGAGAAACTCTAGAGCTTAGTGGGGCTAGGAAGAGGGGTGGAAAAGGACCCCATATGGGACTCTGGGCCTTTTCACAGTGACTCTACACTGGCCCCAATTTGCATGAGCAAAGCCAAATCCCTCCAGTCACCTGGGGCCTTTCCTGAAAAAGGTGACCTATCCTTACATAAACATGCCACTTGGGGTTTCTCACTCCCCCAACCCAAGTGCCTTCTTAAAGTCCCCTTCCATTAAAAGGAATAGCCCCTCAAAAGCAATCCTAGTAATCACATTTCTCCCCCTCTACCTCCAATTCCAATGATGTTTTACCATCCCTGTGAGTCTGGTGCCCCAGGGAGCTACTCTGCTTCTCTGTTCCCCCGACTCAGCCTTGTGGACAAGGCACATGAGAGAAATGGTTCTGCACAAAGTAGAAAATCAACTTTTAATATTTCTGAGGGTTTTATCTTAAAACGACCTTTTACAAACAGCACATCAGATTATAATCAACACTGAGCTCTAGGTTTGGATGCAAGCAATAAGCACAGGTTGTCTTATATAATACAATAATGAGGAAGAGACTGTCTTTATCCTCATTTTTGGGGTAAGGAAGCTGAGGCATATAGAAGTTATGTGATTTTCTCAGGATTTTCACCCCAGACCTGGAGTATGAGCAGCCCTGACCTGGGGTCCTTACAATTCTCTGGAAAGCAAATGCAGTCCAAGGCTTCCATTTCCATCATTGTCTGGCTTCAACACTTTCAGGCATGGCCTGTGAGTACAAAATAAGCCAGAATATGATATGCTTTCAAGAAAACTTCGTTAGGCAACAGCATAAGAGTTGGACTTTTAAATTAGACCCACATGATTTGGCTTTAACCGGCTAGCTTCTTGGGATATTTATGACAGATTTTTAAGACCCAGTGCCAATTCTTAAGGAGACTGACGCAAGATTAGACAAATAAAACAAGTAACTGCGCATGGTGAAGACAGAAAGTAAGTGCAACAGAGTCCACGGGGACACCTCCCTGAGGCCTGAATGTACAAACACTTCGTGAAGGAACCATGACTGGAGGTTGCCCATTAACAGATATAAGTTATTAAAGATTTTAATTATTTATTTATTTTTGGAGAAAGAGAGTGAGCAGGGGGAGGGGCAGAGAGAGTGGGAGAGAATCTCCAGCAGACTCCCCACTGAGCATAGAGCCCAACATGGGGCTCGATCTCAGGACCCTGAGACCATGACCTGAGCCAAAACTGAGAGTCAGACACTCCAATGACTCAGGCGCCCCTAACTGATAGAAGTTATTAACTGATATAAGAAGGTAAATAAGTATAAAGTCAGAGTTCCTTGACTTGTATCAAGCTGGTCTCTGAGTGGAGAATTTTACCTGAGTCTATCTTTAGAAGGACAAGAAAAAATAAAGAATTGAGGCAATAATCTGACACTGTCAGGCAGCAGTCTGGAGATTTATTATCTAGGAGTGTTACAGAGGATGTTTGCCAGAACTTTAAAGATGGGCCAAATTGTATATTGATTTTTCAACTTCCTTCAGTTTACTTCCATAGACAGTGTCTCTAAGCAACGTTAAAAACCATACCATCGAAAAGAATATTTTGATCCACATGGTCCAAAGAGGTCATACGCAGAGTAGTATGAAATAGGTGTTTAAGTGAGTGTGAATGAGTGTGTGTGTGTGTGTGTGTGCGCGCACACGCGCGTGTGCATGCAGGTCCTGGCCCTCTTTGCACACAGATCGATTCTTTGTCCTTCCCCTCTCTGCTTTATAGAGCAATGGGGCTAACCCGGCAGCCCCTGTTTCCCAGGCTCCTGTCAACTGGCTGGCTGCGGAGGGCAGCCAAGGAGACGCACCAGAGAGAGATGGGAGGGCGGGGGCAGGGAGAAGCCGGGGTGTTTCTCTTCCTGCCTCTCTGCCTCAGTCAGTATTTCTGTGGCGCCAGCTCCTCCTACCCAGACCCACCAGGATTCCGGCTTCTGCTGGGTTTTCCAGCCCCTAGATCAGGTTAAGGGCACCGCCTCCCTTTGTTGATATCTTCCTGCTGCTATGACTCTCTGAGTTGTCTCACCATCTCCCGTGGGGCTCTCAGCTCCTTCCTGACCTGAGTGAATTACATATCCTCTGTTAAAAACATCAAAAGTAGTTTCTGCGTTATTGAACAGAGATACGGAGGGGAAGGCTGTTCTTTCCCCTATGATTCCCTACCACATGGGAGGAGCTCCAGCCTGGCTTCTCTCTGTCCTGGACCCACTCGGCCACTGACAGAGGAGGGAATGAATTTAACCATGAGCGTGCAAGAAGTCAGGCACAGAGATCCCGGCCTGTCTCCCCTTCTCCTTTCCTCTGGATGTCAGCCCACCCTGTTCACTGTGTGCTCTGCTCTTGTCTCAGCCCTATGGTGAGAGGGTTTGGCCCTAAAGAGTTTTCATGCAGGTTTCCAGAGCCTCCTATGGCTGGGGAAATCTGCCTGGTTTAAAATTTCTGGATTAGGAAGTCCAGTTGCCTACAGATGCGAGCAGACTATGCTACATCAACATTATCAGTATTAACGGAAATATTTTAATTCTCTTGTCTCTATCACTCTTGCTTCTTATATCTCAATTAGTTCAAAACTCAAACAAGGAAGAAAGTCCTTATGAGAACTCCTCAGAAACCCAGCCTCCTCAGAAATCCAGAAGCCCATATACATATATGTATACGTATATATAATATTCCAATTGTATCCCTAAATCATTCAGCCAGTTAAAAATATAAGCTGACCCTACAGCTTGCATTGCACCAAGAATCATTCTAAGTGTTTTACATAGAGCTCATTTAATCCTCAAGCCAATATAATATGAAAATTCCTGTTTCACAGCCAAAGAAACTGAGACACGGAGATGTTACATAACCTGCCCAAGGTCACACAGATAGTGAGGGTAGATTCTATAATCAGCTTTGCGCAGTGGCAGTATCGTAGCCAATGAGGTTTATCCGAGGCGCGATTATTGCTAATTGAAAACTATAATCAAATTCCAAATCTGGGCAGTAGACAAAGTCCCACACTATCCTGCCTACATTCACACTTCAACAAATGATTCTATATTTCATTTTCAGTCCTAGATATATTATTTTCAAATACCTCACGTAAGCAAGCATACAGTCTCAGTTTTTGCCTGCCTCAACTTTAACATAAAACTCCATACTATTTTCCTCTCCAAAAAGAATCCATTTCCCCTAAAGATGTTATGAAGCAATGTAGATTTTTACCAAAGATTTCCTATAAGAAATGAAAGAAGAGATTTGTTTCCAATGTCCAATGACAAACTGCCCTGTTCTACACAGTAGATGCATTCCTAAAGACTGCCGTCCGTCATTCCACTCTGGCAACTCAGAAGAGAATTTTTCCACAGAAATAAATGTATTATCAGATTATAATATTTTAAAGTTTTTTGACAGAAGAGGCTATTTTTTAGCACTTTCAAGTAGTAGTTCAGGATTCGAGTAGTTCAGGATTACGTAAAATAAATAAAAGGTATGCATTGAGGCCTTCTCAATAAGGAGAGAGAGTTTTCTTCTCCAGCCTTCTACCATAGAGCAAGCTAACTCTTGCCTCCAGTCCCCTGTAATCTCAGCATCCACCCACTCAACGCACACCAGCTTGCCTCCTTTATTATACTTTATTATATGCTGCAATTTACTCTTGCTTCTGCCTCCAGACTTGCTTACCTAAACTCCCACCAGATAAAGTTCAACAAAGATCTCCCCAGCCCCAGCGCCCACTCTACTCAGAAAAGAGAAAGAAGTAGATAGAAGCAAAGAGATTAATTCAGCGTTGTATGGGATCTGCTTTACACCAGCTTCCAAAGCCAACTGCTAAATTCTCAGGAATTCTGCAAGAGTTCTTAAACACAATCATTATTAAAAATCAAGTTACATAAACTTATGATTAAATAAATTGCATTAAAATGAAGGTAATAAATAATCAAAACTGACCACTTCCTTATTTTACTCTAGCTTACCATTATGTATGATCTTGAAGTTATTTACATTTATTGTATCTTAATGGTGAAAATGTTACAGAAATTCTACAGTGTTCTGTTGTGCATTACTTCCCAGTTCTGGGTTCAGGGTCATCATATTGAAATGAACCATGGTGGAGTTATTTATGCTGCCAAAATTGGCAAAAGTTAGAAACTAGACATTATTCTCTCCTGGAGAGCCTACGGTGAAACATTTAGCTCACCACTAATTACATAGTTGGTCGATAGATAAAAATAGGTAGATAGATGCATTATGTATATATACATACATATGTAGGTATATAGATAGATAGACACTGTTTTCCTTAAAAAGCACTTCTATATTTTCTTTAACAAAAATTCTTACACATTTCAGCTAAAACTACTGCACATTATATGTATTTCCCATTGGAATATAGAACACATGGTTTCGTACAGGAAAAGTAAAACTCAAGCAACCCCCTTTCCCATAAACAGACAAAAATAGGGAGTGGAACTAACAATATGAACCATAGAGATCTGGCACAAAAGTTTCTTTCAAGAGTTTGGGGGAAAATGCTGAGTCAGCACAAGTCCCAGGGAGCGCATTTATATATTCTAAATTATAGATGGTCAGCATAAACATTCTCCAAGAGGAGGGTGCACTTAGAAACTTCCACTCTAAATAAGAAAAATGATATTTTAAATTGCAATGAAAGGTAACCAAATTCTGTGTTAAGAGAGCAAAACCAAGCAAATCTGCAGACCTCGTCAACTGAAAACTGGAGACTGATTTTGTGGTACAATCCTCTTCGGTGCCAACCTACATAGACAAAATCATTATTTATTTATTTATTTATTTATTTTTAAAGATTTTATTTATTTGACTGAGAGAGAGATCGTAAGTAGGCAGAGAGGCAGGCAGGGGGGAGGGGGAAGCAGGCTCCTGGCTGAGCAGAGAGCCCTATGAGGGGCTCAATCCCAGGACCCTGAGATCATGACCGGAGCCAAAGGCAGAGACTTAACCCGCTGAGCCACCCAGGTGCCCTAACAAAACCAGTTTTAAAAAATGTAATGACACTGCATATCTCTGGGTTTTAATGACGACACACGGTCCTACCTACAGCTTGAGACCCCAAGGAAGAGGGGCAGCTCTGCCGCGGGGACCCGGGACGCCTGCGGGACTCCAGTGGGTGCCCCAAATGCCTCCGCGCCCCGGGGACCTGGGGGGGGTGCGACGTTGGCCCACCCGCGGGGTCTCGCCGGCTCGTCGGTGCCACATGAACAGCGGGACGAGGACGGTGCCCGCGCCGTCTGCAGGGCTACCCGGGGCCGAGACCCCGCGTCCCGCGCGGGCGTCCCGAAGGGGTCCATCCCCCTCCAGCATCCTCGTGGGGTCCCCTGGTCTCAGCGCCTCGTGGGGTTCCCTCCCGGGGTCTCCCAGGGCCGGGGCACCGCGTGGGAGAGCCGCAGGCGGGGTCACCCAGACGGCGCCCTCGCAGCCCCCAGACGCCGCCGGGTTACCCGCGCCTCGCCTTTGGGGCTATTTGAAACTCCGTGAGGGTGTCGCGCGGCACACTTTTTATACAGAACTTTAAAATGTGACCTGTGAGGACTGGACTTACAAACATTAACATAAACATAGGGGTGAAGCAATTAAATACAAATATTTACAAAGTTCAAATAACTGGTCTTATCACCAAGGAGATCCACTTGGCAGATATTTACCTTGTCATGAGAGAGACACAACCAAGTGCCACCTGGATAACCTGCCTAACCAGCTCAGAGAACAAATACGGTTACTCTTTCAATAACCCAATCACTCTATGCCTGAATTACCTGAGCTCTTTCTCCAACAGAAATCTTGAGGAGAGGGGAGGTTGTTAGTTTAGGGAGGAGCACTTGAAGTCCACAAGATAAAATTGGAGAGTTGGATCAGAACACTGTGAGCGTCAATCTATTATGTTCATTTCTTCTGTTGCAAATGAAATTGAAAATGCATCCTGGCCTCTGGCCTCAGGTACTGAAGTCATCTGCCTGGGCAAGATCCTTACCAGAAGCAGCAATGCTACCTTCTGCTTGGGTTCCCAAGGTTTTAGCTCCTTTAATTTGTACTCAGAAGCCCACCATGGATGGGGGCAGGAGCCAAGCCAGAATGTCAGGTCATTTTCCAGCCCCAACTCAAGCTGTGTCAGAAACAATCAAACCCTACAAATAGGGACAATCATGGTGAACCTGGGTCACTAATGAGGATCACCTTCCTTCACAGTAAGCTCCCCTTTGGGTCCTTCATAGGCTTTAGTGACTGAGGGCTATAAAATCCATCAGAACCTTCTCAAGCCATCTAAAAAGTTACCCCACTAAATCTTGGAAGGAAAGAAGATGGTTCCTGAACATGTTTTCTGGGGTATACTTTGCCTCTCTGCAAACATACGTAAATCTTCCCCAAGGATGAGTTCTGCATGTTGAAGGTCCTAGAGAGCTGGGGGGTGGGGGGCAGGGGTTAGACACTGTCCATGCTTTGGTACAAACTCCTATCTTAGTTACACAACTAAGAGGGAATGCTGAAGTTATTCTCTCAGAACTAAGAAAATCTGCTGCGAGATCATGTTCTGTGCATACAAAGACAGATGGGCGACCTCAGCCCCTCTGAAATACACAGTCTCACCAGATATACTGCATCTTAAATAATTGAGAAAGTAATCTGAGCTGTGATGCTGTGATGAATGTGTACACGAATTCAATAGGAGCACAGAGTATAGGGCAATTAAGTTGGACTAGATAGATAAGGAGAGCTTTCCAGAACCAGTGATATTTGCTCTGGGAATTAAAGTGTGAAGTGGCAGTGGGGTGGGAGGTTGGGGTACCAGGTGGTGGGTATTATAGAGGGCACGGATTGCATGGAGCACTGGGTGTGGTGAAAAAATAATGAATACTGTTTTTCTGAAAATAAATAAATTGAAATTATATATATATATATATATATATATATAAAGAAATAAGCCAGACAGAGAAAGACAAATACTGTATACTCTCACTTATGTGTGGAATCTAAAAGAAGATTGAACTCATAAAAGCTGAGAGTAAAATGGTGGTTACCGGGGTCTGATGAGGGGTCTTTCTCAATCACATCTTGCCCTTAAGTGATCATTTGTTAGCACTGGACTTTTAAAATTAATTATTTTTGTTAAATAGAAAAAAAAAGTGTGAATTATGAAAACAGAGTGAGGTGTTTATGGACAAAAGAGCCCACCATGTGGCTATTACCAAATAATCCAATAGAAAAGGATATTTAAATATTTCAATGTAAAGGTGAGCCATTTACCAAGGTGACAGAAACACAACACTTGTGGGTGGCCAGGAATGAAGGGAGCTGGAAAAGTAAAGTTAGAAGGAGACCCATCTTTTGTTCAGCTTTGAATAGCCCAGTAACGAGTCTGAACTCTATTCTAAAGACAACAGGAAGCCATTCATAGATTAAGAGCAGAGGGAGTAATGTGCTTGTATCTGTAATCTAGAGAGATCCTGGTACCTGGGCCAAAAGCAGACACATGGGAGGCTTCAGGCAAGAACCTGAAGCTGTTCTCAGTGTCCAGCGGAGAGGTGGCCAAGCCCTGAGAGAAGAAGCAGTGGCAGCCAAAGGGAAAAAATGATTCTAGTTTTCCAGAGTTAGAAAACACCAGGAAATAGTATGGAGGGTGAAATTCAGAGAGAAAAGTAAAAAATGGCGCCGGGCTGTGTAGCAAGGGAGTCTGGGTGAAAGCTAAGCCATTAACTGCGTTAGGAACCATTAGAAAAAAGAGAGCAGTGTTTGGGCTACCAGTAATGGGTTTCTTCTGGATATATTGAGTTTGAAGTGCCTGCAGGACATTCATGTGGAAAAGCACTTTCTAAATTCACATTAAAAAAAAAAAATGCTTTTATAGGTCTCTCAGCTCAAAATGGTAATAACTGCTGTAAGGACATCCAAACACTACAACAAAATTTCTCATCACGTACACACATTCTGCCACAAAAACATTTCTGGTACTAATAACCCAGAAGAGATAGGTTGAAAATACATGTTATGTTTTGCATATTTCTATAATATTTAAGATATTACAAATCAATGCAAATGAAAAAGATTCTTTAATAAACAGCAGAGATTCACTACCAGCTATTTGGGGAAAATATATAGGTTTAGAGACTGACCTCATTCCATACACCAAACTAAATTGAAAAAAAAATAGAAGAAAATAAATGTATTTATGCAATTCTGAATGTCAGGATAGTAAACATCTTGTATACTTAGAAATAGTAAAAAGAAAATCACAATGTTCATGATCAATAAATCGAACTATATATTATATATCTCCTTTAATAAGAAAAATAAAAATTAAGTTCTTATTAAATTCTTCAATAAGAATTCAGAAGACTTAGCACATGGATGAAATATTAGCATTACTTAAATATAAATACCTAATATGATTCCTTAAGAAAAAAAAAATGGAAAAAGCTAGGAATAGATGATAAATATTTATCTTCACTTAGAATAAAGATATTTTACATATTTCTTAAAACTGTATGAGAAAACTTAATGCTAGTAAGTTTTCAATAAACACTCTCAATATATAGGAGCTAATAACATAAATTTTTAATTTTTTAAAGTAAATTGGCAATATTTATAAAATCTGTTTGTCCCAGTTCTGATAACACAATCTAAAGATACCATTCAAAAGGCAGACAATAATTTATACCATGAAACACTTAAATACTTATCTTTACCTACATTTAGAGATTAATACATTTCAAAATAGGTATGCTGCTTTTATAATGAAAAATAATAATGTTAAAGGCTAAAAGACTTAGAGGTTATCAGATTTAATCAATATAAAAGTCTGAGTGGGAGATAGGTAGATCTATCTGTGTAATGTGTGCAAATTTCAGATTCTGCCAGTAAAGGGAAGGCGTGTGCTCTTCTCCTCTGCTAATTCCCTTCCTGTTGGCTAGAATGTGGGAGTGAAGATAGAAAATGGAAGCCCCATGTTCATGATAGCAAATCTACAAGGGAGAGCCTTCATCTCCTATACAGAAACCTCCCATACTGCCCTTGATTTCTGTACCTGCTATATACAGCCTCTGGGTACCTACTCAGTTCAGTGTTCTAAATGACAACATAGCATATCTACATACATAATCAGCTACAAAAATTAATAAGTTTTGCTCACTGATCAAAATTTAGCAAAACAGCTGTAAAGGTTTGGGTATATCTATATGCCAGAGCTGATGGATGAGAAACAGGGTATAGATCTGTGCCCCATTCCTACACCATTTAAGAAAGATCAGAGTCTCCCTCTCTTATAATTTAAAACAGTATCATTAACAAAATGCATTGAACTATTCCAGAAAACAGGTCAAGTTCTTAAGAATTTAACAACTGCCCCTGGAAAATAATTCATACATAAAGCCTCTAAAGCAAACAATTAAAAGGTATGGCAGAGATTGCTAGTTGTACCCCAATATTCATTTTCCTCTACTCCTTTATAGAACCATTAAGTTTAAACTGGGAACAGGGCTTTCCAGAATGAAATTTACATTTCACAGTCTTCCTTATAGCCAGACATGGCAATGTAACTAGATCCTGGCCAAAAGGATTAACTAAAAATGGTCTATGAAAACTCAAGTCTATGAAAACACTTGAGTTGAGGTATCCTTCCTTATCATGCTGACTAAGAGCAGCCATCTTGGACTGTGAGTTACAAGCTATATGTTAAGATGGCAGAGACACCTGATGGAAGCAACCTGAGGCCCTCATGTTTGTGGACTTTCCTTATTAGTTTTGGATTGTCTACTTCTGCTTCCTGTTTATGAGAAAGAGAAATAAATCTCTGCCTCCTTTTAAGTCACTCACACTTTAGGCTTCCTATTTATCCTACTGAATATTACAAAGATCGAAACATATCATTATTCTGTACTCCCAAAAGTATCAGAAGGGAATGCAGACAATACAAACTCTACTACTATGGAAAAATCAATGCATAATTAAAGGACTTTAACATGGGAGTCATTATCGTAGGTCAGCAACACTTCACAATACCTCCAGAACATCAGTTAGTTGTTTCTTTATCTCTTCTTTTAGCTCTCCAAATTGTAAATCCTGTGATCCATAAAAGTTCCCCAGTCATAGCCTCTCTGCTGACTCATTAAAACAAAACAGTGAAATCACTGCTTTATTTTATAGTGTACTCTAGAGAATTAACTTATCCTCCTATGTTATAAGACAAAAATTAAAAATATAGCCACTTTCAAAAATCAATTGTAGAGCTCTATGGTGCCATCGCAAATCTGGTAATTGGCCCAGATTAAAATATATTGAATATTTTGTTGAAACCAGGAAAAACATGCCCCAGCTGGACCGTGTGAGAAGAGAAGGAGCTGTTGTAGCTATTTCCTTGTCTTTCCATGCTTGAGTTCTAGAGAGAAATTGCTTGCTGAAAAACTAATTTCAAACAGTGACTATTCGTTAATCTAACACTCGCTTCAGGTATATGAACCATGGGAAAATAGAAAGAATGATAGAATTTAGGCATGCCTCCAGAGTAGCATATTCAGAGTAAAGAGAAACAAGCCATCTGGTCCATCTGGTGTGGTACTGAGGCATTTGGTGGGGGTGACGGACAAAATGGATCAGACACAGTTACCGGAGAATACAAAGAATTCAGAAGATTGAGGGAACTTGATTAGCTATAAATGCCCTATACCTACAAATATTGCCACTCACATATAAATTGTTTTAATTTTTTAATATTTTTTATAAACATATAATGTATTATTAGCCCCAGGGGTACAGGTCTGTGAATCACCAGGTTTACACACTTCACAGCACTCACCATAGCACATACCCTCCCCCCAGCAACCCTCAGTTTGTTTTGTGAGACTGAGAGTCTCTTGTGGTTTGTTTCCCTCCCGATTCCATCTTGTTTCATTTATTCTTTTCCTACCCCCCAAACCCCCCACATTGCATCTCTACTTCCTCATATCAGAGAGATCATATGATAATTGTCTTTCTCTGATTGACTTACTTTGCTAAGCATAATACCCTCTAGTTCCATCCACGTCATCACAAATCACATACACATTTTTTTTTTTTAAAGTTCAACAGGTATGTCTCAAAAGAAAAAAAAATGTGGAATGACAATTTTCAGTATACCACCACCGTTTCTTCTCCTTAAAAGGTACAAAGACAACTAACTTCAGTGCAATTCAAAGATTGCTAAACATTGGAAATCACTAGAGAGTAACAGTAATAGCAATATTAATTTATACAAAAATTGCTTAATTGTTAAAATATGAGAGTGTGATAAAGATATAGACTATTTAATTGTTGCTTTGCCTTGCCTCCTTCCATTAAGTTATAGTGAGAATCAGCCACATGTGTAACAAACAAATAGTAATGTGTGAAACTAAAGACACCTTATTTAAAGTGGAATCAGGAGGCCAAAAGGGTGCCCTCTCATATATCACCACTTGTCATCAATCACAGGCCCAATTGAACAGGCACAACTTACATTCCCAAAAGGAAAAAGCTTTACTACTGCAGCAGGAAGAAGGAAGATTTTCCCTCTTGTCTGACAACAACCCAACCAATAAGAAATCTCCATAACTCAGCCAATGGGAAGCCACTACACTTTCAACTCCCAGTTTAGTCCAATGGACTTTTTGTTTATAACAGCACTTTCAGACTACCCACTCTCCTCTATAAAATTACATCCCTTTCCTTTATTCTCCAGACTTGCCTAAGATTTCTCTATGCTTGGCCCAAATTGTAACTCCTGTGCTGTTCCTGAATAAACACAGTTTGCTGATGAAAAAACTGGCTGTTTTACTTTTAAGGTTGACAAACTGAATGAGGAAGAAAAGGGCAATAAATGCTTCCTTTTTTTTTTTTTTAAATCCCATAACCTTTTGTGGGCAAGATTTTATGGTTCCTCAAAAGCCACTGATTTTTAGAAGATATCTTAATATAATTACAGAAAATGAATATAAAGAATAAAAAATCTTAAAGTAGTTTAAAAACTTCCATAAACAGTATTTTTAAATGATTTTCTTCTGAAATTCTAATTATTTGGGAACTAAAAATGAAAGTAGACATACCCCAAACTAAGATTCCATTAATAATGTTTTGCTCACTCTGAACACCAGAAATATTTTTTTAAACATAATCACTGCTTTTCATCATAAAGGAATTTGAAAGATCACTTTCCTCTTCCAGAGAGATAAGGAAAGATAAAAAATGATAATCACTACCTGTCATTTTAATCAAGGAGTATAGCCTTTAGACCTTTACTTTCCCCTTCATACGTCTCCTTCTGACACAGTCATCTAGAACAGCACTTAAAAGAGAATTATTTTTAAAAAGGAGAGAGAGAGAGAGAGAGATAATTATTTCTAAATTTCACCAATATTGTGGCCAGGTTTAACCTAGCCCATAGGCATCCTTTGTGCATATTACAGAAAGGCACTCTTTCTTCCAGACCGAAGTCTCTTGATCTCTGTCAAGGTGCATAGCTTGTCAGTCAGAGCATGACCCTTCTCTCCTCCTGGCCAGGAACCCCAGTAGAGACAGGGACAGTCTGTCCAACATCCATGGCAGCCCTGTTTGCACTTGAAATTTTGAGATATTTTACCTCAAATTCTTTTCTCCAAAAAATCTGAGAAATTTCCTCCCCCTACATGGTTATCCTGTGCGTATACAGTCTTGAATGGAAGAATCAGGAGAAAAGTTAAAGAAATAGAATTCTGGAAGCTTTATTTAAAGCAATAGAAGAGGGGCACCTGTGTGGCTCAGTCAGTTAAGCATCTGCCTTCGGCTCAGGTCATGATCTCAGGGTCCTGGGATTGAGCCCTTCATTGGGCTCCCTGCTCAGCGGAGAGTCTGCTTTTTCTTTTCTCTCTGCAGCTTCCCCTGCTTGCACTCTCTCTCTCTTGTTCTCTGTCAAATAGATAAATAAAGTCTTCTAAAAAATAAAAATGAAACAAAAAAATAAAGCAACAGAAGATTTGTTCTGAAGTTTTGCAAATGTACTTCTAACATCCAACCCACTTACTCAACCACTGACTTAGGCTTTCTTTGAGCTTTCCCAGCACTGAGAGGTACAATTTTCAAGAAAACCAGAAGGAACATGGCTAGAAAATCATTATATTCAGCTACTTTACTTTTTCTTAATCTCCATTTTAAAGATAATCCCATTTTTCTGTTTTTTTTTCTTTTTCTATCATGCTTTTTAAAGTATGTATAATATTCTCAAACCTAAATGGTCATTTTTTAAAAATAATTTAATTTTAACCTGGCATTTTTATCTAAAATAAGACTACTTTTCAAAAAATGTTTGTAGTCTCTTTGGGATGACAAATATAACTTACTACCTTTAACCCAATTCACTCACTCTAGCACAAATCAAATTTTATTTTCTCACAATTCATCATGCTTATATTTTTCATGAATTCTACAAGTTGTTTCCAAACATTGTGACCTATTTTATAACTTTTATTCAAGAAACATAAGGTTCTCTGGATCTTAGTCATTTCTTTTCCCCTTAGCAATAATAAAACCTGAAGATGACTCATAATACCAAAGAAAATATAGAGATCCTCTTCTCACAACAACTGAATATATACTTTTATATATATAAAAAGAGAGAGAGCATAATAATATAACATATGCCATAGTCATATATATATATATATATATATATATATATAACTTGTTGAAGACCACTGAACTCACAAAGATATAAAAATGCACCAGAGAACCAATCTTTGACCCCAATTTAAAGCAGATTTCTCTTTAAAAATAGCCTACAAATACAGAAATTTGGGGGGGTGGGAATCAGATCTTTTTTTTTTTTTTTTAGGATTTAATTTATTTATTTGACAGAGATCACAATAGGCAGAGAGGCAGGCAGAGAGAGACGAAGGGAAGCAGGCTCCCTCCTGAGCAGAGGGCCTGATGTGGGGCTCGATCCCAGGACCCTGAGATCATGACCTGAGCCTAAGGCAGAGGCTTAACCCACTGAGCCACCCAGGCACCCCAGAAAATCAAATCTAAAGGATTCTCTCTGGCCATTCTTCCTCCCTCCACTCTGCCCCAAATATGTCAACAAAGTCCTAAAGAGTTACAGAGACTACAAGAGTAAGGGGCTGACCCATCCCATTGGCTACATAAATCATCAAATCTCTTCTATTTCTTCTATCTAGGTACAAACTCAGTGACCATACATTTAGTATCATTCATTAAAAATTATGATGTATTTATGCTTCAAAAAATAATAGAAATGATAATAGATCAACCTTAGACTTAAAGATAATGTTAAGAATAATGTAATCAGGGGCACCTGGGTGGCTCAGTTGGGTAAGCCTCGGCCTTCAGCTCAGGTCATGATCTCAGGGCCCTGGGGATCCAGCCCCTCATCGGGCTCTCTGCTCAGCAGGGAGCCTGCTTCTCCCTCTCTCTGCCTGCTCTCTGCCTGCTTGTGATCTCTCTCTCTTTCTCTCTCTCTAACAAATAAATAAATAAAAATTTAAAAAAATCTTTTAAAAAATGTAATCAAAGTAAATGGTGATAATACATACACGTACATAATATTCACATTCATACCTACATTGATATGCACATACATAATATGTTAAAAATAAAGGGGAGAGAAAAAGAGGGGAAATGATGGAGAAGAATGCCAGTTAATAATGCAGAAATAAGAGAATTAGAAAAATCATGCTTTTACAACCCCTCTGTGATACTGAGGTTAACACCACCCAGTGAAAAGTTGAAGAGCAGGTTTCAGAGCATCATCTCACATATCAATTTTCATTTGTAGGAGGAAGCAGTCCCTTTATGCTACAGAGATCTAAGCAGATATCAAGTAACTAAATAACCAAATTGTTCATAATCTAGAATGCCACGAACAGACATCATGTGCCTCCTAACATGATGCAACAGGAAGTACAAAAATGGGAAGGGGGACATTCTTAGACAAGGAGCCCACAGTCCAAAAATGTCAAGGGCATGAAAGCAACCAAAAAGAACAGAGGAACTATTGTAGAGGAAGGAGATTAAAAAGATGACAGCAAAATGCATTGCAAGATTTCTGTTAAATCTTGAATTCAAAAACAAAAACAAAACAAAAAAAACTGCAAGGGGCAGCAACTGGGTTGTGCAGTAGGCTTAGCACCTGATTCTTGGTTTTAGCTCAGATGGTGATCTCAGGGTAGTGGGATCCAGCCCCGAGTCATTATGGGCTTGTGCTCAGCACAGAGTCTGCTTAAGACTGTCTCTCTCTCTCTCTCTCCTTCTGCCCTTCCCCACCACACTTGCACAAGCTTGCTCTCTCTCTCTTGAAAATAAATAAATCAGTCTTTCAAAAAAAAAAAAAACTATAAGGGACTTTTTCTTTAATAATTGAAGAAGTTAGAATATGGACTGTATATTTATTTTATGAGCAACAGTTGAATCTATTCGGTGTACTAGTAGTACTAAGGTGTGTAAGGAAAGTTCTACAGGGAGACACATACTAAATAATTTAGAAGTGAATTGTTATAACATCTGCAACTTATTTTCAAAACATATATGCACATGGATGCATATACACAGGTCGAGAGTTATATTTGGAAAAATGTCAACTGATAACTCTAGCAAAGAATGTAGGATTGCTTATTGGATTATTCTTTTAACTGTCCTAGCATCGAGATTTTCAAAATAAATTGTGGATGAAAAACAGCTAAAGGGGAAAGGAAGGAAAGTTAATTGATCTGGCAATGTTTCCAGGGAATTTCATATAAAACATAGTTCCTATTATATCACTGAAATGCTAAGTTAGTGGCAACATAAATATATATGATATGATATGATATGAAAGTATAATCACCTCCGAAGAAAATGTCCAAACGGATTAACTCAAAGATGAAATTCAATTAACAGCTAAAATTACCCAGAAGCAGTGTGGCACCTAAACTCTACAACCACATAAGAGTGAATTTTAATCTCGGTTTTGCTATTTACTAGATAGGCATGACATCCAGCATTAACTGGACATTTCTTGGATTTCTTTTCTGTAGAACAAAGATAATAATACTAAACCCATATGGCTGCTGTGACAATTAAATATTGTAATGCTGCTGGTCAGTGGGTCTCAAACGTTAGCCACACTGGTCACCTGGATCTCTAAGACCTGTCCCCACTCCAAGTTTTCCAATTCAGTAAGTCTGACATGAAGCCCGAGAACATGCATTTCCAACACTTACTAGGTAATTCTGGTGCTGCTGGCCTGGAGACCATATTCTGAGAACTGAGACTGTATATATTCTAATCGAAAAATGTGCATACTCCCCCAGCAACAGTACAGAGAGAAAGCTGGTCGACCACCCTTCAGGGTGACCTTTATGACCTTGAGTGTGCTTCTTCAACACCCTATTGTGATTTGCACATTGTTTTCCTTCCTTGGAAGATCCTCACCCTTCCCATCCCTGCCCTGATCCTAAATACACATAAACCTCTCACTTGCCAAGAATGGAATTACAGCACGTTAACTGCACTGACTCAGTTCCACCTCTGATTTTTCTCTGGAAGTAGATGTCATATGTAAAACAAAAGAAGACAGCCTGATTATATTGGATTCTCCTTACCCCACCCCTGAGGCATAACCTCTGGGATGGTTAGACAAATCAAAATCTTTAGTACTGGACACAGAAAACTCATTGCCATAGGCCTCATATGCCCTAGCTTGGAGCCTCCTTTTTCATACCACTGTCCAGATCAATTCCAAGCCTACTCTGTACTCTGATTTGGGATTGGGGGCCTCGACTCCTCATGGATTCTTGTCAGAGGAATTAAATAATAGACTGTACACAGTTTGGCTCCAGAGACCCAAAAAATCCTAGCATGATTACTAGCTAGGAAGTTCTCAAGATCTCTTGAGCCTTAGTTTGCTAATCTGTACAATGGGAAAAACATAACAATTTAGAAGATGAAAGGAGACAATAAAAGCACTGAGCTCAGTATCTGACTACAGTAAGCATAAAATAGGTTAGATCTAAAAAAAAAATTTTTAGTCTGACGATGAAGAGGACAATGACAATTGATAAAGGAAGGTAAAGAAAAGCCTTCGTGTTGGTGAAATTAAACCTTTGGCTATTCCCTGGCCAGCTTCTGCTCTACATTTATCCCTCTACCTTAAACTTCCACCCTGCCTCATAGCCCAGTAGCAGGACTTTGAAAACCAAATTAAAAATCTTTCCAATGGCTGTTTTAAATCCCAAGATCAATGAATGGGCATTCTGTTCTTCCATTGGTAGAAAGGATATTTAAAGGGTAATGGGAACAATTACTAAGCTTCATGGAATTTCTTAATGGTGGAAATGTTTCCAAGGCCCTCTTTATGCAGGGCCCTGAGTGTGGAGCTTGGAAACATTGCCCCAAATAGAGCTAGAACACAGTGCTCTATTCTGCAATCTCATGAGACGGAATCCTGAGTGAGAGACAATATCAATATGCAGTGGACGTCAGAGCCATGGACTGAGTTAGCACAGCTGGATTTCAGTTAGGGGCTCTCAGCAACACCCAGCTGTATGGCCTTGGACATATTCGGGAGTCCTCACTTTCCCTATGTGTAAGATAAACACTCATTCTGTAGGATCTCTTCTACCTTTCACAAATGACGGTTATGTCTGTTTCAACTTTGGCTCTGGATTAGCCTTCTAACCTGGAAGAAGAAGCATATGGTTGACACAGAGGCCAGTTCAGTTCTTGAGAGTCCCGACATTCACCCAGTAGCTGGTCTCGAGAGCTAGATCACAAGTGTCATGAACCACCTTGAATAGAGAACCGAAGAAAATAATACTCTGTTATACATTTTATAGAAAGGTAGTCAAAACCCTCAGAGGTATATATTTACTGTATTGACATTTCTATGCCCTTTTTATGCCCTAAGGAATGAAAATAAATGCTTTTAACCTTTAAAAAAGTTATAATCAGGTAACCAAACAGGTTGAACAGCATGATTTGATTTTTAAAGAATAGACAGTTGTATACACCAAGGTAATGATGGTATTTATCACTCAGTGATAGTTATAGATTTTTAACTTTTTCTTTTCTTTGTCAATATTTTCTTGTTTTCTACCACGTGCATGTATTGCTTTTGTAATACTAAGCAATATATAATATTCGGAATCCTGCTTCTCTGTCTTGCATTCTTTTAGTTTCTCTGCCTGAAAAATAATCCAGAATACTTTACTTCTATTCTTTTCATGGATAAAAAGAAAAGCCACTCGTCGTTCCTTAGCATGTCTTCCAAAGAGAACAAATTTTTTTTTCCATTAAACTCTACCCTGATCTTTATTGAGGTCCTTTAGGTTAATATCCTTAATTGTGACTGCTTCTCATTAAAAAATAATAATAATAATAAGTACGTGCTCAGCTTGCCATAAAAAGGTGCTGCAGGTTTCAGAACTCAGATTCACCTGCTTGTCCTAAAACTAGTTATGGAGGTTTTTACATTGAGTCCCCTTAACAGCTTGAAGGAAGTGAAAAAGCAGAGAAATGATTATGTGGATTCAAATTCTACTCTAGGTTGAATCATGACTCTGCCATTCTCAAGCTATGCAAACCTTGAGCTTTTTACCTACCCTCCCATATCTTGTTTTCTCATTTGCAAAATGAGCATACAAGGTTGCCAGGGCTAAATGAAATCGTACTTGTAAAGACGATAGTTCAGTTCTTGAAAAACAACAGGTGCTTATTAGAGCATTTGATGGCTCAATAAATTCAACTATAATTAATTCTAAAATAAAAATTAGCCTCCTTCTCAAATAACTTCAGAAATTAAGTTTCTACAGTCTGATCCCATATCTGATCCTGTCCTCAACTTTTCCCTATTTCTGAGAAAAATAAATACACTTGAATAATATTTGGGGCATTTTTTCCTGCTTTGATTTTAATATATAAAAACTCTACCTACTGTTTCTCAACGTGAAGCTCTTTTTAAATGCACAAATGCACAATTTCTATTTCTTAATAAAAAGATCATTATTTCTCAGAAGTAGAATTAGTATCTAATCAATCTAACTATACACACACACAATTTTCTGAGCTGGAGGAAAATTTAGACATAGGCACATCTTTTCCATTCAGACAGATGCCTATTAGTATAAACTCATGTTTACACATTCAATAAATTAGTTTTTGAGGTACTAACAATGAAATAAAAAGACCGTTAAATAGAATATTTAAAAGGGATGGCCAGAGTCTGTTAAAGTTAGTAGTACGTAAGTTTACTCTTCCCAAGGTTAATTATCACTAGCAACTGATGGGGCAGTCCACTATAAAATGAGAGTCGAGGGATGCTGGAAGGACCATCTCCATTACCTTAAATATTTCATTAATTTACTTATTAACTTGTTTTTCTCACCAAGTAAATGATTCTAACAGTTACTCTTGCTAGTAAGGCACTAGCTTTGCTTTGTGAATAGAGAAAATATTTAGTCCATCTTTCAAAGTGGTTTATAATAATACCTGCATCACAGAGACCCTGTGAGAATTTGATGAGAAAATAAATAATTTAGCAGAACCTGAATACAGTAAATGCTTATTAAATGTTATGCAATAGTATCATTATTTTTTTTTAAGATTTTTGTTTATTTATTTGTCTCAGAAAGAGAGAGCAAGCAAGCACAAGTGCACAAGCAGGGAGAGGCAGAGAGAGAAGCAGGCTCCTTGTGGAACTCGATCCCAGGATCCTGGGATTATGACCTGAGCCGAAGGCAGTGGCTTAACCGACTGAGCCACCCAGGTGTCCCACCATTATTTTTTATTACTAAGAAAATACGGGCACTGGAGAAGTTAAGTCCTCAAGAATTTTTTTTTAAGATTTTATTTATTTATTTACTTATTTATTTGACTGGGAGAGAGACGGCAAGAGAGGAGGGAGAGGGAGCATAAGCAGAGGGAGAGGGAGAAGGAGAAGCAGGGTCCCTGCCCATCATGGAGCTTGACTTAGGGCTCTATCCCAGGGACCCTGGGATCATGACCTGAGCTGAAGGCGGGTGCTTAACGACTGAGCCACCCAGGTACCCCTCCTCAAGATTTTTTAAAAGAGGACTGTATTGGGGCGCCTGGGTGGCTCAGCGGGTTAAGCCTCTGCTTTCGGCTCAGGTCATGATCTCAGGGTCCTGGGATCCAGCCCCACATCGGGCTCTCTGCTCAGCAGGGAGCCTGCTTCCCCCCCTCTCTCTGCCTGCATCTCTGACTGCTTATGATCTCTGTCAAATAAATAAATAAAATCTTTAAAAAAAAAAAAAGAGGACTGAATCAGAATAATTTCCCACGAAAATAACAATGTATCTTGGTCAACTTTCAAAAGTCATTCCTTGACAAATTATTCCTCTTGCCACTTCCTTGGCCAGTTTAAGAGAAAACCTCTTTAATTCCCATACTTTGATGATACTTCTATGGAAGCACATTCACCTGGTTGAAGTCAGCCCTTTACAGTGGAGAATTAGAAAATATTTTTCTTCATGACTATGGGAAACCACTTAAACATAAGAGTTCAAAAGACAATGTGAAAGACACCTATAAGTGAAACAATGCTAAAATACCAAGTTAAATACCAAGTTTAATATATGTTAATAGTTTGCTTTCTTTACTTTAGTTCTCTCACTTTGCTTTCTAAAAATGAAATGTTATAGGTACCTTTATACCCTCAATCTGCCATTTTCTTCCCCAGCAGTAACCACTATCCTAATGTTGGTGTGTATTATTTTCATGATGGTTTTCTACTTTTATTAGGTATATAGAACCCATAAATAGTACTATTTCTAAATTTTATATAAATTATACTTTAAGTATCCTTTACAACTGATTTTTTTTTTTTTTACTCACCTTTGAATTTTTGAAATTAACTCTCTACTCATGTAGGCCTGGACCATTCATTATAAATCTTGCATACTAATTGTTTGAATAATCCATGGCTTATGTGTTTATTCACTGCTAAGTGGATTATTTCCTATATTACAAACTTGCTCAAAGAATCTCCCTGTGTACAAGTGCCTGGGTTGTTCTAGGGTAGAGAAGTATCTTGGCAAGGTAGATGCATCTTCAACTTTACAAAATATTCCCAAATTGCTCTCCAAAGTCATCAAACCAACTTAGACTTCAACCAAAGTGGACATGACTTCATTTTTCCCACACCCTTACTATTAGGTGTTATTATATCCATTGAATTTTTCCAATTTTCTATTGACATATATTTTCATATTTGCCTGAATTAACTTGCCAATCCAATCATAATTGGATTATGATTGAGATTGCCAGGAATCTCATAATGACATTTTCTGGAAAAAGTCTATAATAAGACAAAGGAGCAAATGAATGCATGAGTCTAACAATTCAACCATCATCATGAAAGATACCTTTTTAAGTGAAAAGACCAAATCAAGGAAGGAAGGGGATGGATCAACATCTGAAAGTATAAATAAGAATAAAAAAGCATGTTCTTCTTACAAGGTAGCCACAGGTAAACCAACACAAAAGAAATCTTAAAGTTTACTTCCTGATCAGCAGTTTAGGACCAACTGCATTATACTAAAGCCTAAAGAAACCACAAAAGCTGTAATTTCCTCTTTGTATCTTTCAGAAGCAGGGTAGAAGTATATAAAGCCCAATGTAAAAATTAATACATTTTGCTTGTTGAGATTTCATATTCTATTTAGTTGGTAAATCAAGATTAGTTTGATCATTTATATATCAGTTGAGGATATATTAATAAGCTCTGTGCACTAGGTTGCTTTTAGGTAAAGGGACTTGAATACAAATCTTTCATGTCACAAATGTGCTTGCTACTTGGCCTTCATAAAAATAAAAACTACAGTGGTCCCATGACTATGAATGCCAATAATTTTATACAAAAGAACAGTAAGCACATTAAACTATTATGTGCTCTTGCCTACCAGTATTGTACTCAAATCCAGAAAAAATTTACAATGAGTAGCCCTGGCCTTGATGTATGTAATTTTTTAATTTGTTTTTCATTGTCACTTCTGTCATTCTTGATTTAGTTATTCTATTTTCATCGATGCTTTCTACCACTGAAAAATTGATAATATTCAGCTGTGTAAACTGTGTCTTTATCTGGTTAATTCATTGGGATGTATTCTAAGTAAATACCCTCACCACAAGGAATAGAGAAACTTCTAGAAATAAAGTCTTTACAGAAACAGAAAAATAAAGTCAAAGCGTGGTACTGGGCCATTACAAGCTAAGAAGCCATGAAGCTGCTTTGATCTTAATTACAATAAGACTCTCTGCAGAATATTAAAAATAATTTTCTAGTGATTTATTAATTTCACATTAGCCAAAGTACATTGTATGTCCTTCCATTTTTATAACTTGTTTCCAAGAGGGAGGAGTAAAAAGACTGCTTTGATTTAATGGCCTTTTAAAACTGGCAAAGTTTGATTACTTGGTGTTCAGTGGAGTCAATGATTTGACTAAAGCTATATTTTTAAGTGTAATCAGTTACTAAGAAATGATCTTTTAAAAAGCCAATATGTACATACCACTAACAAAGCAATGCAGTGATTTTACATTTTCGTTTTGAAAATAATATAGTTATATTTCTTTTATAAATGTTATTTGTGAAAAAAAATCACACAAAAAATTGCTATTAAGTCTTTCTTAGGTGAAATCTTACAATGAGGAAAAGAAAACAGAATCAATACCATAAATTATATTCCTGGGTGCATGCGGCTCACACAATAACTAAACAGCATGGAGTATTTTATGGCATTATTGAACACATTCTGTGCTTAAAGAAAGGAAATAAATACAAAAACTTTCCATAAATGTAAAATTTTTCATATTTAGTTTGAAATTATTCTATTTTCAAATCCTTAAAAAAATTCATTGGTTATATCCTGGAATAAGCGCCACTTGACCGTGGAATGTAATTCTCTTTATATATTGATGAATTCTACTGGTTAATATTTTATTAAGGATTTCTACATTTATATACATGAAGAATACTATAAATGATTTCCTTTCTTTGTTTGGTCTTTGCCTAATTTTGGTATCAGGGTAACACCAGCTTCAAAATGAATTGAGAAGTGCTCCCTCTGTTCTACTTTCTAGAAAAGATTATGTAAAATTCGTATTAATTCTTCTTTAAACAGTTAGTGGAATACTCTGGTGCAACCATCTGGGCTTCAAGTTTTCTTTGGGGGGAATGTTTTTCATTACAAATTCAATTTATTTAACAGTAATAGGACAATTCAAATTATTTCATATTGGATGAGTGTGGTGGTTTGTGTTTTTTTAGAATTGGTCCATTTCATCTGAGTTGTCAAATGTCTGTGTGTACAATTGTTTAGAGTAGTCTACTGTCATTTTGATATCTGCCTGGTCTGTAGTGATACCCTCTTCCTTCCTGATACTGGTTCTGTCCCCTCCTTTTAACTTTGAGTCTTGCTGGAGGGTTATCAATCTTATTGATCTTTTCAAAGCTCAAGCTCTTTGTTTCATTGATTTTCTCTACTTGTCTTTCCTTCTTCTTTTTTTTTTTTTTTTTTTAAATTGAGAGTACAGGGGGTATGAGGGGTGGGAGGGGCAGAGGGAGAGGAAGAGAGAGAATCTTAAACAAGCTCCATGTCCGGCGCAGAGCTCCACCCCGAGATCATGAACTGCTGATCCACCCAGGTGCCCATCTTGGTCTACTAATTACATCTCATATTGTTTCCTTCCTTCTGTTTGATTTGGGTTTATTTTGCTCTTCTTTTTCTAGGTTCTTTAGGTAGGACTTCAGCTTATTGAGATTTTTTCCTCACTTCTAAAGTGTGCTATCAGTGCTATAAATCTCCCCAAAGTAGCCATGCCCCCCACCACGTTTTTATATACTGCAACTTCACTTGCATTTAGTTCAATACACTTTTGTCATTTCCTCTGAGACTTCCTTATGATTATTTAGGAGTGTGTTGTTGAATCAGCACGTGTTGTATAGTTTCTGAGAGTTTTGAGAAATTCCTGTGTAAATGTCCCTTTTCTTATAGGGACTGTATTTAGGGCCCACTCCAATCTGGGATAATCTCAGTTTAATTTGATTACATCTGCAAAGAGCCTATTTCCAAATAAGATTACATTCTCGGGTTCCAGGGATTAGGACCTAGATATCTTTGGGGGGCCATTTTTCAATCTACTACAGAGACTTTGTTTTAACTCTAGAACAAAGTATTGGGAAAATTATTGTCCTCCTTTTAGGCTAGTCACAACCCATCTCAGAAAACATGCAGCACCTTTTACTCATAATTGTATACAGGATTATGATGGGTGCAACTGGAGAATAGAGGCAATAAATTGATAACTGCCAAAGAAATAATTTCAAATATAAAGTGTTTTCTTCAATTAATTTGATGATCAATATAGAAAATACTAAATCACACACAAGAATAACTAGTTTTCTTTTGTAGTAAGATCAAATTTTGTCATGATATATGTATCTAAATAATCTTTATTTTAAAGAATGCCTTTCCCGGGGCACCTGGGTGGCTCAGTGGGTTAAAGCCTCTGCCTTCAGCTCAGGTCATGATCCCAGGGTCCTGGGATCGAGCCTCATATCTGGCTCTCTGCTCTGTGGAGAGCCTGCTTCCTCCTCTCTCTCTGCCTACCTCTCTGCCTACTTGTGATCTCTGTCTGTCCAATAAATAAATAAAATCTTTAAAAAAAAAAAAAAAGAAGAATGCCTTTCCCACGGGAGATTAATCTTCAGAGTAAGGCTCTTATCCTGTACTGTTGAAACCTCAGGGCTTAGCCTAGTGTCTAATATATGTTAGGTACTCAATAAATATGTGTTCAATCGATTGAATAAATGAAAGCATACAATTTGACGATAGCATTTGCATGAATTCCTTTAACAAGACCAACGCTTCTATTTTGACCCCAGTCCAGATCCTCTGCTCTGTCTATTTGTAGATCCCACCATGGTGGCCCTGCCTTTTCCGATATAAATGTTGACATGATATGTGTAGGGTACTCTCAATCTTTTTGTGTGAGTGTCCTAAAAAAAATTCACTCCTAAAAATAAAACATCTTCATTAATTGCAGAGCTGTCATTTTCTTTTTCTACACTTTGATCTTGTGAAATTTTCAAAACACAAAAATTTAATGACTAAGGGAGCAAACATCTATGCTCCAGCTATACATGGGTGTGACCCAGTCTTTAGAAAAAGAAATCCACCCCGACATAACTAAAGTCCACTTTAACTTTTCCAGTTCCATTTTACTCTCCTGCCCACACTCCATCTCATAATCGTGACCTTGAGCTGCATACTTTCAGTTCTTTCTGCATTTATACTTAGATCTTTTATTTACCTTTACTCTTTCTTATAGAGTTTGAATACAGAAATGTTTTAATTTGTAAATGCAGATAGCCAATTATTTATTTATCCTTCATGCATTGATTTGTAATGTCGTTTTTAAAATTTTTTATTTTTTAATGTTTATTTATTTAAGTAACCTCTACCCTCAACATGGAGCTTGAACTCACGACCTTGAGATCAAGAGTCACCTGGTCTTCTGACTGGGCCAGTCTGGCACCTTTTCTTTTTTTTCGATGTAATTTTCTATTTTTGTTAGTGTCTCCTAAATTCCCTTTTCTATACCACTAGCCTTTTAGTTTACCCCTGGCCAATAGCACACTGCTTAATTACTATAGCTTTATGAGGAATATTGATACCTCGTAAGGCAATTCCTCCAGTTTTGTTCTTCATCTTGGTTATTTTTGCATCTTTACTATTCCAGTAAGTTTTTGGATCAGTTCATCAGATTCCATTAAAAAAAAAAGAAAGAAAGAAAGACAAACCTAATTAGTATTTTGCCTGAAAATGAATTAATTTATCATTTTATTTAGGGGATTTTGCCTCATTATGATATGGGAATCTTGGAATCTATGAACATAACATTTCTCCATTTTCAGGTATTACATTTAACCTATATAAAATATCTAATATAAAACATTTTCTTATGTTCTATATTTTCTACATAAAGATCTTTGACAGACGCCAGCCATCTAATAGTTTTTGCCAGTATTGGAGAATTGTATTTTTAATATGTTTTCTAAATAATTATTGGGATAATAGTACTTAGTATTTACTGAGTACCTATTGGGTCAGGTACTGTTCTAAGGATTTCACATATATTAACTAATCTAATCTCCATAACTACTGTGAGAAATAAATAATATTGTAAGCTCCCATTTTATAGGTAAGGAAACTGAGACACAGAGAGACTAAGTATCTTGCCCTAAGTCTCACACACACACACACACACACACACACAGAGTCATATATATACACACACATGTATATGTACATGTGTATATATATATATATATATATATATATATATATATATACATATTTATGATTATATGTGTGTATGTAGATATATATATAGGATTAGAAAAGAATTAGGATGTCCTGCCATTAGGTTGTCAGGGAGTAGGGTGCCTCATAGAAGGCCTTAGATACTTAAAGTAACTGTGGTTTATCTATAAACGGGGCAAATGAAAAGACCTTATCCTGCCCAAATACTCTGTGACAAAATCAAATCTGATTTGCTCTTTCACTGTTATGGATTAAAATTACAAGCTCATACTAAAATTTATAAAATGAAATTATAAAATGTGAAGCAAAAAATAGGTAAATATCCCTTTAAGAGTTGTGCTGTTGTAGAATATTAAATCATTTTGTAGCTGCCTGGCCATCTGACAAGAACTGAAAAATAAAAAAATGAGTTTTGGAAAGGACAAAGCATTCCGAAGTTCTAGAGGTACATAGGAATGGGAAAGGACACATCTTATACTGAATATGCCAATGAAGCTCTTGAAGGAAGTTACACAGACTGCCACCACAAACCAGTAATGATGGAAAAAATCATCTCTTTATATGGCAAAAATTAATTATTAATTCTGTCTTGAGTGATAGCTGGATGGACCATGCCTATTTTTTTCCAGTTGATGTCTCCAAAATAAACATACATCATTTATTATTGTCTGATTTGTAATTTTGCTCTGATAGGTCTACCTGCTTTATTCATGTTCTATTTACCTAGTTCTACTCATGTGTAAATATTTTGTAAAAATTATCTTCTAATCACAACAGGGTCCCTCTCTGTGTTGTTTTTGTTTTTGTTTTTTTTGAAGCCAGGCAGTCCTTATGGTTTTGAGGTTGCCAGATTCCACTCATCAAAACAAACCCCTCAAGCTTGTGAGCTCCTGCTCTCTGAGGACTGAGCAGCATCTGCAAAATTAAGAATCATCTCAAACCTTCACCTCAAAAATAAATAATAACTAGGAAGTCACACTAGCCTACTTTCATTCTTAGCTACTCATTTTCAGATATTTGTAGCAATGCACCTGCCTTAGAATGGAATTATTCTCCAGACAGCTCAAGTTATTCAAAGGCAAAGTGAAAGTAAGTCCTCCATATGGGCTGTCTCATAGCATATATTTAATATTATTTTAAAAACAAAAACAAAACAAAACAAAACAAAAAATTCCATGGGGCATCTGGGTGGCTCAGTTGGTTAAACCACTGCCTTCCGCTCAGGTCGTGATCCCAGAGTCTGGGGATCGAGTCCTGCATCGGGCTCCCAGCTCCTCGGGGAGTCTGCTTCTCCCTCTTGACCTTCTTCCCTCTTGTGCTCTCTCTCACTCTCTCTCTCAAATAATTAAATAAAATATTTAAAAATAAAAACAAAATTCCTTTTTTAACTACACATTTATCTCTCTTAGGCTGAAGTTCATCATCCTGTATTATTCTTATTATTATATAATACTTATTTCCCAATTAAATTAACTTACCCAAATAAAAACTAATTTTGGTTCCTGTATATCAGAATATCCAAAATCTCCCTAAGGACCACTCTCTCTTAAGCAGTCCAAGAATCCATGAATGTGACTCAGGCCAAAGAGACCAATCCTACTTCAGTGGTAGACATTGTCAGTTGCTATACCAGCAATTCCTCTTCTCCTTCTAACAGAACCTCGATTTTATTAGTTGCTCTCCATGTAGCTATTTTCTTCAGGGAAGATAAGGCCCACCACCCTCCCCAGCAGGTGACTCTAGATTGACTGGAACCAGTCATAGTTGTTTTATCCCTCTTGGCAAACATTTTGTTTGGCATAGCATGGGACCCAGTGAGACACAGGGAGAAGTCTGCTGAGGGACTTTGGGGGAAATGTTTTCCTTTTCCTAAAAAGAGACCCAAGATAGAAAGATTTCTTTCTTCCCTTCCTCTTAATATTGATATGAAAGTATGTGATGGCTGGTGCTGCTGCAGTCATGAAGCAACCACGAGGTAATCTGTCATGAGGAGAATGGAAGAACAGAAAGGATGGAAAGGTCCTTGGCTTCTGTTGACTTTTTGAGCCACTGAATTAACCAACTCTAGAAGAGTCCTACCTTATAGAATTCTGATTATATGAGAAAAATCAATTAAGGAATGCATTCAGTTAAAAGTAATGGAAATCTCAATTTGTAGGGGCTTAAGAAAATAAATATTCTTGTTCCTTTTCAGCATGAGGTCCAGAGGTAGGCATGGGTGTGGGGGAGGGAGGTTGGAAGATGACTGCCATACAGCAAAGTAGAAGGGGCCTATATTAAAAGTATTTCACAATATAGAAATTTAAATATGGGCTTACAAAGTGAAAGTAAATATGAGGGAACATGAATTATCCAGAGCACAAAGTATGGTCTAAAATGAGGACTTGGGCTATAGCTAAGGTTGTGTTTACTTCAGTTTACTACTAAACAGCCCAAAAAAAAAGGAATGCAAAAAATAAACATGCCATCAGGGGAAAAGTGAGCCAACTTTGCTTCCTATTATGACTCATAGAAGTACACTCCAAGTTATCTATACTTCAGCAGCGTGAGGAACCCTCCACTTCAGAGGAGGCCAGACTTGTGAGCTTCCTACCTCTTATGCTGTTAAGGTCAGTAAAAGGAGCCCGGAGATCAAGGATCTATTTGTTATCAAAGAGAAAAAAAAGTTCTACCAAGAACAAAATCTTGCTTTAATTCTGTGACCATTCCATGGGTTACACAGGATTAGAACTATATGGATAGAAGATAAAACTAGGGGTGTCTGGATGGTTCAGTCATTAAGCAGCTCCCTTCAGCTCAAGTCATGATCCCAGGGTCCTGGGATCAAGCCCCATATCAGACTCAAAGAAACAGAGAGAAAACAAAAAGGTAGACGTAAAAACCCCAGGTCCTTGGAGCGAGAAGCCTCCTGAGTTGAGGAGGCAGACCCAAGTCTGCAATATGCTTGACTATGCAACACTGTATCAGAGAATAGCCCTCAACGTGGAGAAGAGAAAGGTGGCACGTGATGGAAATTTTAAATCTACTGAGCTTCGTTCGTCAACACTTTTCTTACAGTGAAATAAAAAGAAGCAATATGCAAAGAAGTCGGTCAAGCTCCCAGCAGAGTTAATGAACCAGATGCTCTAGGGAGCTGAGCGGTGAAAGAAAAGGAACCTCCAAATGCCAGGTGCTGCCATAAAATCCACACATTCAAGGACATTGGATGTGAGCCGCTGAGAGTTTTAGAACAGCTTAATGTGTATATAATAGGGCTTGAGAGCAAGAGTACACACAGCTAGCTTCAAGTGGCAGCTAACGGTAATGGGACCGTAAAAAAATAATGGGAAGGGTGCCTGGGTGGTTCAGTTGTTAAGCTTCTGCCTTCCGCTCAGGTCATGATCCTGGGGTTCTGGATGGAGACTCTCATTGGGCTCCCTGCTCAGCAGGAAGCCTGTTTCCCCCTCTCGCACTCCCCCTGCTTGGGTTCCCTCTCTCCCTGCATCTTTCTCAGTCAAACAAATAAAAATCTTAAAAAATATAATAATAATGGGAATTAATAACAATCTGGCATCATTCCATGCAGGATAGCAGTTTTCAAAGCGTAATCTCTGAAACAGCAGCATCAACAGCACCTAGCAACCTAGCACCAAGTACTCACTCCACGCCAAGACTACCGCATCTAAGCTTGGGCAGGGAGGCCAGCAATCAGGCCTTCTAACACAAGGCCTCCAGGAGATTCTAATGCATGCCCAAGTTTGAGAATCCCCAGCACCTGGACCAGAAGGCCAAGGCACCAGGAAGCGTGGTGAGGGGTCCAAGGGCACCAGCTCTGAAGTCACTCAGCCTCCAGATTTGCATCTCAGATCTTTATGTCTGGTGGTGTGAAACTGGGCAAGTACTGAAATCCTCTTAACCTATTTATAAGTGTACTTGTCTTAGAGGTTTACTGTAGGGATTACCAGCAATATGCATGAAACCTGCTCATTATACAATATTAGCTATCATTTCACCATCGACATCATCATAGCATGACCTGAAGGCATGACTATGTTAATTTCTCAGGATAGGAAAGCACCAGGTACTCAACATTCAATGTATTTTATAAAATAAAACAAAAAGGTAGGTACAATGACTAGCAAGATTTGCATATGAATGGTTGAATTAATAATAACTCTCCTAGGACTCAACATATTTAGCACTGTTTTAATGCTTTACATATATTAATTCATCTAATCCTCTTTAATTCTTACAGTAACTGTGCAGAGTTTGGGGGCCCCTGGGTGGCTCAATTGGTTGAGCACCTGACTCTCTGGGTTTCAGCTCAGGTCATGATCTCAGGGTTGCGGAACTGTGCCCCAAGTCAGGGCTCTGGGCTCAGCATGGAGTCTCGCCCTTTTTCCTCTCTCTCCCTCTCTGCCCCTCTTTGAACTTGGTGCAGGCAAGCGTGTGCTTTCTCTCTCTAAAAACAAACAAACAAACAAAACCAATAACTTTACAGTCTATTATTGCCCCTACTTTATGGAGGAGGAAAATGAGGCAAGAGAGGTTAAGTACAGTCCTGAAATTTACAAAGCTAGAAAGTGGTAGAGTCAGGATTTAAGCACAGCTAAGCTGCCTCAGAGTCTATGTGCTTAGCCACTACGCTATAGTGCTTCTCAAAGTTAAAAACAAATTTTAATGTTAAAGGCAGAAGTTTCAGTTATCCAGACTTATGTGGAATATCTCATTCTCTGAGGGATCAGAAAAAGAAAACACTCTATCCTTCTTTCTTCTCCCTGCTCTAGAAGCATCTCTTCCGGATGCATTCAATGCCCCCAACTGATTCCACAGACAAACTGGTAGCCTGCAAAGTGGGGAGGCTGTTCCCTCTAAAATGGCAGAATCAGAGGCAGGAAGAGCTAGTGGGAAATGCACACAGTGGGAAAATTCATTGATTCCCCCAGCTTCTAATTTTCTCAGTGCAAGGGCATTCCAGGATAGCCCAAATAACTACTACCCTCGGGCAGCAACAGTATCTCTGCTGTGAGTCAGAAGCTCAGACAGTTGAATGCACTAAGAGGAAAGAAGAGAACAGAGCTCAAGGGGGAACAGGCTGCATTCCTCCAAGATGCACTTTCCAAGCCTACGCCAGCAGCCTAGGTGCCTATGTCTGGAAGGAAGGAAGCAGCTTCCTTGACCTTGGCTGGAAGCTTTTACTGAGTATTTGTCAGGGCTTTCAAAACCTCAGTGTTCCAAAAAAGAGAGATCAGTCGCCAAAGCTGCAACAGAAGGAGGCAGTCGTTTGGACAGAAAGCTGGAAGGCAGATCAATTTTACCCTTAACTCGTGCAATGTCTCTGGCTTTTGGATGTCTGCCAAATTCTTTAGGCCTCTTCAAGGTAACCAATCCAAACAATTCACTCACTGTTTCAACGCTCTGATTGCCAGTAGTTCCAACACATACTGTGTTGTGGTAAGAGAAAACAAAAACAAAAACAGAAGTCTCCCTATCTCTTTCCCGATGGCAAAAAACAATCTAAAATGAAATCGAGAGAATGTGAGATCCTCCCATTATTTAGAATGAAATATCCACTGGATCAGGTTTTTGGCAGAATGGAAATTTCAATAAGCATGCTACTCCTTTTATTACCTCTCAAGGAAAGTGGCATCTCATTTCTCATACACACACACTCCCTCAACATCTTATCTCATCTGTTATGGAAACAGACATTGAAAAGGAAATATCCATGTTTCACCCTATGAGTTTTCTCACTATCTAATCTGTAAAGGCAAACCAGAAGCAACAAGGTAGCATATAGGTCAGAGTAAAATGTTTCCTTTCACTGTGCCTGTTCATTATGCTAACATGGAGAGTTTTTCTATTATAAGCACATTTTCCCTGGCTTTATATTCAATTTATCTGCAAAGAATTGCTCAAAGTGAAAGAATTCTGAGCCTTTACTGGATGTGTAATAATAATAACCTATTATTATTAACTTTTAGGTATGGGAGTAGTACTTTTTAAGTTCAGTGACTTTGATCTTGGGCAGGAACTAAGCTTCCTACATAAGGGAAAAGGAGGAATATGTAAGGTCTACAGAACACATTGCCTCAGTGTCTTTTCTAAGAAAGGTATTCAGAAAACTATCAGCAGAAAAAGCTTTCTTAAATGTCATAGAGCAAAACAGGAATGTCCCTTATTTTCCATTTGATAGAATCCCTTTCAGAAACTCCCCAAACTCTTAACAAAGTACATTTCATGTCATTTTTACAGCTGTGTTCTGGGAATTGAAGAGATGAGGGAGTGATGGGCATTGTGGACTCTCTTCCACCCCTCAACACTCTGCTAAGGCAGTGTGGACAGGCTCAGACCAGAGATGCAAGGCTGTGTCCCAGTGGCACAGCTGAGAGCAGGCAAGCAGACAACTAAGGAGTGGATGTGGGAGAAAAAGAAAAAGAAACAAAACTTTCTTTCCAAATATGTGGAATAGAATTATACTTCACAATTTTTAAGAATGTTTTTAAAACTGGAAAACTAGTCTCCCCAACAGATAACTACTAATTACAAAAGGATAAAGAGTAAGCTTACAGTGGAACAATGCAGGAATCTCTACCTTAACCAGGGAGTCAAAGTTAACATCCACAGTACTGGGGTGCCCACATCTTGCATCTCCTGATAAGATGTGCAGAGAAGAACACAGCCTCACTTCTGCAATAATCCTGTCAAAACCACAAGGAGACTTCAGACATATCTAGACAGAAAGATATTGCAGAAAACAACTGGCCTGTACTCTTCAAAAATGTCAAGGTCATGAAGATCCATGAAATACAAAGACTGAAGAACTGGTCCAGATTACAGAAGACAGAAGCAACATGACCACTGAAGGTAACACTCTGGGGAGTAAACATTACTGGGACCCCAATGTTCCAATATGGAAAAGGTCTAGAGACTAGAGACCAGTATCATTTTAATATCAAACTCTTGATTTTAATCATTGTGTTGTAGTTACGTAAAAGAATACACTTGCTTTAAGAAACCACACTCTGAATTACTTAGGAGAAAGGGGTATCATGTCAGTAAATTACTCTAAAACTATTGGAAAAAAGAAACAAGATGGGCCAGAGGAGGGAGACACACCATAAGAGACTCTTAATCTCAGGAAACAAACTTGAGAGTTGCCGGAGGGGAGGAGGGTAAAAGGAATAAGGTGGCCTGGTGATGGGCCCTCAGGAGGGCATGTGCTATGGTGAGTGCTGTGAAATGTGTAAGACTGATGATTCACAGACGTGTACCCCTGAAACAAATAATGCATTGTATGTTAATAAAGGAATACAAAAATAAAATAAAATCTTTTTAAAGAAAAAAAAAATAGAGAAGGGTAAAGCAAATATGGTAAAAATATCTTTGTTATATTTTAACAGCTTTCTACAAATCTCAAACATCAAAGTTACATTTAAAATTTATAAGATAAAACATGAAGATATGCTTCCACAGTCTAAGGGGAAAGGGGAAAAAAAAAGAAACCCAGCTTAATCCACTCATAGGGAAGCTCTTTGAGAGAATACTGTAGTTTCTAGACTTGCTTCCTTGTCCTGCTGTCCCTTCTTTTCTCTCACAAACGCTTAAACCTTCATTGTCAACTTCTATTTCTACTTAAGAAAACTCCCATTCTCTTGCAACCAGTGTAATACACTGGACTCAGTAGCTTACTTCCCAAATACTGAATAAGTCAGTCCAGAATGACATAAACAGGGAGGGTTGTAGATTGATGAATAGTGGGGCTTCGAGGACCCCCCCCCCCAGTAGGGCGTCCTTCCACTGGTTCGAGGCAACAACATGCCTCATCATTCTTCCTGCTCATTTACAAATTCAAAACTGTATCAGATTTGCACATCTCTCTCTTTCTCTCTCTCTCACACATCCACCCTAAGAACAAAGAGTGATTTTCTGAGACAACACAGAATAGGTTCATGCTGAAGAAGAGAGCGCGCCCTCTTAAATTAAGTAATCTTCGCACAGTCCCTCTTTCAGCAAGAAGATGGCACTTGTCATTATTGAAGTGCATTCCAACTACTGCTCTCATGTTCATCCTCCAGTTTCCCAAACACAGATCGGGGCCTGTGGATGAGGAACAAAAATCCATTGCTTCAAACAACAGTTATCTGTCCTTGCTTGCCGAATTATGGCTACCAAAAGGCCCAGGAGAAACTCTGGAGTTACAGCTTTTCCATAACTTAAGTCTAGATAAATATTCTAGATAGTGAGTTCTCATGGGGGTCAGTAGGAAAGCATATCAGCATCTAACCACAAGAATGCAGGGGATTTGTAGGGGCAGAGGCTTATGGAGTGAGCATTTGGAACCACCTGTCTCCACCTTACCGCTGGGATCTTTGCTGGGTGTTTTCTAAGACTCCATCCCTAATCTTAATGTGTACTCTCATTCTCCTTTTAGGACACGTCTCCATTTCTTCCTTTGCTTCCATTCTAATTGCACCACCCTCATTCAAGGTTCCTAGACTGTAAACAGGCCTTAAAACCAAAAGAAACCAATCAGGGGTGCCTAATTGGCTCAGTTGGTTAAGCAAATGCCTTTGGCTCAGGTCCTGATCTCAGGGTGCTGGGATGGAGTCCCATGCTCCTCACTCAGCGGGGAGCCTGCTTCTAACCTCTCCTCTCCACTTGTACTCTCTCTTGCTATCTCTGCCTCTCTCTCTCTCAAATAAATAAATAAAATCTTAAAAAATAAATGAATAAAAGGAACCAATTAGAAAAATCCTTGAAAGAGAAATAAAACCCAATCCAATATGATTAAGAATGATACACATTAATTCTATCAGGAAAAAATATGAAAATAATTTAAAGTAGAACAATACAGGAATAGATTAGCTGAAACCAATCAAATGGACCAAATGTAAACTCCATATATGAAGAGAAGGATGAAGTTAACAGACGACTTGAATCTGGAGGACTGAGGCTCACTGACAGCCAAAGATGCTAAGATGAATTTTAAGGGCATCTGTAGTTCCAGAGCTCAGATGTTCCAGAGGATATCTCTGGTTAATATTCAGCTTCAGCTAATTTAAAATGTAATCTATAGAAGTGCTTATAATGTTAACCCCAAAACTATTTGAATGACATAATTGTTTCCAAGAGAATTAGTAGCTTTAAACTTGGAGAATTGTGTATGTGTGTGTGAGTGTGTGTGTGTGTGTGTTTACATATATGCTTAAGTAAATCAAACCTATAAGTCAAGTAAGTCAAACCTATTTCTCAGTAAAGTTTAGAAATAATCGAGAAAATGTGACCCGTTACAAAACAAGTCATGCTTGTGATTCCAAATTAAATTGATTGTGCTAGAAAACTGATTTATAGCAAAGATTTTATGCTGAAATCCATCAGTTTTAGAAAATTTAAGAAAACCCAAGAGTTATTTTTATAGGTTACATTTATCCTATTAAAATAGTTACTTAAATACTGGAAAGGCTCTCACAAGTGACTAAGCAACTTAGAAAGAAAATAAAATTCAATTTCATTAAGTGTAGTTTAAAATGTGTAAGGGAGCTTTAGTTATGAATGGAATCAAACATTAATCAACCACATCCCTAAAATTCCAAAAATGTGCCAGATTTTTAAATAGAATAAAATGATCAAATTAAATTTTAAGCTCAAGGAAAGACTATATTTTTAACATATATATTTGGTATATTAAGTATTGATTCAAAAAAAATAAAAGTTAAAAAAAATTTTTTTTTAATTTAAAAAAATAAACGTGGTCTTTTCAGGATCCAAAGCCATCATCAAGAACCCAGAAAACTCCTATTGATGAGAGGACCACCATAGCTTCCTAACAGGGTGTGGGTCCTTCCCCTCAAAGTACAGTCTGCATACAGCTAACAGACTGAAGTTCCCAAAATGACACTAGGTAATGTGTTTCTTCAGAAACCTCTAATTCTTTGATCTTTCCCTTTTCTGTTTAAACACAGAAAAAAACTGAAACAGAAGATCTACATTTCTACTCTACGCATTGCTCTGTCTCTTTTTCACCTCTACGATTCTATTTGTTTTTAACCAGGAAGTCACTGTAATAACTAAGTTATTACCTCATTAAATTAATTTCCCTCTCTTCTACTGTACTCAATTCAATATTATTTTCAATTATCATTCAGTAAATTTTCTGTTACGTCCCAACAATTAAAAATCCGTTTCATTAAGACTGTTTCTAAAATGAAGCAAGTTCTTTTCCTTCTTTCTTATAAGTACTTAAAAACAATTTGAACAAAACATAGTTTCATTATGATGTCCATCAAGAACTGCAGGATTTTAATAATGCAACCTTGAGAATGATTTCTGAGATTTAATTGTAAGTGTGGCAGAGAATGTTAGCTGCCTACCCTCAACTCCATTCTCTCCTTCCTCATTGGTAACAGAATGCCAAGTTTTTTCCAGGTGCGTTGCCAACTGAATAAAAAACTGAATTTCAGCCTCCTGTTCAGTCATGGCCATGTGACTAAGTTCTAGCCAATAAGATATGAGCATAACTTTCAGGTAAGATTTCAGTAATGGATGCTTAAAGCACGCTCGGGTCCCTTTGTATCCTTATTCTATTCCTCATTTTTCAATGTGGATGTTATGGCTGGCACAACAGAAGCTACCCAGGACCCTGAGATGACCTTGAGGATGGAAACCACTTGTTAGCATGGCAGAACAGAAAGGGAAGATGCCAGATATCTGATGATAGTAGACAGCCTATCATCAGACTTCTTTCATGTGCCAAGAAATGAACTTCAATCTCGGGGTGCCTGGGTGGGTCTGGGGGTCAGCTGAAGCCTCTGCCTTCAGCTCAGGTCATGATCCCAGAGTCCTGGGATTGAGCCCCACATCAGGCTCTCTGCTCAGCAGGGAGGCGGCTTCCCTCTCTCTCTCTCTCTGCCTGCCTCTCTGCCTTCTTGTGATATCTGTCTGTTAAATAAATAAATAAAATCTTAAAAAAAAAAAAGATGTAAACTTCAGCCTTGTATAAACCACTGCTATTTTGGGGTTTTCTATTATGTGCAATTAAACCTTTTTTTAAATGACATATAGAGGTACATTTTTTAACATATTAATAAATACTAATGAGCATTCTAAATACTAATGAGCATTCTTGCAACAAGTCTCTTGAAATCAATAAGTAGCATTAAAAGATAAATGAAACACTTCCATTAATTAAACAAATGCTCAAATATAACATTCACATAGCATCTTCCAAAGAAAGTAGCAAAGGCAATCTCCCTTCTTCAAATGTCAGAAATTGATTCAATAAGAAATCAACTCGGTATCTAAAAAGTTCAAATATAGCCGTTCTCTATGTCTATAACTATACAGAGAAGATTATCTATTTTTTTTCAGGCAAACATGTCCTTTACTCTCTATAGTCCCGTAAGTATTACTAAAAATGTCTCGTTATATTCAAGCTTTTCTTAAAAAAAAAAAAAATCACTTTTCCTCTGCTAATTGAGCAGATCTTTGGCATCTCTAAAATTGGTATCTCTGCTTCTAATTCACGTCCCACATTCTGTTATCACAAGAATCTTTTCAAAACACTAGTCTATCATGTCCCCAAGTCTGTGCTGCCTCCCCTTCACTTTATGCATGCGTTCCATCACCTTTGTGGGTCTGCAGTGCCCCCTCATTTGGTTCCTGTACTTACTCAAATTTATTTCTCAGTATTTCCCAAACTATAAGTTTCCCTTTGCCTCCTGCACTCTCATTATAAATCAAGAACCAGTGAGAAGCCAAGAGGAGCCAGAGGTAGGAGCAAGATTAAGCCAGTGGGCATTGGGATTCTGCTGATCTTGACTGTCATGGTAGATACATGGGCCTATACATTTGTCACACTCACCACCTTGTACATTTAAATGGCTGCATTTGATTTTATATAAGTGAATTTTCTGTAAAGTTGCTGGGGAGAAAAGTTAAGTAGGAGTCAGTAATCTTGTCAACTGAAAACCAAGGGGCTACGCAGGCAGCAGATTGAAGCAGCCTCAGTTAGAGGGTACCTGGCTTCTGAGAGCATGAGAGCCAGAGGGAGACGGAACAGCATGGATGCTGGAGGAGGAAAGAGGTTCCAATGTAGCAGGCTGAGGTCAGTTTTCAGAGTAAAACCAAATGGGGGGAAAAAAGAAAAGACAAGACAGTACAGGCAGGGAAGGGGAGCCCACATTCGAAGTCTGTCATACGCAAGCCCACCTATACAAAAGGTCCGAGCGTCTGCTCTCCTACTTACCCCTAGTTCACTGTGCTCCTACCTCCAGTGTCTCCAGCCCCACAAACCTTGAATCTACAGAGAGCTTACCTTCTTTGTATCTTTTCTTCATAGTGTTCCCCCATTTTTTCTTCAGGGGATTACTAAACTGTAATCCTGGATTGGCTCACTTTCTCCGTTTAGTGGATTTCCTCAGAGTTCAATGTTGGCAAGAAATTAGAGTAATAAATAATTCCTCTTTCCAGCAGATGTTGTTTCTGGTTTTTCGGATCAGAGGGAAAAAAAAACCCACTGTGATTTTCCAATAAATCTGCTAAACACTGCAATGAATTATGAACTTGCGCAGAGGCTATATCATCCAAGAGGGCAAAATGCAAGTGGCAAATATTTCATATTTGAAAGTTATGGCTTATTTCAATCCATCAGGAAACTTTTTTTTTAGGCTTGGCATTCTTTCTCAATTAAAAGTCATGGAATTATAAAATTATATTGGTAATGATAATTATTCATCTCATTTACTGTTATACTCAAATTTTAATGATAATTCTGAGATTTTCATCTCTTTCAGTACATTTTTCCACAGTACTGCCATCTTTCCTTCCTGAAACAGTATCTAGTTAACATGGCAAGAAAAAAAAGTGAGATTTCCTTGGATGTTTCTTTTGGTTTCCAATATTGGCTTTCTGGGCAACATCAAAGAAATGAATTATAATAAAATTTATTTTCTTCACTGGCTATCTTTTCCATATAACAAACATTATACTTTTTTCAAGATAAAAGCCATAGCATCCAGTAGAAACACAATTTTTGTACATCTTTAGATCTATGACAAAAACACATATAAACAAACTTAAAGAGTTCTAAATATAATGTGAAAGCCCAGAAATACTTTGTAGTACAATCACTATATGCAGGTGGGGACTATCTTTCCTTAGACTGTGCTATATAGTTCTGATTTTATATTTATTTACATCATTATTTGATCAATGTCATGAGTTCTGGAAGGGCCTGGAACCTATTTGTTTTAACTCAATCTCCAATACCCAGCTCAGTGTCTAGAACCTGGTGGGCACTCAATAAGTTGTATTGCATGCATGGAGAAAAGGTATCTCAAGTTATATAGAACAACCATACCAAGGGGCAAGAGGAAACTTTTGGAAGTGATAGACGCATGTTCATTATCTTAAATGAGGTGATGGCTTCACAGGGGATACCTATGCCCAAACTTCTCATATTTAAATTTGAGTAGATGAAGTTTATTGTATGTCAATTATATCTCAATAAATCTGCTTTTTAAAATCTCAAAATCCATGACAATACCATGATAAATGTACTACCTATAAAGTTCACAGAGTATATTACAATAATATTTTACAGAGGATCAGTACTACTAAAATGTTGTTGGTTAATTTTGGTGGGGGGGGGATTGTACTTCTGATTAGGTACTAATTTACAATTCCTGGCTATGATAGGAAAGAATCGTTTAAAGTAAAAATCTTACCATTTAATTAGTCTCTTATGAGTTTGAACTAATAGGTATGAATTTTAGATCTCAACCCTAAGACTGTTTTCCCTTAACTGTTCATTTACTTTCTGAGTAAAATATTCAGTAACATTTTTCCTAAAAGATTGTCTGTGAACTGAATGCTATTTTAAATAGCCTAGACGATAGTTTTTAAATTTTCTATTAAAAGTCCTTTCATATGGGGTGCCTGGGTGTCTCAGTGGGTTAAACCTCTGCTTCTCAGGTCATGATCTCAGGGTCCTGGGATCGAGCCCCACATCGGGCTCTCTGCTCAGCAGGAAGCCTACTCCCCGCCCCCCCCCACCTGCCTCTCTCTGTCAACTAAATAAATAAAATCTTTAAAAAAATTTTTTTTAAAGATTTTATTTATTTATTTTACAGAGAAAGAGAGAGAGAGAGAGAGAGAGATCACAAGTAGGCAGAGAGGCATGCAGAGAGAGAGGAGGAAGCAGGCTCCCTGCCGAGCAGAGAGCCCCATGCGGGGCTCGATCCCAGGACCCTGAGACCACGACCCGAGCCGAAGGCAGAGGCTCAACCCAATGAGCCACCCAGGCACCCCTAAAAAAATTTTTTTTAAAGTCCTTTCATATAATACAAATCCACATTTTAAAATTCTAGTTTCATTTAAACAAGAGTAGAGTATTTTCAATTACTGTGAAGAAAATATCATTATACTTTTTTTTATTGGAGATTCCAAGTATATGAAGATGATAATAATGTTTAAAAACATTATAATTTTGAATTAAAACCTTGCTAAGGTGTTGGAACAGAAAATGATGATACAGCCATGAGAAATGAATCATAGGCATGAGAGAAAGTATTGATTTTATCATTGAGTAAGAGTAAGTGCCTGAATTATTCAATGACAACAGATTTAGAGCTTTTAGTTGAAATTGGTTTGTTTTAAAAATTTCATCACTTAATTTTGACAAAAGTCAATATGGTATTCATAAGATTTTTCTAATCTCAAGTACTTCGTGACAAATATGCTCTAAATTATTTCATGTAAATAATTCTAACAAAGTAATATATTCAAGTATACATGTTGATAAAGGACATATTTCGTTATCATTTCAAATAGAATGCTACCTATTCTGCTACTGATGTCCACTGTCCAATCTTAGGGAACCAGATCATTCGCAGTACACACAATTTTCAATTCATTCTTTCATTCTACAAATATGTATCGATACTGTGCCATATGACAGACACTAATTGGAATTGAGACAAATGTAGCAAGACCTATTTCTCATAAACATGTAAACAAGCAAATAAGAAAACTTCAGATAGAGATAAGTGCTAGGAGAAGGACGGAATAAGACAAGGTGGTGCGGGCCAGCACTCTGGGAAACAGAGCAATCTAAGTTGGGGTTGGGTATGGGATAATCCGAGCCCAGTGACCAAATGAGGGGGCAGAAGATGAATCTGGGAGGAAGGCAAGGAGAAAAATCATGAAGAGTATGAGTTTCATTTCCAGTGCTATAGGAAGCCACTGAAGAGTCTTGAGAAATACTATAAACCAATTTGTGTTTGAAAATAATAACTATGGCACCTAGAATTTGAATGGGTGGCAAAAATAAAAGCAGACAGATCCGTGAGGAGGTTATTATAGGTGAGAGATCATGGTATACAAGAGTGGCAAAGATGAAGGGAAGTGGATAGAATTAAGATATACTTTGGAAACAGAGCCTAAAGAATTTTCTGGTTTATTGGAGGGATATGCATGTAAGGGATGGTGACAGAAAGAGAGCAATTAAGATAGGAAGACTTGGGAAATATGCCTTACAAATCTAATAATATAATATTTTAACCCTACCCTATCTGCTGAATCAGTGTAATACCAACTATGCACCAAAGGTAATAAGCATCTTTTGTTACAATAACCAGGTAGCTTTGCAATTTAATAGAATGTTATGTCATATTTTAACCTCAATTTTCAACTAAAATTGTAATTATCGATAATTTAACATTAATGATTCCAGTTATTTTGTGCATCTGCAGAAGAATTTAGAGTATAGTGGCCAGCACTATTCAGCATCTGTAATTTATGGCAGTGTAGAAATGGGTTTTCCACACCTCAGTCCTAACTGGATGCCGGGTTCTCAGGCATGAGAACACCTTCAGGCCACAAGTTCACAAAGCATTTTTGGCTGTATTATAAATCAGCAAATCAGCATTCGTCTCTCACCTATATGACTATGAGTTCCTCCCAAAGGAGACCAAAGTCTTAATCCTTGGTGGCCCCAAACAACAACCAACTCAGGCAACATCAGGTAAGTGAAAACCCACCAAGGTAGGAATATCCTCTAACATCTCTTTTTGAATTTCTGGACTTGGTAATTTTTTGGCTGACAATGGCAAAGACATATTTTTAACATCTTTATTTAGCTCTAATTCACATAGCATATAAGTTACCCATTCAAAGCGTACAGATTTCCACAGAGAAGCTTTGTCATAGTCAAACTGATCTCTCAGGTTTTTTGATCATTGTTTCCCTTAAACATCCACTAAATAATCACTGTTGAGTATTTACTATACACTAAGCATTCCTACCTGAAACAATGTCTCTGTTTCATTTCTACAGCCTTAACCCTGACTTTAAGACCCAGTTCAATCATGTTGATCACCTCAGCTCTTGGACTCTCTCCTTTTCTCAATGTCTGTGGGCTACTGGACATTAAGTATCAGCCTTTGTTACATTACATTGCTAGTTACATTTGTTACATTGCTCTCACATGTGATTTAGGTGTCTTTGTCACCTAGCACTCTGGCTTGGCACCTCACACATTTTATGCATTTAATGTATATCTTGTGGAGGTTGATAAAACCTGGTCCTTGGAGAAGATGTCCTTGAATAACCCTCTTCCTTCTAAATCTACCAGTAGTGTAGTTATAGGACCTGAAAGCTTTGAAATGATCTTGCTGACATCTGAATTGTACTACAGATTCTGTGACAAGGTCATGGTGCTGGAACCAGAGTCCCATGCCAGGGACTGGCACACTGCACTTTGCTCACCAACCGAAGATGAAATTATCTGAGATGGCTTTGAAATCAAGCCGATGTAGATTAGTGCAATATTCTTTGTCAATCAGGTTTCTGACCTCATAAAAATGTGTGTGATTTCTAGCAATCAGGAATGAGTGGTTTTTTCCAGAAATGAGTTTGTTGGGATACTCTTACCATTATAGATATAGTGATAAAATAATCTGGGAGTCAACACACAGCAAGATACAGTCTATATCATGCAATGATCGTCTCTGTATGAAAGGCAGTTGTCATTTCCTGTACAAGTGGCCTATGTTGTCATTTTCACTGATGGGTTGGTAATGGGACACACAAACACAGAGAAACATATAAACTGGATTGCTGTCTGGAAAACAGAGGTAATCTCTGGAACTCCCTTCAGTTAATTATTATCTGTAAATAAGCAGAACTAAGCTTCATTTGAGGGTTTGTTAGGAATTACAAAGGTGACTGTTCATAAATCGAATACTGGCATGCTGCTCTGCACTGGTTTTGAATAAAAACTGGCACGGGCTATGTATAAAATTACACCTAAAATGTTAGTCATAAAAGCTCAGCATTATCTCTAGTTTCTATTCACTAACTTTTAAAGATGTTTTTCTGTTGTTGTTGTTGTTGTTGTTGTTTACTGTCTCCGTGTTGTACTTACCCTTTTAATTTTGTTCCAGTCTCATATTTATCAAGTTAGAGGATGCCTGCTTTATACAGGAAGTCCTGGACCTGGAAGAAATAAAAATGGCCAGTGACAATTGTCCTAAGAAGACTGCACGCTCATTTCTTGTTTGTTTGTTTGTTTGTTTGTTTGTTTTTATAAGAACATAACGAGCAAATCATGACCATCACTAGAACACAGTTATCTTGAGCCTGGCTCTACCCTTGCTGTTGTTCTACGAATCCTGGAAATATTTCTTTGTTCTAATCCCAGCCTCTGACTCAGAGCCAAGTGGAGTGGGCTCTTCATAAATATGCATTGATCGCCTGGCGAGAGTATTCCTGTAAGGCCCGGCCCTGATTAGCAAATGTTACCTGCAGGAGGCAAAGGAAATACCACAAATGAAGATAAGATGCTACTAGTAGATTTCACTTTTTCTTGAGGTTTGGGAATAATCACTTATCTCTGTGGTCAAACTTCCTCAGATCTCTCCTTGCAGGATCTGAAAGCAGCTCACGTGAAAGGCCTCCATGTAAGGTCTCTCTTCCGCTGGGAGCTGGACCAAGAGCACAAGATGAGGGAAGAAGCAATTTGCTTCTAACTTAATTTATTCCTTCTTACCATTTCAGCAGCTCACCAGAATCTACATAAAACCTCACATCCTAACTCGATAAGATCAGCAAATGTATATATACCTCTACCATAGTGGTCTCCATACTTGTTAGCATAGACCTCGGTATAAAAAATAAGAGGTAATGAAGTTGTGACGATCTCTAGGATACGAAGGAAATTAAAATCTAGTCTATATTTATGGTTTTAAAATTAGGACATTTCCTAATATATTTCAGGTAAAACCACTGCACCCAACTTCCTGCAGGTTTGAGTAAAAGCAAAAACCCGAAACAAACCAAACCAAAAGTGATTTTTGAACCACCTGGCCCAATAGTTGAATTTATTGCAATTCCCGAGCTTTGTCGGGCTACGGAGCACGCACTGGCGGGACGCACCGGCCCACTCGCAGGGGTTCCAGACGCACCCAGGCACCAGCGGCAGGAGGAGCAGTAGCTCCGGGGTGAGCCCGGCCTCAGAGCCTGTTGCTCGTGGGCCAGACGAGGGAGCAAGTGCAGCTCAGGCGGCGGGAGCTGGTGGCCGCCCGGAGAGGCTAGAATTCCACCCAGGCGGCAAACTCGCGCTTCCCTTCCATTGCCGGGCTGGAACTTAACCCTTGGCGTCCCAACCCCTCTCGCCCCTACCCGCCGACTCAGACCCAACACAGCTTTCCAGACCGCGGGCAACTCCATTGTTATTACAAGCCAGAGGGTAGCGGGAGGGGACACGGAGAGATGCACGCCCCGAAGCACCCCTTCCCCTCTGGTCAAGATTTAGGAGAGTCATAGTGGTGTTGACGAAGGACAGGCCGAGCCGCAGCCGCGAGGCGAAGCGAGGGCGCCCAGCCGGGAAGAGGAGGCTGGGAGCTGCCCACCCTGCCCCCTCAGGAATGGTACGGCCCGGAGCGGGGCGGGGAGGAGGAGGTTCTCCCGGGTCTCTCCCCGCCCCTCTCCCGACTCCGCCGCCGCGCTGCCGCGGGAGCGAGTAAGCGCGCGCCCCGGCGACCCCTCCCCCGGCGCCGGCACCCCAGCTCCTCCCCTCGCCGAGCCGCCCCCTCCGCGGCTGCTGGGAAGCTCGCCTAGCTCTGCGGTCGCCGCCACCTTCGAAGCCTCTTCCTCCTGCCCCGGCGCGCGGGGGCCGTCCAGCGGCGGCGCTGCCCTGGGTGGGCGACGGGGCCCGCGCGGCGGCTGAGCACTCGGCGCGGCGCAGCCTGGTCTCCAGCCTGCGCGGCGCGGTGACAGGTGCAGAGTCCCGGCTGAGGCTCCACCTGCAGCGGTCGCCGCGATGCCCACCATGCGGAGGACAGTGTCGGAAATCCGCTCCCGCGCGGAGGGTGAGTGGCCGCCGCAGCGCGGGGCTGTGCGCGCAGCGCGCACGGGGGTGACCCGGGGCCAGCTTGGGGTCGGGCCGTGTGTGTATTAGGGAAAAGATGTGCGGTCCCACCTCTTCCCCTAGGTAAGTCTGGCGGTCGCGCCTGGTCCGCGGCGGACCCTTCTCTCTGCGTCGCCTCCAGTGCACTGGCAGACCCCTTTCCTGCTCTAGATCCCCGGAATTAATGTCCTCGACCGGAGCCCCGAAGCTTGCTTTACACCGCAGCGTGACCATTCGGTTCCTGTCACCGAGCGCTCTCGTCCTGCCCACCGCCCTTCCCACTGGCGCACAAGCCTCCGGGTCTCCGCTCGCCTCCTTCACCCTAGTGAACAGATCCCCAGCCCGCCTCCCCCGCCTCCAGCACCCACCTCTTTGCAGTCCCCACACCAGGGCTCCCGGAGGAGCGGAGTATCTTTCCCAGATGCAGGAGCCTTTGATCCACAGCCCCTTGCCTCTTAGAGCGTGAGAAGCCTTAATTGGGGCTGGGTGCTCAGCGGGTTCTGTGCATTACAGTCTCTGCAATTCTCCCTGCAGTGGAGTCTCACCCAGCTTCCATCGGAGATTTCGGTTTTGTTTCTGGTTTTTTTTTTTTTTTTTCCCCTTTTACCTGAGATCCTCACTTTGGCCAGCTGAGCTGACTTTTTAGCAAGGTGGAAGCTGTCTCCTTTGCTCCACCCAGGGCCAGCTGTTGAATGGCTACACCTGTCAGCGCTGAGCAACAGATGTCCAAGGGTATAGTAAGTAAGCTTTGGGGGGGCCGAGGCACCCTCTTCGGCTTCTCTGAGGAGCCCTCAGCATTCTTGCTGGCAAGTGATGGTCACTCGGAAATTATTTCTTGATGTTGCTTATGGCAAAGCCAAGAGTGTATATATCTAGATATTTGTTTTCTTGTTTTGCTGTCCCACAAACCAGCACTTGAATCCTGCAGAGTGGAATAACATGTTTTCGAGAAAGAACCTATCTTGCCATCATCCCTGGTCTGCGGCCTCCCCCCCACCCCATCCTTTAATGTGAGGCAGGTGGGAAAGTGGTTTTAGTAAAAAGGTACAGCAATTAGGAGAATAGAACTCCCGGGCTTGTGACAGGCCATTTTATTGTTTTTCCTCCTTAGAGTCTTGATGTAAAAATACGGGGGCATTGAGTTCTAATATCTATGGTTTACTGATTACAGCGACTAAATGAAACTGCTGTGAGTAGGTGTCTCCACAAGTCACAACTGACCTGTGGCCTACACAGGAATTTAGTACATATTTCTTCTTTGTACTGTAATGAAAAAAGTATATAAGACATTACAGTTTCAGGTAAAAGGTGAATAAATGATAGTGTTATTTTTGAAATGTACACAGTAAACAACTCATTCTTTTTTGTTTTGTAACTCTGAGTGAAATGGATAGACTATTCCTAATCACTACCTGAGTAAGCCATACGGGTGATGAAAATATAGTAGTAATATTTGGGATTGTTTTTTCACAGAGCAGTCATGGATGAATCCTATATTGTGAGAAATGAGGACGAGAGAAAACACCAGAAAACAATGCAAAACCTGTGACATAGGAGAGGACTTTTTTAGTATTAAAAGGCTACAGTATTGTGTTTGATTGTCCCGTGTATTTTTCAAAACATTTTCCTGAAAGCCTGCCTTATGGAATCTTCCCACACCCCTGCAGGTAAGGGAAGGTGGTCTCATCTAATAGTTGAAGGAACTGTGGGCCCAGGTGGGTGAGGTACTTGCCCAAGGTCAAGTAGCTAGTTCAGTGACACGTTTTGGATGTAGTGCTCTGGGAAAATAAGGACTGTTTTTATTTAATCTTTGTATTCTCTGTGCATCCAGCACAGTGTCAGGGCCATAGTAGAGCTTGGTGAATGACCCTTGCCTCCCATATTGGTTGATTTCAGTTTATTATGTGCTCAGTATTTTGCTCAGGACTACGGTGAAGACAACATAAATAATGACTTTGTGAGCTGCAGATGTGGCTCACTGCCCACCCTGCCCACACTTTTCTTTCTTAAGGAATATTCTGCTTGGATAGCTCCTGCTGCCTGCAGGGCCTTGTTCTGAACTGCAACCCCTTTGGCTCGGCTGATGAGGGAGTAGGATGGGCTCGACTCAGGGGCAGACACTCCATAGAGGCACAGACACTTGTAACCTTGTGGTTTGGCTCAGAAAGCTTCTCTGTGGTGATCCTCTGTCTTGTGCAAAGAGTTAAGCTTAGAGTGGGAGGGGAAAATTGAAGCAGAAAGGGGCATAGGTGAATAGGGTAGTAGAGAAGAGAGGAGCCGGCTCTAATGGGTCACGTGATTGCTGACATGAGGAAACAGGAACTATGGTGAAGAGAGAATGCACTGGATGGAGAGAATGGTGCAGAGAGACTGAGAAGAGGTAGACCGACCTTGGAAACCCCCCCCACCCTGAGTTGGCTAGTCCCTGTTCCCAAGTACTGTCAGAATTAGCTCTTTTTTCCCTTGAAGTGACTTGAATAGGTTTCTGTTCCCTGCAGCCAAATTGGCCAGATGTGTGGCTGTCCTGTGTGCAAGTTATTTACATCCAAATGGGGTCTAAAGAACTTACATGAAATAAGGAATAAATAATCTAGGAGAGGATATTATTAATAGAACATTGTGTTTGCTATGGATGACATAGTTCCCATTGGAGGTCAGGACTTAGAGCATGAGGCCTGCTCAGGAACACTTTACTGAGAAATAATTTGGGATGAGTGCTTCCCAAACTTTAAGGTGCATAGGACTTATCTGGGGATCTTGTTAGGTATAGATTCTAAATCAATAGTTCTGGGGCTCAGATAATGCTAGATGGCTCTGGTCTTCAGGTGTGAGTAGCACACAATATCCAAAGGATATTGTCTTTTGTTTTTTTCTTTTCTTCTTCTTCTTCTTTTTTTTTTTTTTTTTAGTAGTTGGGAGAGTACTGAAGGTAGAGAGTAACCAATTGAAAAAAAAATAGTAAATGTTAAACATGGCTTATTTGAGAGATCTTAAGGAAATTGGCCAGGAGCAGAGGGAAACTTGGAAGGAATAGAATATAAATTTGGATAGGTAGATTCCTGCTAGATTATAGGCCATTTCAAATGCCAAGATGAGTCATTTGGATATAGAATCAAGTATTTGAAGATCTTAGAGTTTCTAATCCATTTCTCATTCAAGCATGATGCCAGTGCATAGTATATAACAGGCCCAGTTAGGAGCCAAATCATCATAGGGGAATGACATCCACAAAGAAGTATCTTAGAAAGATACATTCTGGAAGCCTGTTGGATGTTTTGGACAGAATGGTATCGTAACTCTGTCATTAAGGAGAAAAAAAAAAGAAAAAAGAAAAAGTCTAGTAATGACAAAGGGCAGGAGTAGTTTTGGAGTGGAGCAGTGAAGATGGGAAGGGAGGAATCACAGATTATTTCTAAGTAAAACAAACTCAGGTGAGCAGTATCCCTTGAGCTCCTATAAGTACTATTCCTAGTACTTGGGATGCATCAGTGAATAGAATAGAAAAAGCCCAGCTCTGGAGGTCCTTACATTTTAGTGAGGCAAGAGACCAAACACAATACATTAACAAATACAGGATTCATTATGCAGTACGTACTATGGGAAATATCACAAGAAGGTAGTGTGTTAAGGTTGGTGGATGGATTCCAACTTCAAATAGATTGGTTAGGTTGGCCTTCACTGAAAAAAGACGTGGAGGAAATGGAAGAGTTAGCCTTGTGAAGATCTAGGGAAAGAGTGTTCCAGGCAGAGGAAACAGTCACAGCAGAGATCCCCAAGGCAAGAGAGTCAGGAGGGTTAAAGGAAGAGTGTAGGGGAGATTAGTAGGAAAAGAAGTTACAAAGGTCATACCATAGGACATAGCAATATAGGACAGGAGACAAATGGATAAAATGAAAGGAGGTTCTCAAGGGGTAATTTTAAATTTTAATGTTTGTAAGATTTCAGGTATCTCATTAAAACTGTCATTTCCTGAGTTACTCATAAAGATTTCCTTCATTTAGGACTAGGAATCTACATTCTTAATGAAACTGTTAGGATGTTCTGGTATAGATGAAACACATTTTGAGGAACTCTGCTTTAGTCTTAAAACTGATTGGGAAAAATCTATGAAAAGATAAGGAAATTGAGAAGGAGGGTCAATACAATAAGACGTAGGAATTGTGGGATATCCAAAAGGACGTGTTTTGATGATACTTAAACTTGGAGGTTCGATGTGGGCAAAATCAAAGGGCAATCTTTAGTTCAGAAGTAATAGTTGAAACTCTGATAGTAGATATATTTTCCAGAAAGCAAAACAGGATAAAGCAGAAAGCTAAGAATTCTGAATTTCTTCATTTTTACCCTGGCTGAACCAAATGGATTTCTCAGTACAACATTAGGAGTGCTAAAAAGAGAGACTGAAATTACAGTGGATTACACACAGTTTTTTCACCCTAGTATGGAGGTAGGCAGTATAGGTCAATACTCATTCATGCTCAATTCATGAAGTCAGAAGGGACATTGTCTCTGTGCCTTTGCTTCAACATCTTCCATGAAGTCATAAGATGGTTGCTGGACTTCCAGTTATCATGGAAAAGCTCCAGATAGGGAAAGATAACACACACACACACACACACACACAAAAACAAAAAACAAAACCAAAAACAAACCTAGAAAGATGAAAGACCAAAGGATTTTCCTGGAAGTACCACACAAAGACTCATCCTAATTTTACTTTGGCTTCCATCTGCAAGGGAAGCTGGGAAATGGAATTTTCTAGCTGGGCACATTACTCAATGTTTTATTAGGGAAAAAGAAAGAATGGCTGTTGGATGGGCAGCTAACAGACACCATCGCCATCAGGTATTCAGATTGTTAAAGGCTCTTGCTTGCAATAAAGGAATGTTCTAGAACTTATAATTTACAAAATAGTAAGCATTAAATAGTTCAAAACTAAGGAAATGTACACATACATGTCCCAAAGTTTACATTTTCTTCTGCTGAATATTATAATGCTGAAATATAAGACCTTCATTTGATTGTGTAAAATATGTGCTAAATAATAAATTTAGTTGTTTCAGGTATTACTTTTCTAAACCAGTCTGTATAGATGACAACTTTAAAATGTTTGTAATTTTACAGAGTGTTATATTTTATTTACTTACAAGATAACAAGAGGAACATTCAGGTAGTTTCTGTAAGAACTGTTAAAGGGAAATTGCGGGGAGGTAGTTTCATTTTTCCAGGTAAAAGATGACCAAGATTATTTGTTCCTTTAACAAGCATGTTTTATTCACCGGCTGTGTGCCAGCTAATTTTGGTGACGGGACAGAAAGGTGTGAATGAAGGAGATCCCCAAGGAAATCTGGAGATGGGTTAAGGATTTATAACTGACATGGCATTGTGAGAGAGAGGGTTTATGAACATAGTGATACGTTGTGTAGTTAATATTTGAGAATCCCCAATACATGTCATTTCACTTAGTGTAATTCTGGAGATAAGAAGTGTGGCAGAACCAAACTGTTTTAGGATTTTCTAATCTATAGACTATCATTCACGTTTTCACTATATTATTTCAAAACCAGTGAGAATTGAATCATGAGCCTACTTTACAACCACAGAAGTTTGCATGATCAGAGTATACTTCAGAAGTCAGTGAAATGTTTGTTGTTTGGGTTTCTAGTCACAGAGTTTCATTAGAATGTAAATATTATGAAGGCAACAGTTTCATTCTTCATTAGTAACTGGAGCCCACATCTTTCAAAGTTATTATTCTGTGGATTGTAAACTCCCTAAACTAAATACAGGGATTTTTGTCTGTTTGATACATGGCCCCCACTGAGAACATTGCCTGCAATGTAGTAGAAGCTCAGATACTATTGAATGAATAAATGAATCTTGTGATCTAAGAGGTAATACGATCTAGAGATGCCTCACAGTCACACCTACAAGACACCCTCCTGGAACCTGAACACCACAATGGGAGCAATTTACAAAAACAAAAAACAGTGTGAACAGTGATCTGTTTACTGCTGTCCTCCACACTCACAGCTTTGCCGGACATAGTGGCCCTCCATGTTTGTCTGTCAGAAAAATGGCTAACTCTGAACTTTGTTCTCTTGATTGCAGAAGTGTAACATTCTCATTGGAAAAAAACGCATATTGCAAAAGGTGTCAAAAAGACAATAACAATCACCCCAAACTATGCCATCCAAATGGATGTTAACATTTTAGCATATATCCTTTCCAACTATTTTCTAGGAGATGAGAAATAAGTTTATTAAGTGACATGAGTTCATACTCTATAGAATTTTAAATGTTTTTTTTTTCCACTTAGCATTTCATGGACATCCTTCTATCCGATACAGATTTTTGTAAACTGCATGAAGGATGGAATTTTTGCTGCCACTGTTTATAGCTTCTGCCTAGAGTCGAGCCTGGAACTTAGTAGGGGCTCAATACAGTTTGTTGAATACATAGATCATTAATATTATGAAAGCTCATATTTTTATGTTAGTATATAATTTTAAGGAATCTTATGTGACATTTATGGCATGTAAATTATTTCAAAGTTTTAAAAAATGATTCTTGGATAAGCATTTTTAGAGCTATCTGTATACTTTTCTGATTATTTCTTTGTAAAAGGCCCCTAGAAAAGGGATTTCTGGATCAAAAGTATATACCTTTTAAATGGCTGTGATACATATTTCAGAATTGCTGGAAAGACTATTTATACTAATTTATACAACCACTGAAAGTGAACAAGAGGACCTATTTCTATATCTCTTCTTCAACATTGGATTGCCATCTTTTTTCGTCCTTTTAAATGTACAATGCAAAAAATGCATCTCTAAGTTTACATTGCTTGTTTCCAGTTATTAGGTTGAATATATTTTTTGGTAAGTTTAATGATTTTTAATATTTTCCAAATAGTTTATGTATGTTCCTTTATGAAGTTTTATTTGTATTGAATTTTAAGTTTCTGATATGTTAAATTCTGTTTATAGTTTACCTTTTAACTTCTATGTTGTCTCGTGTATATACTAATTTTCATAAATTAAATACTAATTTTTAAATTAAATTTTTTTGAAGGATAGTTTACATACAATGTTAAATTAGTTTCAGATGTGCATCATACTGGTTCAACTTCTCTGTATGTTATACTCTGCTCACCACAAGTGTAGCTACCGTCTGTCACCATACAGTTCTGTTACTAACACAATTGACAGACAACAATATTCCCTATGCTGTATCTTTCATCCCTGTGATTCATTTATTCCATAACCAGAAGCCTGAATCTCCCACTTACCTTCACCCATTTTGCCCATTCTCCCACTGCACCCCTCACCCCAACCCCTTGACAACTATGAGTTTGTTCTTTGTGAGTGTGTTTCTGTTTTTTGTTTCTTTGTTCATTTGTTCATTAGATTCTACATTTAAATGAAATCATATGTTATTTGTCTTGGACTTTTTTTACTTAGCATAATACCCTGTAGTTTCATCCATATTGGCTCAAAAGCAGATTTTCCTGATCTTAGAGGAGACTACTTCGACTTTTCCCCATTGAGTATGATGTTAGCTGTGGGTTTGTCATATATGGCCTTTATTATATTAAGGTATTTTCCTTCTAAACCACTTTGTAAAGAGTTTTTATCATCAATGGATGTTGAATTTTGTCAGATGCTTTTTCTGCATCTTTTGAGATGATACGGGTTTTATCCTTCGTCTTGTTAAAGTGATGCATCATGCTGATTGATTTATGAATATTGAACCATTCTTGCATGCCTGGGATAAACGTCACTTGATCATGGCAAATGATTCTTTTAATGTATTATTGAATGTGGTTTGCGAATATTTTGTTGAGGGTTTTTGCATCTTTGTTCATCAAGGATATTGGCCTGCAGTTCTCATTTTTTGTAGTGTCTTTGGTTTGCGTGTAAAGGAAATGCAGGCCTTGAAGAATGAATTTGGAACCTTTCCTTTCTTTCTTTTTTGGAATTGTTTGAAAATAGGTGTTAACTCTTCTTTGAATGTTTGGTAGAATTCACCTGTGAATACTTTAGGTCCTAGAGTTTTGTCGAGAGATTTTTGATTACCAATTCAATTTCATTGTTAGTAATAAGTCAGTTCAGATTTTCTATTTCTTCCTGATTCAGTTTTGGAATATTATATGTTTTTTAGGAATTTACCCACTTCTTTTAGGTTGTCCAATTTGTTGGCATATAACTTTTTGTAGTAGCCTCTTATTCTTTGTATTTCAGTGAATTTGGTTATTTTCTTTCATTTCTGATTTTATTTGAGCCCTCTCTTGATCAGTCTGCCTAAAGGTTTATCAATTTTGTTTATCATTTGAAAGAACCATCTCTTGGTTTCATTGAAATAGAGAATAAAAATGTAGAAAAACTTACTTATTTCCACTCTGATTTTTATTATTTCCTTTCCTTTAACTTTGGGCTTTAGTTGTTCTTTTTCTCATTTCTTTAGGTATAAAGCTAGATAGTTTATTTGAGATTTTTCTTGTATCTTGAAGTAAGGCTGTATGATTATAAACTTCCCTCTTACGACTGCTTTTGCTGAATTCCAAAGATTTGAGACTGTTGTGTTTTCATTTGTCTCCATGTATTTTTTTTTTTATTTTTTATTTTCTATTCAATTTCTTCATTGACATATTGGGTATTTAGAAACATGTTATTTATCCTCCACTTGTTTGCATTCTTTTCTCATTTTTTTTTTCTTGTAATTGATTTCCAGTTTTATGTGGTTGCAGTCAGAAAAGATACTTGATATGATTTCAGTTTATTGAGACCTGTTTTGTGGCCTAACATGTTATCTATCTTGGAGAATGTTCCATGTGCACTTGAAAAGAATGTATATTCTGTTTGTGAATGAAATGTTTTATATATGTATATATATATATGAGAATATGAATGATATATATGGACTTAACATATATATTATATATATGGAGATATATATATATAAAAAATATATATATTTGTTAAATCCATCTTGTCTAGTGTATCACTCAAAGCCATTGTTTCCTTATTGATTTTCTGTCTGGATGATATATCCATAGATATCAAGGGACAATTAAAGTCCCCTACTATTATTGTACAACTGTCAATTCTCCCTTTATTTCTCCCTTTATGCCTGTCAGTATTTGCTTTATGTATTTAGGTGTTCCTGTTTTGGGTACATAGATACTTATAATTGTTATAGCCTCTTGTTTGACTGTTTCCTGTGTCATTACATATGCCCTTTTTTTTTTTTTTAAGATTTTATTTATTGTCAGAGAGAGAGAGAGTACACACAGGCAGGCATAGTGAGAGAAGCAGGCTCCCTGCGGAGCAAGGAGCCCGATGCGGCGCTCGATCCCAGGACGCTGGGATCATGACCGGAGCTGAAGGCAGCAGTTTAACCAACCACCCAGGCGTCCCATACATATGCCCTTCTTTGTCTTTTGTATCCTCATTTTAATGTCTATTTTGTCTGATATAGGTATTGCTACCTTGGATTTTTTTTTTTTTTTTCATTCTTCCATTTGCATGGAGTATCTTTCCCACCGCTTCACTTTCAGTCTGTATGTGTTTTAGGTCTGGAGTGAGTGAGTCTCTCGTAAGCAGCATACATACAGGTCTAATTTTTTTTATCCATTCTATCACCCTTTTTCTTTTGATGGGAGCATATAGACATTTACATTTAAAGTAATTATTGATAGATGTGTACTTATTGCCATTTTATTAATTGTTTTCTGGTTATCTTTGTAGATTTTCTCCTTTCCTTTCTTCTCTTGCTGTCTTGCCTTGTGATCGATGGCTCTCTTTAGTGTTTTGCTTGGCTTCCTTTCTCTTTGTGTGTGTGTGTGTGTATCTGTCATAGGTTTTGGTTTCTGGTTCCCATAAGGTTCATCCATAACATTCTGAGTATATAGCAGAGTATATTAAGTTCATGGTTACTTAAGTTTGAACGTATTCAGAAAGAATTCCATTTTTACTGCTGTCTCCACGTGTTATAAATATGTTATCATATTTTACATCTTTTTTTTTTATTTTGAGAATCCCCTTAACTAATCTTCTAGATATAATTGATTTTACTACTTTTGTCTTCTAGCCTTCATTCTGGCCCTAAAAGTGGTTGCTCTACTACCTTTGCTGTGTATTTGCTTTTACTTGCAAAATTTTTCCCTTTTGTAATTTTCTTCAAATTATGGCCTTTACCTTTCCATTTAAAGAAATCCCTTTACTATTCCTTCTAAGGCCAGTTGAGTGGTGATGACCTTTAACTGCTACTTGTCTGGGAAACCATCTCTCCTTCAATTCTGAATGATAGATAACCTTGCTGTGTAGCGTATTCTTGGTTGTGGATTTTTTTTTTCCTTTTAGCATTTTGAATAGATCATGCTACATTCTTCTGACCTTCAGAGTTTCTGCTAAAAAATCAGCAGATAGACTCTTGGAGTTTCCCTTCTACCTAACTAACTGGCTCTCTCTTGCTGCTTTTAAGATTCTCTCTTTATCTTTGATCTTTGACATTTTAATTATTGTGTGTCTTGGTGTGGACCTCCTTGGGTTCTTCTTGTTTGGGACCTTCTGAACGTCCTTGGACCTAGAGGCCTGTTTCCCTTCCCAGTTTAGAGAAGTTTTCAATCATTATTTCTTCAAGTAAGTTTTCTGCCCTTTTCTCGCCTCCTCCTGAGACCCTTATAATGTTAATATTAGTACTCTTGATGTTGTCTCAGAGATCTCTTAACTTATCCTCATTTTTAAAAACCTTTTTTTGCTCTTCAGTTTGTGTGCTTCCCATTACCCTGTCTTCCAGATCATGGATCTGTTCTTCTGAGTCCTCTACTGTACTCGTGATTCCCTCTGGTGTATTTTTCATTTTAGTTATTGTATTCTTTAACTCTGATTGGTTCTTTTTATGTTTTTTTCTCTCTCGGTTAAAGTTCTTACTGAGTTCATCCACACTTCTCTCCATTCTGGTCATATCTTTATGACCATTATTAGAACTCTTTATCAGGTAGGTTGCTTATATCCTTTTTCTCCCCCCCAAGATTTTATTGATTTGTTTGACAGAGAGAAAGAGAGCACAAGCAGGGGGAATGGCAGGCAGAGGGAGAAGAAGTGGGGAGCCCAATGCAAGGCTCAGTCCCAGGACCCCAGAATCATGACCCAAGCCAAAAGCAGACACTCAAACCACTGAGCCACCCAGGTGTTCCATTTAGCTCCTTTTCATTTAATTTTTTTTCCTAAGATTTTTTTCTTGTTCTTTCACTTGAAACATATTTCTGTCTCTTTATTTTGTTTGACTTTGTGTATTTGTTTCTATGAGTTAGGACTAAACCTGAAGGAACTGCCTTGTGTGGGGATGTCTCCACTGTGGACTCAGTGTGCCTGGTGGCCTTGGTTGGCTGACTAGAGCTATAGCAGGTGTGGGCAGGGGTTCCTCTGGTGGGGTAACTAGAGCTGAAGTTGGTATGGGTCAGGGTGGTCTAAGGGTTTTCTGTGCAGAGGGCACCCTAGCATGATGGTTAGAGCCCAAGGCAGGTGTGGGCTAGAAAGTCTTGGGGTGCTCTGAATAGGGAGGACCTTGGTGGGACAGCTGGAGCTGAAGTGGGTGTGGGTTGAAGAGTCCTGCAGTGCTCCACATAGCTGATGTCCTAGTGAGGAGCTGGAGCTGGATCTGTGTGGGCCTGGAGTGTTCTGGGATGCTTCGCCCCTTTGTGTGTCCTTGGCAAGATGGCTGGAGTTGTAGTGGGTGCTGCCCAGGGGTGTCCCAGGGTGTACCGCATCGGACCCCGCTCTGGTGGGATGCTGGGGCTAGTCAGCCAGGGACCCAGGTTTGCTGAGGCAACAGGCCAGCCAGGGTGCCCAGACCCTGCTTCTATCTGCCTTAACAGGGTGGAGGGGAACATAAACAGTGGCACTCCCCAGGCCCTCTGACTCTGGAAAGTATTGCACACAGCTGCCTTGTGGTTTAGCACATTTCTGGGGCTGGTTCCTTTATGTTCTAGTTGCTCTGTTAAACTGTGGCTGAAAGAAGTTAGTGGCTCGTGCTTGCTGAGGCAGCAGGCCAGCTGGGGTGGCCAGACCCAGGGCTTGTCCACACTATCAAGGTGGTGGGGGAATATAAATAGGGCTGGTGGTTGCCAGCCCCACCAACCTAGAGAGAGTTCCAGCAGATCCCCTCATGAGTGCTTAGTAGATCTACTGGTTCTCTTAAAGGCAACTCTTTCCTGCACCCTAGGACAGATTAATCTGCCTATGGTTTCTCAGTACTGCAGTTTGCAGTGTTGGAGGTGGGGTTCCCAGTTGTTACAATGTGTCTGTCCGTCCTGCCACCTTCTATATAGTTTCTCTATCATTTGTCACATAGAAGCTGTTCTGTCCGTCTCTCATTTTCTCTGGAGGAATTGTTCCATAGGTAGGTGTGGATTCAGTGTGTCCATGGGGAGGTGAGTTCAAGGTCTTCCCATGTTGCCATCTTGGACTCTTCTCTGTATCCAAGTTAGTTTTTATAATGTGTAATCTTTCAGTTTTGTCATTAAAATCTCTACTTTAATCTAAAATTTCTCATTTCAAGGTAATGATAATTTTTCACTTACATTTTTCTTCCAGAATTTTGAGGGCTCAATGTAAACTCAGTTACATGGATAATTCCTGTGGGGTTTATTTTGTTGTGAGATGTGAGGTAGGGATCTAATTTTATTTTCTCTCAAACTATAATCCACCTGAAATAATAATCATATATTTAATACTATATTCTTCTCGTACTGCTTTGGGGTATTTCTTTTATAGATTAAATTGATCTATATAGTCGAGTCATTTCTGGAAGCAATCTCTCTCCCCTTTCTCTGCCCTCCCCTCTCTATTTTCATCTGTCTTTTTTGGCCCTAGTATCAAATTCCATTACTGCAATTAAGAACTATCCTCTTAGCTATCCTACTCTCACTGCTCTTTTATCAAAATTTTTTTTCTGTTTGTTTTTCATGTTCATTTCTCCACTTGAACAAATGAATGAATCACTTAATCAAATTTAAAAAAAATATGTGGAAATATTTATTGGGATTACATTAAGTTTATGAATTTAATGAAAGAGTGCATTGACATCTTTCATATATTAAGTCATTGAAGCTTAGTTTCTTTTCTACATTTATTGGCATTTCTTTCCTGAGCTGGGTAGAGATTTCTTAAAATAAATCCTGTCTACTTTAATTATTTTTTCATAGACGATTTAAATTTTATGATGATATTGTGAATAGAACCTTTCTTCGTTATATGCTCTTGTTTGGCTATTAGCACATGTGAAGTGTTTCATTTTTGACACTGTCCACCAGTCTGAATTCTTTCCTTTAACATAGTTTTTCAGTTAATTTTCATCTTTGTAAGTTTTAAAATTATACTGTGTCATGAAACAGGGTGTTTTTATTTTTATTGTTTTTTAAAGATTTTATTTATTAGAGAGAGAGAGAGAGAGAGAGCACGCATGAGAGGGGGGAGGGTCAGAGGAAGAAGCAGATTCTCAAAGGGGGACTCGATCCTGGGACCCCAGGATCATGACCTGAGCCAAAGGCAGTTGCTTAACCAACTGAGCCACCCAGGTGCCTGAAACAAAATATTTTTAAATGAGGTTTTCAATTAATTAGACTTAACCAGATATATTTCAATTATGCTATTTTTTCAGCAAAATTGGTTCATTTTTATCTGCTGAAGTATTGTAGACTCTGGTTCCAACATACAACTTTTAAGATCTTATGCAGGAGCCTGTAGAGAATAGCTGAGATGATACTAATCTGCTGAGAGTATAGATCAGAATTTAGACCAACCAGAATTTAACTAATGATTCCATGGAATCTGTTCACATCAAATTGGCATTTCTATCAGAAATCAACACCAAGAGAAATAGAATGTGGGCTGCAAATGCTAGAAAAATATGTAGTTTTAAATATTCTGGTAGCCACCTGAAAAAAATGAAAAGAAACTCGGCAAATTAATTTTTCGGCATAACAGTATTCATTATTTTTTCACCACACCCAGTGCTCCATGCAATCTGTGCCCTCTATAATACCCACCACCTGGTACCCCAACCTCCCACTCCCCTGCCACTTCAAACCCCTCAGATTGCTTTTTAGAGTCCATAGTCTCTCATGGTTCACCTCCTCTTCCAATTAATTTTAATAATATATTCTTTCAATATATCCAAAATAGTTTTACCATATTGCTGATATTAAAAGTTAATGAGATACTTTGCTTTCATTTTTTGTAGTATGTTTCTAACTACTGTATATTTCATATTTACAGCACATCTCAATTTGGACTAGAATTATTTTATGTTCTCAGTTGCCACACGTGGCTAGTGACTGCTGTTCTGGACAGCATAGGTGTAAATTATCCCTCCACCTTGTGTTTACATGTTAGGATTTACTAGCATTAAAAATATATGTGTGGCTATGCCTTTCTCTTAAATAGAGATTTAAGCCTTCAGCTTCTTTCCTTACAATGACAGGCTGTCACGGATGTCCTCATAAAACCTTGTTAGTGCTTAAATGATACTGCTTTTGACATGGCCCTTGTGGCCATTTAGAGATTTTATGTAAGTACATCGTGGCATCTTTTGGAGCTGTCGTTTTTGTTTGTTTGTTTGCTTGCTTTTTAAGTTCTCTTTTTAAGTAAATTTGATAAACAAAAACCATCCTTGCCTTCCTATTAGTTTGCACCTAAATGTTAACATGTGATGTGGGTACATGGCAACTTCGAGTAGTATGCTTTTACATACAATGTTGCCATCACTTGTGTTGATCTGAGGGGACTGTAGAACTTGGCTTTGTTGTCACTGACGCAACTAACTGGGCAAAAGGAAATGTCTGTTTTAAATCAAGCCTCTGGGGACGCCTGGGTGGCTCAGTTGGTTAGACGACTATCTTCGGCTCAGGTCATGATCCTGGAGTCCCGGGATCGAGTCCCGCATCGGACTCCCAGCTCCATGGGGAGTCTGCTTCTCTCTCTGACCTTCTCCTCGTTCATGCTCTCTCTCACTATCTCTCTCTCAAGTAAATAAATAAAATCTTTAAAAAATAAATAAATAAATAAATCGAGCCTCTGTTCATTATTTCGCGTGAACCGTTGTTGAAGATGACTGCTCTTGATCGGTCTGGGGTTGTGCTGAATGGGATCTTATTAGTTAGGTAACAGTTTAGGTAGAGAATGTTACTTAGTAGGCCAAAGCTAGCTTCTGTTATAGACCAGGAAACCACTTTAGTGGACCAGACCTACTTAGAATACAAGATTGGTTTTAATGAGGGAAGTAAACAAACAGTGAATGCAAGGGTGAATCTGAAAGTTGGTTTATTTCAACACCAATCTAGATTAATTTCTATAATTTGCTTGGATCCCCATAATTAACTGGGATCCTCAGAGAACTCCAACTTGGTATAAAAGAAGTCCCTTTCCAGCATCTACAGCCCATCTTTCCCCCTCATCTCTCCCCCACCTCAGTGTCAACTCAGCCCTGCAAACCTTAAAGCTCAGAGATATTTAAGGAGCTCTGACTTAGCACTCTAAGGATGTGGTATGAATCACCCCGTCACTATTTTCTTGACCCTGAGTGTCACAGGACCCTAGAGCTCCTGAACAGGGGCTCTGCCTTACTCTGGGAGAGGAGACCCTCTCCCTGACCATAGCTTGGACTGAAGGGCTCTGCACTTGTGAGCAATTCTGATGCCAAGCCAGGCCTGCCAAGGTTTCTGAATATCATTTGCTTTCACTTTCCCCACTGTTGCTCTTGGCCAGCTGTCTGGACAAACTTGTTGCTCCATGTTGGGGCTCTTTGATTCTGGGTGTACCTATTGTTCATGACCAATTTTCCTGGATCTCTTGCTCTGCCACTGTATTGTCACCCTCATGTCTGTGACTGGCTGACCCTTTCCAGTTCCCCTTCTAGTTTGTCTTTATGCTTTTTTTCTTTTTCTCTTTTCTTTTATTTATTTATTTATTATTATTATTATTATTATTTTTTAACTGAGGCCATGTCCTATCTCTGACCAAAGAAATAAATCAGACCTGGTATATAGATTTTACCCAAATTACTATGGTGCTCTATTCCTTAAGCTTGAGTTCATTCCACCATCAACGCCAGAATGGTTGTGATCGGTGTTCTCGGGTGAACTTAAGTTTTGTAACTTTATTTTCACTGTTACGAATAATGGTTAGGGAGAGGACATAAAGAAGAATGGTTCTGTCTGCCATCTTTTGTGCTAAGTGTGTTCAATGTGGTCAGACAGGGGGAAGCTTGTGTAATGTGGATTGTTTTATAACCCTGTTGTGTACGTCAGTGGTGCTTAGCCCAGGTTGCACCATGAATCAAATTGGGAACTTCTGAATGATACCAATACCTGGACCTATCCCAGACCAGTGGAGTAAGTCTGCTCCGTTGGGCATAGGGACCAAGCACTGATACTTGGTATCTCCCAGGTAATTCTCAAGTACAGCAATGCTGGAAAACACTGGTGTAGATTTTTGAATTTTTTTCTTTGCAAAGAGGATGAGGAATAGAGTGAATAAAGCCATCTAGGTTGTCAGCCAGAAACCAAGTGCAAGTGGATATTTTGGTAAATCTTTTGTCTATTACTCAGTTACCTCATGGGTCTAATTATACTCCTCTTGCTTACCCTTCTCAAAAATGGTAAAGTTTCCAAGATGATACTCGATTATTAGATTTTGAAGACTTTCTTTAAAATTCTAAACACTTGAAATAAGTCAAGCAGAGAGTCAATTATCATATGGTTTCACTTACTTGTGGAGCATAAGGAATAACACGGAGGACATTGGGACACGGAGAGAAGGGAGCTGGGGGAAATCAGAGGGGGAGACAAACCATGAGAGACTGTGGACTCTGAGAAACTTAGGGTTTTGGAGGGGAGGACGCTGGGGGGGCTGGGTGAGCCTGGTGGTGGATACTAAGGAAGGCACGTATTGCATGGAGCACTGGGTGAGGTGCATAAACAATAAATTTTGGAACACTGAAAAAAAATAAAATTAGATTTTTTAAAAACTCTAAACACTTAATTCAGTATAACCAGATGACGAGTAAACACATTTAGTGTATTTTTAGCTGGTGTTATATCTACTCTGGGAGCATGATGAATTTGAGACATTCTGCAGTGTCATTACTTGTTCCTTGGCTAACCTACTTGCTTTCGGTATGTGGTAGTAATTAATCGCTTTATTCAGCCTGTATTTGTAGGTATATATGTAATCATTTGCGCCCAGAAGAAACACCTTAATGATCTGATAAGTCTCTGAAACCTCTGTGGCAACTTTATATTAAGGGGTTTGTTTTTCTCCCATTTATAATTATTTTTTTTCCTTTTTTGAAATTTTGTTTAATTTAAATTTCTGTCAGTAAACCTACAGTACGATATCAGCTTCAGGTGTACAACATAGTGAATCAATACTTCCATATAGCTCACGGTGTCCATCACGACAAATGTGCTCCTTAATCCCCTGTTTAACCCATCCCCCATCCACCTGCCCTCTGGTAACTCTCAGTGTTTTCTCTATAGTTAAGAGTCTGTTTCTTGGTTTGCCCCTCTCTTTCTTTCTTTTTTTTTTTTTTAATATTTTCTTTTTTTATTATCTTCAACTAGCCAACATATAACAAATAATCAGTTTTTGATGTAGTATTCAATAATTCATTAGCTGCATATAACACCCAGCCCTCCTCACCACATGTGCTGCCCTTAATACACAACACTGAGTTACTCCAACCATCCAGCCTCCTCCCTTCTGTAATCCTCATTTTGTTTCCCAGAGTCCAGGATCACTCATGGTTTCTCTCCCACTCTGATTTCTTCCCATTCAGTTTTCCCTCACTTCCCCCTGGTTCTCTGTGCTATTCCTTTTGTATTTCTCTGTGTGACTTATTTCACTTAGGAAAATACCTTCCAGTTCCATCCATGTCAATGTAAATGGTAGGTATTCATCTTTTCTGATGGCTGAGTAATATTCCATTATATATATGAACCACATTTTCTTTTTTTTTAATTTTTTATTTTTTCAGCGTAACAGTATTCATTATTTTTGCACCACACCCAGTGCTCCATGCAATCCGTGCCCTCTCTAATACCCACCTCCTGGATCCCCCAACCTCCCACCCCCTGTCCCTTCAAAACCCTCAGATAGTTTTTCAGAGCCCCTCTCTTTCTTTTTCCCTTTGCTTGTTTGTTTTGTTTCTTAAATTCCACATATGAGTGAAATCATATGGTATTTGTCTTTCTCTGACTTATTTTGCTTAGCATAACACTCTCTAACTCCATCCCTGTTGTTTCAAATGGCAAAATGCCATCCCTTTTATGGCTGAATAATATTGCATTGTGTGTATACACCACATCTTCTTTACGCACCTTCAGCTGGTGGACACTTGGGCTGTTTCCACAATTTAGCTATTGTATGTAATGCTGCTATAAACATTGGGGTACATGTAATCTTTTGGATTCATATTTTTGTATTTTTTTATTTATCCCATCATGATGTGAAGTTTTTTACAGGTTAAGCTACAGAAAATGAAAAGTTACCACAAATCCTAATTTACCTGCTTTCTCTGGTTGCTGAGATGAAACTCATTTTTGAGACTCAAATTAGCCTGTGGGGTTTCTCTGTGACCACATGCATGGGGCTGAGTGTCTGGCTGCAGGATGTGATTCTTTCAGACTCTGAAGATTAGAAACCAAGCTCCACATGCCTTGGAGCCTGTGCATTGTGTCCAGCCAACAATTGTGTGATTATTTGGTTTTGTTGTTGTTGTTGTTTTAGTTGTTTTTATAGCTCTCTTCTATCCTTACTGTTTCTACATTTAGACTTGGCTTTTTTTTTTTAAGGTGATAATGTGACTTGTGCTCCACAGATGGAAATCTTTTTTAAAAGCCAGAATTTAACCTAGGAGGCGAGGGAAAGTTCTGAATTGCTGGCTCAATTTAACCCCAGATGGCTACTTATTCTTGTCTTTTTGTTTAAAGTTCAATGGAAGAATCATTACATGACTTGGCCTTTTCTTGACTTCTTAGTGAATATGATTAGGAAACAAAGGAAAAAAACTCTCTTAATTTTCCCAAATGCCAAGGGGAATCTTCCTTGATCTTATTAAGTGACTTTCCCTGTGGAATTTATCCTTTATGGTGGGTGAACTACTTCCTCACATGTTTTAGTTTTAACTAAGTCTGAGTACCGAGATTTAGGCCTATACAACAGTTTTCTTTATCAGGTATCAAACATTTTTTCCATATATGCAGCTGGGATTGTCCTTTTTAAAAAATCCTATTGACTCAAACTAGAATCACTATCTTTATTGTTTCTGTTTCACATGTTTTTAGTCTACTTGGTACCAGACTACTTGACATGATAGCTACCCAAAAAGTAGAGTGCTTTTGTTTTCAGTGGCACAGCAACACAATTTGAGATTATAACTTTCTTAGAGCTGCCCCTGCTCTCCTCAGCATCTTAAACTATCGCCTTATAATAGTTGACTTAAGTGAAAATGAAATGAGGCATTTGGGTTCCCACTTAGCCTGGAGTGATAACTGACCTCTGACTCTTCCAAGCTGTGTGGCCTTGGGCAAGTCACATAACCTGAGACACCATTTTCCTTTGGCAGAATGGTACTAATACCCACCAATAAATCATCTGCCTGTTGTGTAGGGAATAGACCAGCTGCACACTGGACTTTCCCAAGGAGATGTAACCACAGTGATCTCTGAGTCCCACCCCTAGAGATTCTGATTTCACCTTGGGTAGAGGAGATAAAACAAGGAGCAGTGTCAGGGGTGTGACTACCATGCAGCCGCAGAGGTGACAAGAAGAGGATATAGTTCTGAAGGTAGATTTGGCAGATTTATTCATGGATAGTATGGTGGAGCATTAAAGAAAGAAAGTTGTGGAGAATGAATAAAATTTGGGGCCCTGAGCCCAAAACGATGGTGCCATTTACTGAGATAGAAAACACTGGCATGAAGGACTGAAAACATCCTCACATCTTAGAAAAGAGTGGGAAGGCCCGCATGTGCATAGTAGGTATATTCGTGTGTATTTTTTATTTTGCTTTGTTTTCTTAGAATATCACATTTACATTTATTTTAAAATCAGGATTTCCATCTCCTACTTCCCTCATCTTCTTTGTATCATCTTTAGAACTTCAGTAAACATAACTATTAGTGTCTTAGCTGTTGCAGTGGGTTTTAGACATCTGGGAACTGTATGGATTTAATCTCTTTGGGATTGATTTCACTCCACCATCAGAGGTGAGAAGAACTTTCTTCCATGTCATCATCATGTTCTCTTGGCTCTTGAGGTATTCCAAGCTGCCAGAACATCTTTCAGAATAGAGAAATTAAACGAAGGCACTTGCTGTAAAGTAGGTGCTAAGCAAATGTTACTTGAATCTGTGGCTGGTGAGTGACTGGGATCAGATCAAACTGTTCAGTTTTTGGAAGCTGAGATTTTAGCATGTTGGAGTGGTTTTAAAATCTCATGGATGGGCCACCTGGGTGGCTCAGTGGGTTAAAGCCTCTGCCTTCATCTCAAGTCATGATCCCAGGATCCTGGGATGGAGCCCCGCATCAGGCTCTCTGCTCAGCAGGGAGTCTGCTTCCCCCACCACCCTCCGACCCCCCACCTGCCACTCTGTCTACTTGTGATCTCTGTCAAATAAATAAATAAAATCTTTAAAAAAAAAAAATCTCATGGAGTTTCTTCATCGTGCTCACCCGTGGCCAAGGTGTCCCAGCAGGTCTGAAGGGCTGATTTTGTTGAATTGAGAGCCTCCCTTTCCAGTGGGTGATTTTTATTTCGGGTGTTAGAAGGTTCTCGAAGCATCTGTGCAACCCGTCATTGCACCATTCTTGTTCCACCTGCGAAGTGGTGGGGTTGATGACAATCTCACACATCTGTAGGTGTCATCGCTTTAATGTCACTGAGCACCGTGCTGGATCGTCTAGTCTTTGCAGCCCACCAGCTGTCAGTCACACATCCTGGTTGAATCTGCTCAGTGGAGGTTTCTGTCTTCTTCTTTAGCCACATCCTGATGTACTGAAGGAAGCCAGCCATACCTTACTTGCTTTTGGGCAAGGGACTCCTAGATCTCTGAGGCTGTCTCGGCTAAGCAGTCTTGGTGGGTTCTTTAATACTGCCCATAGTGCTTACGGCAAAGAAGCCAACTCCAGGCCACAGCCATTCTCAAGGTCATGTTGGGATGTGGTGGGGTTCTCTGGGGCTCCTTTATGGATTTCCCATTTTTCTAGCCCTTGTTTGGTGGACTTGTTCTATAGGTTTCATACCAGATTGTGCACACTGCTGGTCTTCAGCAGGCTGACGTGCGTGTCACCGCTGGTCTTATCCTAGGCTGAGTTCTGTAGTGTAAAATGGTCTTGCTTGTGGGCAATTTATGTTGCTGTGCATGCTGCACTGACTTCTGTGCCAAAGCCATCATTAGCAGGTAGGCTTAGGCTCCTCACTAGGTGTTTTTGGTGGTTGAGACCTTGTTAAGAAACAAAGGAGAATTATTATTTCTCTCTTAAAAAGTTGCAATGGAGGTAAGAAGCAGGTGTCTGTCAAACTCCTCTGAAACATCCTGAGAATAATAAAGGAGCAAAATGATGTTATTTGAGTGTTTCTGCTTCCTTAAATAAAATGAGAACTAGTCTGTTGGAACCAGTCATGTGTTCACCTATTTTTACATTGTAAGATGTATAAATAGCTCTAAAAATGAAACTTGTAATAATTCAGATAATTTCCATGGTGGTTTACTTGTATTTTTTCTGTAGTGTGTTTTAAGGGCCGGCTCATTCAGAACTATAATCCAGTTATATCTTCTATGAATGCATTGCTGCCGAAGTCCATAGGGTTAACTAGCCTACAAGGATCTTTATCAATTCAAGAGCCCTTTCCCCATAATTAAAGTGATTAAAACTTTGTTGTACATTAGCCCTGTATTTGTGGTTTTCTGATGACCTCATAATTGTCTCTCTCTCTCTCTTTTTTTTTTTATCTTTTCAAAAAGACAGCCTTGTAGAACCATAGTGTTGGAGGGAACTTAGAGTTCATACAGTACAACACGGTCCCGACACTGCCTGCCTAGCCTTTGGTTACCCAGTTCCTGCCTGAGTACCTCTCAGTGAAGGGAATCATGCCCCCTTGTAAAACAGCTCGTTTCATTCTCAGCCAAGTCAAATTCTTAGCAAGTACTTTCTTGCTAAGAAAGCAATAAAAGCAATGAAACCTTTTATTTGATCCACGTTTTGCTGGACCAGATGTTACCCATGTTGTATTTGCATGGTTGGGGTTTTTGTTTGTAGGTTTTATTTTTTTCATTATTTTTTAAAGATTTTATTTATTTATTTGACAGACAGAGATCACAAGTAGGCAGAGAGGCAGGAAGAAAGAGAGGAGGAAGCAGGCGCCCCACTGAGCAGAGAGCCCAATGTGGGGCTCGATCCCAGAACCCTGGGATCATGACTTGAGCCAATGGCAGAGGCTTTAACCCACTGAGCCACCCAGGTGCCCTTGTTTGTAGGTTTTAGTATATAGAGCCTTCAATTCATTCAAGCTTCCCAAACCGTCTTGAGTTCTGATTCTTTAATGTCATCTGTACATTTATTAGTGGTACCCTGTGTGTGCTTACCCTGTTGTTGGAATCCAGGCAATCTGGCTCCAGAGCCCTGTGGAAGTTATGTATTTATTTTATCTGTCCAGGGGATCCTTTTGTATCAGAGCAGAGACTCACGGGACTCAGTCTTTGGGGTCACTCACTCTGCACAATATTGTCCTGGTTTTTTTTTTCCCCTCCGTAATCTATTTCATTTCCTACTTCATACCTTTGGCATGCATATGGCTTCAAGGGCCGTGACCCCTTTCCAGCCTCATTCTCTTTGAAGTTCCCTGCTCAGTGCTGAGTCAGCCTGCCTCTATCTCTGGACCACAAGACCTCATTCCTAGAAGGGAATCAAATTGCCCCAGCTGGTCAGGTGCCCCGTGTTAACCCTGACGCCCCAGGCCAAGGTCATAGGTCAGGAGAGGATTAGAGGGGCAGGAGCCAGGGTTTCTCAGAGTAAGCTCCTTCAGATAGGTTTGCAGGCAGGGCGTACCAAAGGAAACCTCCAGTGTGAGCCATGTCTGTGGATGCTGGTCAACTAGTTAAGAATTCAGATCGTTACATAATCATGGAATCGTGTCTCTGTTTTAAAGAATAGGGCTTATCTGAAAGCCTTGTTGAAATCCAGTGCTAAAGACTCTATTTTTATTTTTTAAGATTCCATTTATGTTTTTGAGAGGAAGAGTACATGCACAAACAGGGAGAGGGAGAGGGAAAAGCAGACTCCCCACGGAGGAGGGAGCCCAATGCAGGGCTTGATCCCAGGACCCCAAGATAATGACCTGAGCTGAAGGCAGATATTTAACCAAATGAGCCACTGAGGTGCACCTCAAAGCTCTATTTTTAAAAAGGAAAGAAAGTCTGTGGAGACTTGCTGGTCCCTGATGATCATCTCCTTCCTTTAAGCCATTCTTTTAATCATCTGCACTTTGCATGCACTGTGCAAAAATGCACACTGCTTTTTGACTGACATGACCCCAATCTCTAGCCAGAACAGTATTGTTTAGACTTAGGTAACACATATACCCAAAATCTTTTTCAAAGGGGAAATATTTTTTTTTTTTTTTAAATCTCTGGCCATACACCCTATCTTATGAGAAACACCACTTTTAAAACAGTGAAGTCCTATTCAGTGTTAACAGAATTCTCAATGCTAAAAGGAAATGTTGTTTTTAAATTTATTTTCAGATTTTTATCATAAATCCTTTAGGAATTGTAGTTCTCATTATATACATTTGTGAACTCTGAAAGACCTCTGTAGACTAGGTTCATAAACAGTTTCTAACATACAGGATTCCTTTTTTTTTTTTTTTTTCCTGTTCAGAGCACTGGGACAGCAGTTTCTTACCTCCAACTTTTGGAGCCTCTCATTCACCATGGTTCTTCTATGATTAGTGACAATCCACTTAACAATTCTACAGGTTCTCACAGTTCTGTAGGTTTAAAAATATCTATGTGTGTGTCTGTTTGTATGTGTGTATTGATATAGACATAGATAAGCTACGAGATAGGTGTTCATGTAGAGCAGATAGGTGCTGGCTTTTCTTTTTTTTAGCAAGCCTGTCCTTTCATTTGTGCTTTCGTGCCGCCAACTAATGTTTGTTTTAACTTTTCTAAGAAAGTCTTAAGTTGATTACTGTTGAAAGAGGATGATGTGAAGTAGGAGTTGAGAAGTTCTGTTTTTATTTTATTCTCTCTTAACATGATACCATCAGTTGCAGGCAACAGACCTATCCCAGCAATTCCTTGTACTCCCAAATGGTTGGGAGGAAACATCTCCGTCATCTCTGACATTTTTTCAAACACCTTTCCTTCATTCTCAGATGTCAGTGCATCTGTTATTACTCGCTTTTGAACGTGTGAGCCAATTTCCAACCTTTTCCATGATCTTGTCTCTCTCCTTTTACTTGTGTGGCAGCACTGGTCTCTTTGAAGACAACTCCCTTTCCCCTTCACGGGGACCTTTCATAGTTGGTCAGCACATTGCCTTTTTTTTTTTTTTTAAGATTTTTTAAAATTTATTTATTTGACAAACAAGAGATCACAAGTAGGCAGAGAGGCAGGCAGAGAGAGAGAGGAGGAAGAAGGCTCCCTGCTGAACAGAGAGCCCAATGCGGCGCTCCATCCCAGGACCCTGGGATCATGACCTGAGCCACCCAAGCGCCCCAGCACGTTGCCTTTTTTTAAAAAAAGATTTTATTTGGGGCACCTTGTGGCTCAGTTGGTTAAGCAACTGCCTTCGGCTCAGGTCATGATCCTAGGGTCCCAGGATCAAGTCCCACATCAGGCCTTCTGCTCATCAGGGAGCCGGCTTCTCCCTCTGCCCCTCGCCCCTTTCATGCTTGTGCTCACTCTCTCTCTCAAATAAATAAAATCTTTAAAAAGAAAAAAAAGAAAAGAAAAAAAATATTTTATTTATTTATTTTATTATTATTATTATTTTATTATTTGGAGAGCGAGAGCACCTGTGTGTAAGCAGGAGTATAAGTAGGGGGAGGGGCAGAGGGAGGGAGAGGAAGAAGCAGACTCCTTCCTGAGCAGAGAGCCCAATGCAGGGCTCTATCCTAGGACCCTGAGATCATGATCTGAGCCGTAGGCAGTTGCTTAACTGAGTGAGCCATGCGTGTGCCCCAGCATGTTGCTTTAGACAGCCTTCTGGACTTCTGCCCTTTTTGGGTCTTGATGGTAACTTGAAGTGTGTCCTTCTAGAATACATGTCTGGCTTGCTCTGATACTTCTCTTTTTGCCTATTAAAAGCTCTGGTGCAGTTATGTTTTCTACAGGTTTCATTTCTACTTTATCCCTTTTGTATCGATTAGAAGCCAGTCCATAGTAGCAATTGCTCCTCTTGTTTCCTGCATCTTTTCAATTTGATGCCAAGACAAGTCACTGGTGCTTTTTAGCTAATTGTGACTCAGAGGAGATGCCTGATAGATATCTGGCAGTTGAAACCCCTCATTGCTAGTCCGGTCTGTTTCCTTGCCAATTTTTAAATCTATATTGGGAACATGCCATTTACTTCTTTTATCTGACCAAATGATCTATGGGCTGTTCTCGAGGAGAGATCATTAAATTCCTTCCATCTTTTATTGTTCTTCTTCCTTTCTTGTTAAGCGTAATTAAATTTTCATTATTATTAACATTTATTTTCTAATTTTTAAATAAATATTTTAAGTATTTTAAAATTTAATAAATATTTTAAATATTTTAAAATTTTTAAATTATTAAAATTATTAAAATTTTCATTATTATTTCTAGCATGCCCAAGATGTTATTTTTCTAGGTTAATATCCAGGGCTGGTGGCCAGGAAAACTGAATACTTACTATGTGTGAGGTTCCATACTAAGCAAGCCATAGATTTTCATGTGATACTTCCTTAAGGATAGGCTATCTTCCTAATGTCAGGAGCACTTTTTTTAGTGTCCAGCCACTTAGGGTTCATAGTACTACTCTTGGGACTTTCTGCAACAGCCTGAGTTCAGGAAGTATTAAGCCATTTTTCTCCTGTTCTAGATAAGAAATGTTGTCTATGTGGTTTCACACTTGTTTATTTTTAGGTCAGTTCCCACAAAGACATTTAAAGAAAAATATCATTTACCATGTATTGTATGACAGGTCCTTAAAGAATATACTAGTGGGTATCAGGATAGGCACAGAACTTCTAGGAATTTTTGGATGCCTGATACTAAAATAGAAAAATTAGTAAACATTTATTACATGCAAAAGATTTTCCTGGAGTGTTCTTTGTTACTTCCCCATATTAGAGTAAAATACCTGACGGTTACATGTGCCCTTATGCCTGCCCTGTCTCATAAGTTAGTATATCTCTAATATCTATTCTTATTATCCGTTGCTATGTATAAGTATACAAGTCAAAAGATTAATATTGGGGGGCGCCTGGGTGACTCAGTGGGTTAAAGCCACTGCCTTCAGCTGAGGTCATGATCCCAGGGTCCTGAGATGGAGCCCCGCATCGGACTCTCTGCTCAGCAGGGAGCCTGCTTCCTCCTCTCTCTCTCTCTCTCTCTCTCTCTGCCTGCCTGCCTACCTGTGATCTCTGTCTGTCAAATAAATAAAAATAAAATCTTTAAAAAACCAAAAAAGAGGGGCGCCTGGGTGGCTCAGTGGGTTAAGCCGCTGCCTTCGGCTCAGGTCATGATCTCAGAGTCCTGGGATCGAGTCCCACATCAGGCTCCCTGCTCAGCGGAGAGCCTGCTTCCCTCTCTCTCTCTCTCTGCCTGCCTCTCCATCTACTTGTGATTTCTCTCTGTCAAAAAAATAAATAAAATCTTTAAAAAACAAAACAAAACAAAAAAGATTACTATTGGAATGGTCAAAAGACCACAAGCTATTAACAGCTTCGTAGGTGACACTTCAAGGAGTAATGAATGGGGAAGGGTGCTTTAACATCAAAGTAGCATCTAACAAGGCCATGAGCATAGGAGAGATTTATGGTTAGAAAAACTACTGAGGTGGACCAGAGCAGGTAGAGGAGAAATAGAGTTAGGAGTCAGGCCAACCTTTTCTGTTGCATGAATGAATGCATCCATCAGTGTTAGAGCTGTGGAGCCAGGCTGGACTTCAGTCTGTTTCCATGTATTGTCCTGGTTGAGGTGCTCACTGGCTCTCTGACCATGAGAAGTAGTTTCCTTACCGTCATCATTTTGAGAAGAATTATTTAAAAGAAGAAGTTAACCTTTCTGTAGAATGAAAACAACCAATTTTTTGAAGCACATCACCATGTTTTACCTCCCTGGGGTAATTGGATGTCCTTTGTTAACACCCTTTTGTTTTAACTCCTTGGGCTTGAGGGTTTGAGCTGCCCTCACATTTGCACGAACAAGAATGTAAAAGAGAGGAAGCTAGGGATGTAGAAAGATTTTGGCTGTTGTGTAAATTTCTTAGGGTGACAACCCTTAGTTATCCCAGAACATGCTGTACTCAGGGCTTGGATAGGACAGCTGTTAACATCAGAGGAGATCTGATCTAGCAAGTAGGGCTGGTTGGGGAAGGTCCTAGGCAGCCTAGTCATTTTGTGGGTAAGGTAGTTGCTTTATGGTTCCAGGTCATCATTCCATGCAGAGCAGGAAAGTCAGCTAGTGACTGGTGGCCTAGACCCAGCATGGTGTCAGTATCCTATATTAGATGGTCATTGGGAGAGAACTTTAAGCAAAGGACCGAAATGCTTCTGCTAAAATTCCATAATAAGGAAGCTGAGCTTACTCTTTAAGTAGGTAGAGTAGTTCCCGGAATCAAAGAGAAGCTTTACAGGAAGGTCAAGTATGATCCAAGGCAGCTTGAATAATAATAGATGGTTATTAGTTCAGGTGTCTTACCTGTGCCCAACCTTCTCATATGTCAAGAATGCAAATTGTGGTTAGTTTACACATGGACCATGTGCCTACCTTTAAGTCAAAAAGGGACTAGTATCTTGATGTACTAGTCCCTAAAGACTGCCTACAATTGGGGAAGGGGAGTTCTCCAAAGAAAACCAAAGGATTTTTCAGGAGAAGCAGATGCCGAGCTGAAATGAGCAGCAGATGTACACTGTACTAAGCCCAAATCAACACAGTCTAGGAAGGTGTATTGATGCAATTGAAAATTTCATTTCCAGGGGTGCCTGGGTGGCTCAGTGGGTTAAAGCCTCTGCCTTTGGCTCGGGTCATGATCTCAGGGTCCTGGGATGGAGCCCCGCATCGGGCTCTCCGCTCAGCAGGGAGCCTGCTTCCTTCTCTCTCTCTGCCTGCCTCTCTGCCTGCTTGTGATCTCTCTCTGTCAAATAAATTTAAAAAAAAAATTAAAATTAAAAAATAAATTAATTAAAAAAAAGAAAATTTCATTTCCCTTCTGGCTATTGCTGTCATGGGCTAGAAATTTGAGATAGCTTGCTGAATAGTTTCTATTTAATCTCCATACTTCTAAAGGTGATTTCTTCAGAGCCATCTTTGAAAATGTAGTGTGAGTCTTAACCTTTACATCACTCAGTTCATTGTTTTCCCACGAGGTGGTTTCTTCCCTGTGTACCCTCTGAGCAGCTGCTGTCCAGTTCACAATTGCACATTTGAAATCACTGTTCTGTTCCAACAATGCAGGATATGGGATTTCAAATCTCTTTTGTAGCTCTAGTAACTGCTTTTATATTTCTAATTAAATAATTTATGTGGTAAGATACCAGTAAAAACAAAATAAATACAAACTATAAATTATATTGAGCTGAAGATTGCTTTGTTCCAGAAACTTGAGCCAAAAAAAACCCCAAAAACGAAAACAAAAACAAAAACCAAAAACTCTATTACATGAGGACTTCTAATTGATATATATATATATATATATATATATATATATATAATTGCTATATATATATATTTTTTTTTTTCAGAAAACAAAACCTATTAAAATTTTGGTAATACTCATGATTTCCTAATAAGTAGTCTTTCACACCTAAAATCTGTAGTTTGTGCCTCTAAAGTCTCTGGCTAGTTTTTCAGTTAATGTTTTATTAGATTCCATGACTGTTGCAGGCATGACTGTCTTGTCTGATGACCTCATTCTGTGTCAAAAACCATAAACAATTACTATGACCTCTTTAATGTGTAATATTGGAGGCCACTGAGCAAAAGGATATACAACTGGACTCTCCTGAATATGTTAGGAGATAATATAATAGACACTCTGATTCCAGCTTTAGCCTTACGGATAATTGCAATAAAGTTGAGTCTGCAAAAACTCAATGGTTCTATAACCATATTACCAGGCAACAGACTGACTTTGTATTTTGTTCTCTTCTCCCTCCTACCTACCCACCCCGGCTTTTCTGTTGCATAACCCCCCACACAGATGACATTTAGGGGGAAAACATTTACTGATTTTATATTAATTTATAAAATTGTAAGATAAAGTCCATTATTGTACTGTCTAGATGTAACCACTGGTCACGACCTTAATTAAATATTATCCCAAAATTTAAAAAATATTAATACCTGCAAGAGTGTCTTCAAGACTTGTTTTCTCCATCTCATGTATTTTGAAGGGGAGATTTACTTTATAATATCTAGCTGGAGGACAGGCTGGCAGGAATTGTATGAGTGACAAGTATTGTGCTTACGTTGCTCACATAATGTCATTTGATCCCTTCAGTAACTATTTTACGCATGAGGACACTGAGCTCAGAACATAAAATTTGCACAGTGTTATGATCTGACCATAAAGCCTATTCCTTTCCCCCACAGTCTGCCTTTCTCCTCATAGTAATAAAAATAATAGCTAGAATTTTTTATGTGCATGGGGAGCAAGGCTCTGTCCTGCGTACTTTATGCACATGCATTATTGCATTTAATCCCCACAAAAACCTGTGAAACAGGTAAGCAGCTAGAATGAAGTAATTTGCCTAAGGCAGCCACAGATCACAGCTGGTGGCCTTGAACTGTATCTCTCACTCCGTGGTCTATGCTCCCACTTACAATCCTGTAACACCTTCCTTGAGTGAACAGGTGTCTTCAGTATCCTTGGGTATGTTAGAAAAAGATGCATGATTTTTAAGGATAGGATTGGTTGACTGTAAAGAACATTCTGTTAAGTCGTTAATCATTTGTTGCATTTAAAATCCTAAATTTCTTTCAAGTCTTGGGCTTTGGCTTGGAGTAACTTCAGACAGTGGGTAACAGTTGCATCACACAGCGGGGAAATGGTAATGCTTGGCCTGGAGAAGCCATGAGGGTCAGAGCAGCACCAATTCCAAAAAAATGTCATGTATCCATCCATTTCATCTGTGTCACCACTGTCTCACCCAGACCCCATCATCTTTTTCCTGGATGATCTTTCCACCTAAAACTTTTCAGTGGATTTCTACTGCATAAAGAACCTCAGTTCAAGTTCTGTATTGTTTTCCCAATCTGGCCCTGCCTCTGCCGATGTGATGCCCCTCCCCATGTTCACGATCACTGATCCTCATGTCCCTGGAAACGCCAACCCGATTCTTACCTCGAGGGCTTCCTTTCTGCTCCTCCCCAGCTGGATTTACACTGTCCCTTCTTTAATTCCTTACTGAGCCCCCAACCCAGCCTGTCCTCAGAGAGACCCTCCCTTCCTTCAGTATGAAGCTGCACCGGCGGTGGAGGCCACAGCAATGACACAGTGAGGCCAGCCAACATTTTGTGAGCTCTTATTCCACACGAGGCATTGTTTTCTACATGTACTACCTCATGGCCTTGTGACCTTCCTTCGAAGTAGGCACTGTTATCAACTCCACCATAGAGATGATGAAACTGAAGCACAGAGAGTTCTGTTATTCAATCAATCGCTTGTTTTCTTTTCTTCACACTTCCCATGATCTGTAATTATCCTGCTCTCCTCTAGAAACTAAGTTGCTGAGAGAAGGGACCTCACGTTATTTTCTGCTGTTCCTGAAGCTTTTTGTAAAAACTGCCTGGGACCTAGGAGGCACTTATGGGGAAATATGTTGAATGAGTGAAGGAACAATCTGACAGATTAGATCATGATATTTGTGATAAGAAATAGAACATTTCAAAGATGATACTTCTGCTATAATTGTACTAAAAGGACTCAGAGCCCTTCAGTTAAATAGTTGTTGAGCATTTTTCTTCTTTGTTGCATTATAATGTGTGCATATAAGCATGTGATCATGAATCTGGGCAGAGAAAGAGAGACTGTATGTCAACATACTCATTAACCCAGTCGTTGCTGGTCAGTAGGTGGGTGCCAGGGAGTTGCTGGTGACACACTTATCTTTTCATACTCGGAGCACCGTTTGTGCAACTGGGTTCTGCTGCAGATTAGGTAATGCAGCTGGTGCTGAGAAAAATCTCGTTCAAGTAGGGAGATTCTAATTTTGCAAATCTCCTTGTTCTTTTGAACAGAGGATGTAGTGGCCTTTTTCTTCCTGGTGTGCCGCAAATACTAATTTCTTAGAATTTGGGAACTGAGAAAGAACTTCGGAGCATTAGCTCACCTTCTTCATTTTACAAGGGAAGAGAAACAATCCCCAGGCATGAATCGGTTTTCACAGGGTCACAGAAGTACTCAATGGAAGAGCCAGAGCTTGCCTCATAACCACCAAGCGTGTTTAATGATGAAACACTGTTAGGAGAAGAGGAACCTTGTTCACTTCAGGACCATGAACAGAATGCGGACCCTTCAGCATCTCCTGTTTCCTTGAGAAAGAAAACTATGGCCACCAGGAGGATGTTGCTTCCCTGTCCCTCTTTAATAATACAGTGTAATACCTTCTTGTAGCACATTCAGGAGCTGAAAGTGATATGTCACTTTGTTTCCTTGTATTGAAAATCTTGGTCCTTCAGAAGCCTGGAAATAGCATTTGGTCACTTTATAACTAAGAATGTGGAATTTGGCCTGGGAATCCCTGGTTTGCTGTGTGTTCTAAGTAATTTTATCATTTAAATACTGAGTAATGTTATCATTAATTGAAATAGTTAACAACAGTGCTTTAGAAAACAAAAATGTTTTTCTGCTGGGGAAGTGATAATCAAACAGGATATTATAAACACTGAATACAGAATTTTCACAGTACCTGGAATTCTGCTTACTGAATCATGGTCTATTCTATTTTGCATGAATAAGGAAAAGTCTCCCCCTTATTCATTTCAATAAAAGCTAGTGCACAATAGTTTACTTTAGGAGACTGGGTTGCTTCTGGCTGGTTTTAAGACATTATGGACATTGGAGTGTGCGACACCGAAAGAAGCTAAGGCAATTCAGAAAACATTATTGACACCTGCTTCGCTTCTGTTCCCTACAGTGTTGGGTGTATGACTGTGTCTTCCAGGTTCTTTGCTCTTGTAGAACTTTTAGTTTAAGAAGAGTAATGATGCTATTGGTGGATGTCAAATGCCCAAGTGAGCAGTGAGGACACCGGGCTGAATGTTTGAGTGATTTTCCTGGAGAATTCAAAATAAAGGAGTGTGGATCTGATATCACTATCATCCTTTTGTATGTCTGTACTTGGGGCCATATTGAAATGACCAAGAACTTGAAAATGAGGGAAATGGGCTTCCTTCCTTATATCTTTGTAAGCTCAACTCAGGGGAGGAGCAAAGCCACCTGTAAGAGAGGCCGATCTGTTCCTAGGCCTGCAGGGTTTCATGGTCAAATCCCACTGGGCGGTTAAATGTCAGTTTCACTCTGGAGATGAATATGGTCAGAAAAGGATGAGTCTGGGAGTTAAACATTGGTAGCACTCTTCTCAGCTTTGTGGAAGGAAAGAGAACTGTGTCAAACAGATTTGCGGTATCATGGCCTCCTTGCCAAGGCATCCCAACAGACTGAAGATTGCGGTTCTACAGATGCATCTAACCCTGTTGGGGAACTGGGTCCATCAGGCTGTGCTAACCCAACGCTGTTAGACTTGTCATATCCCAGTGGGTTAGTTCACAAGATGTTGAGGGAGTTTGGATTGATGTGTTACCCATAGGTCCAGAACTAACCTGTCTATTTCTACAACAGAAGACAGGAGTCCATTGAAGGCTCTCATCAGAATAGTCAACAAACTTTCCCATTCCAAATTAGTAAGAATGCTAGTCTTTTCCCCAGACACCTTCAAGGGTTATTCCTGGGACCTATGAGATCAGGTGCATTCTCTCAGCTTCTTCTCAGGTTGCCATGCCGGCTCACTCTGAGCCCACTCCCTACCACTAGGAATAAAAGCAATTCGGGGTCATACACAAGGCGGTACCTGCAATGTCCGGCCTTCGGTGTCCTGGGAGTGGGCCTCAGGTGCCTACAGGGTGTCTTTGTTACTGATGATGGAGGATCCAGGCTCCCTGGAGCCCCGAGGGAAGCAGGGCAGGGGTGACTACTGGCTCCCACTGGCTGAGCACCTGCCCCCCTGCTTTCAGTGTCGATCTCCCTCCCTCCTCCTGTGTCATTCCTGCTCAGGGTATCCTGCTGCCTGGGTCCCACAGGTTCTGCTTCATGTGCTCAGCTTCACGTGCACCATCTTTCCAAGGCTTTCCTTCAGTAGTGCCCGAAGGAAGAAGGCCTGTGGCATCCGTAATATTCTATGCTTAGAACCATCCAGCCCCCCTACTGGATGAGAACAGGTCACTGTAGACTTCCCTCCTGACTTTGATGAGTTTTTCCTTTAGAGGTTTCTTATTTAGACCTTGGTTAGGACGTTCATAGTCCACTGGGATTGTTTTAATTACTCTCCTATTCAGGGGTTGATTCCATTCCCTTTGTCCCAGGAGATTCCTTTGCTTCATAGATATTCCTGAAAAGAAGTAATGTGCGAGGGGGAGAAGTGATGTCCAGTGCCACCTTTGGTAGCTTTTGAGACCCCAATATAAATGGATATGGAGTGACACCTAACTCTTCAGCTAAGAACCTCCAAGGGCCAGGCCTCAAAAGTCCAGCCACATAAAGTAAATACAATCTGAGGGCCTCAGAACAGAGTTGAGAATTGGTTTTTCCTGAGGATCTCTGTCAGGTTGAGGTGCCAGAAACAGGACATTATGATTTTTGTGCTGTCATTAAGGAAAATCTCATAAAAGATTTTTAAGAATTTTTTAAAATGTATATCCTATCTCGTGTTCCATATCTTAGTCTGTTCAAGCTGCTGTAACAATACCATAGACTGGGTGGTGTATGGACGACAGGGATGTACTACTCACGGTTCTGGAGCCTGGGAAGTCCAAGATCAAGGCACCAGCAGATTCACTGTCTGGCGAGGGCTCCCTTCCTGGTTACTGACCGTCTTCGCGCCGTGTCCTCACATGGTGAAAGGGACAAGCGATCTCTCTCGCTCCCTTTTGTAAGGACACTGGTCTTTATTTATGAGGCCTCCACCTTCATGACCTGATCACCTTCCAAATGCCCCACCTCCTCATACCACCAATTTGGGGATTACATGTTTACCGATGGCTTTTGAGAAGACGCAAATATCCAGTCTCTAGCACTCTAGATTAAAAATTTTGATTCTAGGGGCGCCTGGGTGGCTCAGTGGGTTAAAGCCTCTGCCTTCAGCTCAGATCATGATCTCAGGGTCCTGGGATCGAGCCCCGAGTCAGGCTCTCTGCTCAGCAGGGAGCCTGTTTCCCCCCACCTCTTGCCAGCCTCTCTGCCTACTTGTGATCTCTGTCTGCCAAATAAATAAATAAAATCTTTAAAAAAAATTTTTGATTCTATGAAACTAGAGGGAAAGTTTGTATCTAAAACATGACATAGTGAGAGAGAACTATTCACCATGTGACCATAGGCAAAGCTGCTAATGTGCCTAAAACTGTAAAATGGATAGGACAGTACTTAATTTGGAGCCACGTGGCTTCTGGGGTGACCGTTCTCACTCTGAGCCTCTCTACTTGGAAAGCTCTCAGTGGCTGGCTTGCTGCCAACCAGAGGATGTGTTCCAGACTTCAGCACAAGTGTGAGCGTACTCCTGAGATCAGGCCTGTGTGCTTTTCAGCACATCTCACCTGTCTTTACCTTGCCCTTTGTTGCCCCCTGTGAATTCCCCTGCACACATGACACTGGTCCCCATACTCATGTTCCCTACCTTTGTAGAAAGCCTGAATCATTTTCTGGTTTCATAGAGCAACAAAACCCTGCAGACAAGCTTTCCTTGTACAGTTTGTTACCAGCACTTGGCTGACATTAGTGTTCTTATCAATGGGTGGAGAAAAATTTGCTTGCCCTCAGGGGGAAAAAAAAACCCAAATGGCCAAATAACCACTCCTTTGTCATTTGATATTCAGCAAACATTTATTGAGTACCTGCTGTTTGTTGGTACTGGTGTTAGGAAGATGAGTAATACAGCATCTGTGGCCTCAGGGAATGCCCATTCTGGTAGGGAGAGACAGACTCATAAGCAGGCAGTCAGTAATAAGTCCTTCAGATAAGTGTTTTGCTGGGGAGAAGGGCAAGTGTAGAGGGCTGTGGCAATACAGAGAAAGCTCACTGTCTTAGCATTGTAGAACACTTCAGATGAAATGTTCAATAGTTCAACAGGTCTTAGGGGAGGGGTTGGCGTGGCTAGATAAAGAAGAGAAGAAAAATGGGTATCTAATACGGAGTACTGTTGGCGGCCCTTTCTAGGAAAGGGGTAAAGACTAATTTAATCTAGTCTGACTTAATTCTCACTAGATAGTAAAAATAAGCAGTTTACATTTTTTTCCCCCGTTCTTCTGGAACTTGTGTTTTGAAAAAAGTGTTCTCAATATGGTGACAAGATGTTACCACATTGAAATTGCTGGAATCTATTGCATTGTTAGAACCATCCTGAGGTGACTTGAAATGGTCTCAAGAAATTTAAAACTCACTGTGAACATAAATTGTCATTAGTGGAAAGAATAAGATGATCACAGTGAGTTGTGATCATACCATAGCACAATGGTTGCCTATGTAAACCTTAATGTTTGTCTTTTTTTCTGTCTTCACCAAAAAGGGGGGAGTCGGGGAGAAACACCAGAGGGGTATTAAATGTGTATACTTAAGTTTTTAAAAAAAGTATTTTAAATTACCCTCTCTTACTAGTCTTGTCTAAAACTGTAATGGAAACTAGTTTAAAATTTCTTGTCACTTTCAGATGTATTCTCACATAATGGGAGGAAGGAAGTCAAACATTTATGGGGGAATGATGAGTAAAAATTGCAAAGTGATGTTACCGTGTTTGAAATGGTCAGTTTTTACATGACTATTAAATGCTGCCTTTCAAATTTAGTAGAAATAGGAGATGTGGGTATTTTCCTCTTTTTATTATAAAAGAAGTGAGCTCATCAATCGGGGAAGCATGTAGCTTTTAACATATTTTAGACTCTCAAGTAGTTATGAAGTATGTTTTTGTCTCGATGATAACATGAAACATTTCTTACTAAGAAGACTGTCTCTCTTTAAGGTTATGAGAAGACTGATGACGTCTCGGAGAAGACTTCACTGGCTGACCAGGAGGAAGTACGGACTATATTCATCAACCATCCCCAGCTGACAAAATTCTGCAATAATCATGTCAGGTAGGAACTACCGAAGATCTCTGTGGGACCAGCTATCACAGTCGAACTCAACTGGCCATCTCCTCTCTCTGGCCAAAACAAAAATGCTTACAGAGAGCGTTCAGTTTAATCAGTTACAGTTTGAGAGTTTATTGAAGGTGGTGTGACTCGGCTGGTTTTTCGAACTTCTAGCCAATAAGGAGATGTGAATAAGAATCTGGAAGCTGGAAGGAGCAGAAAGGATAAACAGCCATACTCTACCAATTCTCTATGTAGTGACCCAACAGTGAAAGCTGATTATAGATCAATACCTTTGTCTCGAACCTGTTAATAGACTGATGAGTTATTATTTTTGGCCAACAAGTTTTAACATTTTAGAAGAGGTCTTTGCAGTTCTTTACCAAGAACTCTTTTTTGTTTAATAGTCTTTAAATGTTGGCTTTTGACAGTTGTAAAATTGAGTATGGTGTTGAGAAAGAGGACTCTGAGAATTGCTTGAGTGTTACATTTTCCTTCCAACAATAGTATAAAAAGTGTCGCTGTTGCAAGTACTGTTCACTAAGTGGCCTCTGGACTGGAGTGAACATGAACACCTCTTACCCATTATCCTAGCCCAGTGTTTCTCCAGAGGCAGAATTCCTGGATTTGAGAAATGACCATTTAAAATTAATATTTACAACTTCACATTCTAGAGTAACTTTCTCGGTTTGGGAATGTGGTATGCATTCCTGTAATCTCCTATTTTTTTTTTTCAAGCTTTTTGTGGAAAGCATTAAAAATAGCACAACAAACCCCCTTGTACCTATCATCCAGCTTCACAATTAGCAACTCATGTAATCTTCTATTTAAATAAGAAAAAGACTGGATGTTTTCAAGACCTAAATGATGATATCATACTGATTGTGGACATAGCTGGTATGTTTGGTGTAGAGTCCTAGCCTAGTTCCTGGAGAGACCTTGAAGAAAATTTGAACAGAACCCTAGAAAACTTCTCATTTTCCTGACATTATCCAGCGAACGCATCTCTGTTTAAGTTCCTGGTCTTACTCAAATTCAATTTTTTGTAAGAGTTTTAAAATTTATTTATTTTAGACTGGCCTAACTAAAGTTGCTCTTCTTTGTAAGCTACTCTTAGTATCTTAAAAAAGGATGATTGGCCGAAGAGAGAACAAGATATTGTGCAGAAAATGAAACTCTTACTATTTAATTTGACAGTTCTTTTCACTCATTTCATTTAGGTTAATGACCATTTGTAATATTCTCCCAATTTGAAACAAAGGGCAGATGTTCATCTAATATTTTGTATGATGATGATAGAATTTTGTAAATGTGGGTGCTAATTATGGGGTAATTAAGTTTTATGCTACTTTTCATTTTGTTTTCTAGCACTGCAAAATACAACATAATCACATTCCTTCCAAGATTTCTCTACTCTCAGTTCAGAAGAGCTGCTAACTCATTTTTTCTCTTTATTGCACTGCTTCAGGTAAAGTCACGTTATAAAATTTAACTCAAAGTCAAATGTTCAGATATTAATAAATGTTTTTGTTAAGCTGGTGACCAATCTTGCAAAGCTTATCTAAACACAGAGAGACAAGCTGGTTTCGGTGGACATTTCCAGGTCCTGCTGCAAGCAATGTCAGAATTCCCCTGACATTTGATTCACTTTTATCAGCTTATTTTAAACATTCGGTAAATTTGCTATGACAGGAATGAAATTTGATGGTAAAGGGGAATGGGACTTTCCCCCCATATTAACATTAATTTATTGATTTTATTAAATATCAATTAAAATATTAATTAAACATTAATTTAAGTAACTGTTCCGAACCTTAAGGTATAAGAATTTCCATTTTAAAACTAGTTTCTTCTTGTATTTGCGTTAGTAGTCTTCAGGAAAAGAAAGTTTCATTTTATTAAAAAAACACACGTTCATTGTAAAAATCATTAGAAAACCCAACAAAGAGGCCTGAAGAAAAAAAATTAAAGCAACTATTTTTCTGCCACTCAGAGGCAACTACTCTTAACCCTCACAGTGTCTATCTTCCTGGTCTCTCCCTTCCTCCCACATATTGTTTACTGACTTAGCTTACAAAAAGGAAGATCAGAGAATACATATGTTTTGTATTCTACTTTAACCATGTGAAAATGTGTGGATATTTTCCCAGGTGATTCGGTGTGTTTTTAGAATATCATTTTTAATGATTATATGGTATTTACCTAACTCCCCTCTGTAGGTGTTAGTCGTGCACAGGACAGCTTGTCCTGAAGCGAGCTCCCACCCTCTTCCACAAACTGCCCCCCTCTGTGTTAGTCGGCCGCAGTAGTAAAAGCACCGAAGTGTAGTTTAAGAGGCACTAAGACTTAGTTGTTTTTATACGTATTATAAACTTACTAGTTCTCACTGGATTTCTTTTTTTTTTCTTCCCCCAAATAGCAAATACCTGATGTATCCCCAACAGGTCGCTACACAACCCTGGTTCCTCTCTTATTTATTTTAGCTGTGGCAGCTATCAAAGAGATCATAGAGGATATTGTAAGTGCTTCATTTTTTCATAAATATATATGACTAATTTTATATGCATATCTTAAAATATTAGTTTCTCTTTAAGTTTAACGCTCAACACAAGTTGTTTAAAATGCCCGTTCAACTTCAAGACATATAGAATACGCTCTGGAGTCCATTGCTCTTAGATTCTACAGGATTACTGTGACAGAATGCTTGGCAGAGTGTTCTCTGCCTTGGTAGTTTAGTAACAAAAGAAATTATATTAAATGCAATAACTGGCTTGGAGAGAAAACTGTATCTGACCATTATTTTCATTCATGCCCAATGTTCAATTTGAACATTATTTCAAGTTAAACATAGTTATGTCCAAATTATCTCAATGCAAAGGGTCTTATAACGTAGGTTTTATTTTTAATTCATATGCACATTTTTTACTTTAAATGCCACTGATTCCTTTTCATCTTTAGTAGTTCTAAGCTTCCTTTTATCTTACTGAAAGAAAGTAATGACATTTGCTATTTTTATTACACTCTAGTAGCTGAGAAAAGGGGAAGTCAATTTCCTGTTCATAAAATAAGTTCCCCCAACTAAATTCAGACTTTTCTTTTTCCTCTCTTTTACTGTTATTTTAACTCCCTTCTTGAGGAAGCCAATTTTTTTTTCTATGCTCTTTAAATACTTGGCCTATCTGAAATGACCTTCTGTGGAGCCTTCGACCTATCTGAAATGACCTTCTGTTGAGTCTTAGGCAAGTCAGACAGTAAGGCGAGGAAGGTCTGAGACATTCTCTAGGAAGCTCCAGTTTAAAGTTGCACAAATATTTATATTATTTCTGTGGAGAATCAAATTGAAAAGGGTCAAGTGTCCATTTAGATCATCCAAAACATTCAAGTGGCTAACAGACAGAGGTTGTATGTCCGTGTGCTTTTGTGTAAAACATCACCATCCTCTTCATCGGAGATGACATGCTTGATGGGGACCACGAGCAGAAAATTTAAGGGACCCTCTTTTTTACCTATATTGTTCCACACAGACTGACCATCCTTTAAATTGCGCTTGGATCTCGCAATCCATAAGGCTTGGTCTTTCCTGTAATTTGTCTCTTTGTTCGCCTTATGTGCTCTCTTTTCTTTCTTTGACATAGTTTTGGTTAAGTGCGTATTATTTACTAGACATTGTGCTGTGGTTTTACAAATATTTTTCTTCATTATAAGCTGGATATTAATCCCATTTTAAAGGTAAGGAAGCTGGGGCTGAGAGAGGTCATGAAACGTGTCGGAGAAATGGTCGGGATCAGATTCCATCTCCTCCAGGGCTCTTTTTCTGTATCGTGGCCACCCGCAATGGCATGACTCACATCTGTTGAGTTTCTGGGATCCCTGTACTTGATTTATATCCTTGACATCTACTAAGTCTTCCAGCCACTCTCTAAAGGATTGCTGGTATTATCCCCATTTTATAGATAAGGGAGAGGAGGCACAGAGGAGCAAGGTAACTCGCCCAGGGTCTCACAGTTAATAACTGGTGCTATGAGAATTCAAAACAAGGCAGTTTGGTTCTAGAACTCCATGTTATTATCGCTGCTTTCAGCTGCCGGTCCTGTCTTTTTTCTTTTTCCCTGTCTTTTTCTTTTTTCCCTTTCTTTTTCTCTAGCTATGATTTTAATACCCCTCTCTATGAAAACAAATGGTAAATAAAGTGATATCCTAGACTTTGTTGTTGTTGTTGTTGTTGTTTTAAACAAACTCTTAGGGGCCCCTGGGTGGCTCAGTGAGTTAAGCCTCTGCCTTCAGCTCAGGTCATGATCTCAGGGTCCTGGGATTGAGCCGCATATTACGCTCTCTGCTCAGTGGGGAGACTGCTTCCCCTTCTCTCTCTGCCTGCCTCTCTGCCTACTTGTGATCTCTCTCTCTCTCTCTCTGTCAAATAAATAAATAAAATCTATAAATAAATAAATAGATAGATAGAATAAATGATTCATTGTTTGTTTATAACACCCAGTGCTCCGTGCAGTACATGCCCTCCTTAATACCCATCTCCAGGCTCACCCATCCCCCCCCCGCCTCTCTGAAACCCTCAGTTTATTTGCCATAGTCCGTAATCTCTCATTTGTCTTCCCCTCTGATTCCCTCCACCTCATTTTTCACTTCCTTCTCCTAATGTCCTCTGTGTTATTCCTTATGTTCCACATATGAGTGAAACCATATGATAATTGTCTTTCTCTCTTGACTTATTTCACTCAGCATAATCCCCTCCAGTCCCATCCATGTCGATGGAAAGGGGGATATTCATCCTTTCTAATGGCTGAGTAATATTCCGTTGTATATATAGACCACATCTTTATCCATTTTTCTGTTGAAGGACATCTTGACTCCTTCTGCAGTTTGGCTATTGTGGACTTGGCTGCAATGAACATGGGGTACATGAGCCCCTTCTTTTCACTACATCTGTATCTTTGGGGTAAATATCCAGTAGTGCAATTGCTGGGTCATAGGATAGCTCTATTTTTGACTTCTTGAGGAAACTCCACACTGTTTTCCAAAGCGGCTGTACCAACTTGCATTCCCACCAACTGTGTAAGAGGGTTCCCCTTTCTGCACATCATCTCCAACATTCGTTGTTTCCTGCCTTATCAGTTTTGGCCATTCTAACTGGTGTAAGGTGGAATCTCAATGTGGTTTTGATTTGAATTTCCCTGATGGCTAATGATGTTGATCATTTTTTCATGTGATGCCAACTCTTATGGTAAGGGTCAAGATTGGTTGTTAAATTGATAATATTCACCATGAAAAACATGCCTTCTTTACTATACACTTGTTAACTTAATTCTTCAAAAAAGAAAAACAAACATAATTTTTGAAAGTCCATAGTGTTCAGAGACCAAAGATGAGGAAGAGATGAGTGAGTAAAAGAAGGCAGGTTGGAGCTTGCAGTCGAGTAGGGGAGACAGACATTAATCAAGTAAACACACTAGCTCTTGTAAGAATTAAATAATTCACTGAAGTCCTTAGAACAGTACCTAGTTCTAGTAAGTGATGAATAAATGTTAACTGTATTATCATCATCCAAAGTCCTTTCGAATAAATTTAGAAAACAGGTTGGAAAGAACAGGATGTGAATACACTAGTTAGAGGAATATTTTAGTAGCTAGTATTTAAAAAATGGGGAGATTTAGATCAGGTGGCATTGCAGATAAAGCAACATAGAGAAATGAATTCAATATTGCTTTAAGAAAAGAATTGATAAGACTTTTCACCATCCAACATGCTGCATACCCTACTTCTTTGACTCACGTTCTCTCTCCAACCACTAGAGAGAAGAGCTTTGTTTCTTGTTCATGACTATATCCTCACCAATAGTAACAGGACCTGGCTCATGGTGTTCTGTAAATATTAGTGAATGAAGAAGGATTCGATGGGAGTGAGAGAGAGGAGAAGATGCCAGGATGACTCTCGAGTTCCTGGTTTGTGCAAGTTGATGGCGTATGGCTCCATGTCTGAGAACAAGGACGAAGGCTTGGGGGTTAAAGTCTTAGTTTGCCTTGTGGACCTAGCTGGAGATGCCTTTGAGATTGCCAGAGGGAGATGTCAAGGAGGCTATAGGATGTAACTCTCTGGAGCTCAGATGAGAGCCTTGGCTGCTATCTATTGATGTATCAGTTACAAGTGAAACTGCAGGTCTGGATGAGCTGAGCTGGGAAGAGAGTACAGAGTAAGAAGCAAAGAGGGCTAGGGAGTAAGCCTTGAGGAATTCTATCCCTGTATAACGAGATAGGAGATGAAGAAGGGACCAAGGTACAGTGGAACACCGGGGCAAGGATAAGATAAGAAATACTTAGAAGTGTGGGGGAAGGGTTCCCAGGAGGAAGTGGTCAACATTACATACCTCAGTATTCTAAAGTTCATGGCACTATTTACACAGGACACTTTATTGGTGCACTGCCAATTAAATATTGATAAGACCAAGTAATTCACCAGGCCTCAGTGATAGGAAATGAATTCTCACTCTAGGACAGTGGAGATATTTGAACTCATGGAATAACTGTATTGTTTCCTGAAGTGTCCATTTTAGAAGGAGTGATAATTGGTTTGGGATTGAGAGATTCTTTTTTTTTTTTTTTAAATAGTTGTAAGATTAGAATCTGCCTATCTGGATGGATCCTTATATATATTCAACACAAGCATTTCCCGACGAGCGACCTAATTCATCCTGTGGCGGGAAGGCTAAGGAAAGAGATGCACCTGTACAAGAATTCTCTGTAGATGGAAAATAATGTTCAGGATCTCCTTGGGTTTCACAATGATTAAGTTTCCTGATTAAGTGGAATGTTTCATTAATTCACTTTTCTTTGCCTCCATCAGTTAGAAGTCTTAACTCTTTTCTGTCACAAGTGTGCATTGTTTTGGAAATACTTGCACCTCTTTCAAATACCTAAATTTGCTTTGAACCATTATTTTGGAATCAAAATTTATTTTGGGTTACTTTCTAGTTTTCCATAGATCTTTACGAATAAAAAAGAGTTAAGTATTTGAGAGTTTCATCAATTATAAAATATTCTCTACTGATGCTCCAAATTTAAACTTTAAAAATTCATTGAAGAACATTTGCTGCTAAATCATAAGCTTACTTCTGGGAGCAATAATTTGCTTAATGAAATGTACATTTTTGCAGTTTTATTAGTGAGTGTTTTGCTCTGAGAAAGAATTGTAGTGTGTCCCTGCTTCTGGATGTGGCAAGAATTATTTTCTACAGGCCTGCCATAGAGGCATTTTGAATGCCCTATTTGCATTTTGTGCAGTTCAATGGCTGATTGTTTGTGGGAACTGAGTTCACACTGCCAGCTATTAGGACAGTCCTCCTGAGTGGTGCTCTTTGGGAAGGAGCGCTAATCCACAACTCTGGCCTTCCCTCTCGGAGAGTATGGCCATATTTGCCCGGTGATTCCAAAAACCATATTTTTTCTCAAATGGAAAAATTAGGCACTCCTTTGTTTCACATTCATTCCAACCTAACTATGCAAGTAAAAGTAAAAGTAACTATTCCAAGTCTATGCAGGTAAATCTGACCTTGAGCTTTAAGGATAGGATTTTTGAGTTCATAGTTAGTTATACTCAGCACTTTTCTGTAATGTCAACAGAGGCTGGTGTGTTACACTTGATGCTGTAAGGTTAGACAGAAGCCATGGAAAACCTCTAGTTGAACTGTAGACGAGATCGCTTCCCCTGGCCGCTCAAATTCTCTCCCTTCTCTGACCTTTTGTTTCTTTTGCTCTCTGTTCTAAAACCTTGGCTTATGTGACTCTTCAGACTCACCCATCTAGACTTAGGCCAACTCCTCTGTTTAGCATTTAATTTTTTTGGTGCCTTTTGGTGGAAGGAGATAGGATCATGTGATTCCGTGGTTTATGATGGGGAAAAGGGACCATTGAGAAGCAGTGGATGGAAGAGGCTTTATGCAAATGGTATATGTGTTTGTTTCTAGTCAGTGACACATCAACATGTCATTAAATTATGGAGGATGTACTCACCCTAATTAGATAATGAATTTCATAAGAGCTGACAATATTTCAGTGCCACTATTAAACGGTAGTTGTTACAGATAATTCTCTTGGGCAGTCTTTTTTAAGTGAATTATTTAAGTAAAAATCTAAATCAGCCTTTCCCATTACATTAAAATTTTAATCTTAACCTGTATCATAATGTACGATCTTCCGCGGACTGCACAGCTGTGCTCCCAGAAGAGGAGAACTGTATGACGATGCTATAGATCGTGTTTTTAATTTCAAAATTCCCACATACCCTCTAATTCTTCTTATCACCCCACCGCAGCATGCTTATAAAATTGATATGGATCTGAAGGCAAAAGTTTTTGAGAAACATACGTTGAAAGAAACCTTTCTTGTTGTAGCTGCTACTTTGTTTCATTAATCTCATCTACTTTTTCACAGTTTCTGTTTTTGCTTTTAAACTTTAGAAACGTCATAAAGCTGATAATGCAGTGAACAAGAAACAGACACAAGGTAGGATTTTTACATTTTATTTCTCCTGTCAGATTCAGTAATATGTACCAATCACTTCAATTAAATGTAATTAAATTGAAAATACTGTGTATCTCTTAAGTTCTTGTTCCAGGATAAACTTGTTTTTTTGTACAATTTATTAGCATGACACTTAAATTCACATTAGAATGATTTACAGTGGTAATACTTTCGAAAGAAAACATTTTTAATACATTTAAGTGCCTCATAGCAATGTGTTCTAAAATACTGACCATGAAATCAGCAGATGTTTTGACATGTTAAGTGCTGCAAGATGTCTGTATTTTGTTGGTGATCAATAGATGTTACTCTAGGTAAGATTGATAGAAAACAACCAGATGTGGTGTTACTTGTTAAAAGGCATGTTGGAAGTACTTTGTGTTATACTGTACATACAGATGATATATACTCAGAAATAAACAAAAACCTGGCCAACTTCTGGGAAACACATGACAGTGGGTTAAAGCATCTGCCTTCAGCTCAGGTCATGATCGCAAGGTCCTGGGATTGAGCCCTGTATTGGGCTCTCTGCTCAGCAGGGAGCCTGCTTCTCCCTCTCTCTTTCTGCTTCCCTCTCTGCCTACTTGTGATCTCTGTCAAACAAATAAATAAAATCTTAATAGTAAAAAAAAAAAATAGCCAGGAACATGTGAAGTAGACATCTCATCCCATCCCTGAGCTTGCCTGCCCCATCTGAGAATCTCATCCCTCTCTGAAGTTCCCTGATAGGATAAGGATCAGCCTTGTTTGCCAAAGTTAGCTGGTGATTAAAAATAGTATTTTTATGGGACCTGCCAAATACCCTGCTTTTCTTCCAAAGGGATCATCTGCTTATGCCCTCCACTAAAAGGATTTTCTGCTGATTTTTTTATACAAAAAGGTACATTTATTTAAGTATCACTTAATAAATTAACTAAATATTTACTGAGATTCTTTATTACGGGACATGTGAGAAAGCATAAGATATGATCTTGTACGGATCAAAATGAAAGATTTGGATTAGCTGATCTCAGTGTCTCTCTAGATTTTTCAAAGTGACAAATAATGCTTCCTATATTAAGTCCTGTATGGATCTAAAAGGAGAGAAAATTTGGGGGTAATTTGAGGTTTATCTTCAATCTTAGGGAACACTTCGAATGAGTAGAGACGTCCAAATGGGAAGACCTTACACATATATTGAGTGAGAAAGAGGGAAGAGAGGTTATCTTGAACAGAAATGAAGAAGGCTACTGAATTGCCTTGTTGAACCATTACCAGAGTGTCAGATGAAGAAAGGAGATTCATGTCAAAGGGAAGCAAACACATAATTAAAAAGGAAAGCCAAGGTCAAATTTTCCAGGGCCTGAATCCCAACTGAAGGAGATTCCAACTTTTCTTGAGTATGCTGAGTAGCTCTTGAAGGTTTACATGCCAAAAAGAGACAGGATGACCATCCAGATTGAAGTTGGAGAACAGAGTAAGAGGCTATTGGTAGCCAGGGGAACAAAGGAACTCTAGGAATTTGGGTGGGAAGAGACAACAAAAGGAATTGAAAGGGTAAAAAATCCAGATGTTACTGGTACTGGTGTTTTGGACAGTATGCAAAAATACATTTGCATTTGTTGCCATGTTGCTTAGAATATTTAATAACAGCTTTTGAACCAAAAATATGTAACTGTTTTTTCGATACATAATGTATCTTGTAGCTATCTACAAGAGCTATCTTCAGGGACTAGCAGTTATCAATCCTTGAGCCTTGCCCCAAGAAATCAATAATGTTTAACTGAAGAGCAACCATCATAGCTATAATGATTTTAGGCTACTATACCTTGTACTGATGGGTTTCCCAATATTTCAGGTACTTACCTACTCCCTTTTTTCTTCTATTTAGAGAAAATATTTCTTGATTATCATTCTCTGTTCATCAGTTTATCCTGGATTAACCAGATTAGCTCTATGGCTAAAAATGAACAGGCAAGTAAGAGGGAAAGCTTCCCTAGTATATAAAACTCAGGTCAAAAATAAAACATTAGGACTTAATAGCTATAAAAGCCATCCTAAAATCAACAGAAAACTTAAGAATTCTATATCCAAGAAATTCTGACTTTTAGTTTGATACTTAAGTTTATTTTCTGAGGGAATAGTATTTTTTTTTCTTTGCCTCGCTGAATGTTGGTTATCTTTTTGTTTTGAAGTTAATAGGAGATAACAGAAATGTTTTGAGTAGGATACTGTTTGCTGTAAGATAACTGAAATTGCTTAATACAAAAGCCATCTGTTGTCATTAGACCAGAATGAAATTCAATTTGCTTTCCTGAATTGAGACAAGAATGGATGTAGGAGTGGGAAGGGGGTGCTATTTTTTGACAGATAATTCATCTTTTGGCAGGCAGTTGAAGTATTTAACTTAAATTTTCATTTTATAAATGTTTACCAAGACCATATAATATGTGAGAGGATACCTTTCTGTCAGATTCAAATATTAATCCTCTTTCCTTAGAGAAATTAGTATTTGTCTCCTCATTTTACATCGAAGCACTAGAGTGACTTTTTTTTGTCACTCCCTAATGAGTTCAAAAATATAAATTCATAATTTCATTTGTAACATTTTCATCCACTTGACTGTAGACTATCTGATGCCTCATTTTCATCATTATGCAATTTCATCAATGCAATTATGGATTTGGGACCTAACTCACAACTTCATAAACTTTACCTTTTGAGCCTATCATCAGCACTTATGGAAACAAGCCATTTCTTGTCCTAGAGACAGAGAAGTTGCCTAGGTAGACGGTTCAGTGGGCTTACAATGCAAAACTATATATTGCTCTCTGAGGACCTACCTGCTGAGGGAGAGCAAACTGATGGTCAGAAGCCCAGGGAGTATGAGTGAACCTTTGAGGATTGTGGTTCACTCCTCCCAATGAGCTGTGATTGCTTCTCTGGGCCCCGTGTTTTTCTCATGTGATGGTGTGCATGGACTACATAGGTGTATCTTTGTACTCCCCAAACCTCTTAGCCCAGAGGCCTGTATGGGTGGACGGAGAAACTCGAATGCAGACAGAAAAGCAAAAAGATACTAGAAATGAAAGGAGCCTTCTTGGGCGCCTGGGTGGCTCAGTTGGTTAAGCGACTGCCTTCGGCTCAGGTCATGATCCCGGAGTCCCGCATCGGGCTCCCAGCTCCATGGAGAGTCTGCTTGTCCCTCTGACCTTCTCCCCTCTCATGCTCGCTCTCTCTCTCACTCTCTCTCTCAAATAAATCAATAAAAATCTTAAAAAAAAAAGAAAGGAGCCTTCTTGAAAATTCATTATCTGGGGTGTAAACAAGACAAAAGGCAGTGTTTCAAAACACTGTGTCCGAGACTGATTTGCAGACACTGATGAAATGCTAATGCAATGGAAGCTTTTGCTGTCTTTTTACCTTTGCTGTTGAAGTGATATCATCACTTTGCCTTCTATGAACACAGTACTGTGTCCACTTACCACTTCCGTTACTGAAAGCTCCAGAGCACTGCCAAGTTCAGAATGCCCTGGTTTTCTGTGCATCTAAACTAACCTTCATTTTCTTTGATTTCTTCCTCAATACTTGAACTAAAAGTATTTGATATACCTCTCTGCACGTGTCTACACACACACTGGGGGCAGTCTATCCCTCATCTGGGTTGTTTTGCCACATTTAGCTCTGCAGGAATTTGCAAATTGTAAATTCATTATTATCATTCTAATATGTAAATTGAAGACAATCTCTGATTTTATGATAGTGATTGAGCTAGTTCTTTTTCAATTGTAAACCCATATTTACATTTTTTTTTCCTTGAAGTAAGCTATTGTGCCTAGTGTGCCAGTATTTCAAGTGGAAGGTAGTTTCACATAAAATCACAGTGCAGAGCCCTGGGAAAAGATGGGCCTCAGGTGCAGACTAAAGAAGATATTGAGGATCTTAAAAATTAGAATTTAAAAAAGAAAAAATGCCCCCTAATGGAATAGATTTGCTTTAAAAAAAAAAAAAAATCCCGGGTTTGGGGGCACCTGGGTGGCTCAGTGGGTTAAAGCCTCTGCCTTCGGCTCAGGTCATGTTCCTGGGATCGAGCCCCACATCAGGCTCTCCGCTCGGCGGGGAGCCTGCTTCCTCCTCTCTCTCTGCCTGCCTCTCTGCCTACTTGTGATCTCTCTCTGTCAAATAAATAAGTTAAAAAAAAAAAAATCCCGGGTCTGGATCTCTTCCCTGAAGGATGATGTATATACATTCCACCAGTGAGACTAGATGGGAGGTAACCTGTGGTTCCTGGTAACCCATCAGTCACCTGATTTGATGCTGTAGTTGAACAAGGACCACCATTAATTATTAGTTGGTCTGTTTCACACCTGGTTTTATTTTGTAGCAGCCATTAGAGTCAGTTTTTAATAAAGTTGTTTTTCTCTGTTTTAATTGAGAAAAGGACCACAGCAACTAGGCATGTAGCTGAAAATCTCAGATCTTATCTTGAGCTCTGTCTTCCTGACTTGGAGCTACCTCACCCTTCTCAGAAGTGGAAGTGAGGTGGTGGGTGCTGATAGCCGCCAGGAGGCTGCTTCCCTGCGGGGCACAGAATCACCTTCCTGCCCCCGGAAACCAGTGCCCCCTCAAAGCTCTTTGTAGGAAGGGTGTGCAGTTGTCCTGGGTGGACTGGTGATAAGCGTGAAGTGATCTACTCATAGGCTGAATCCCTCTGGAGGAGTTCATTCCATGCTAAGGGACTTACGGTCACACCAGGCTCCTGCTTGTTGGAAAAGCCGAGCCACTGCCTTGGTGTCTCCCTTGAGGTAGCCCTGTGTCAGAGGCATCCTGTAGACCCGAGTAGACACTCTGCCACGTGGGCATCGTCTTACCTATAAATAGCTCTTACGGAATATTGTTTGCATGATCTGAAATATGAGGCTTAAAAATTGAGCACATGTACGGCCTAAATCATGTTTCAGCCCCTTATAAGATCGTTAATATTTTCAAATAATTGCGAAGATCTTAGGGTGCATAAATTGAACTGGTTAGGTATTTTCAACAGTAGCTTTGGAGAGAGAGCCCACATTTATCTGAGGGGAAAGAGAAGCCCAGATTGTCTTTCATTTGGCCCATGAATGAAAGTTGCCCACTGAGGAGCAGACACGCACTGAGGAAATTTAGGGCTGTTGTTAAAGTAAGAAAGGAAAATCAGGTGGGCCTCCGAGCGTTAGCTGTCTCACTTGAGGGAGTCCTCACTGAGCATATACTCTGCGGAAGACCCAGTACAGAAAAACGCAAAAAGAAACCAGGCTGTGTTCTTGTTCTCCATGAAATTAGGATCTCGCAGAGAGGGAAGATGGTCACCAATTCTATGATGCATATAATTCTAGTTGCTAGAACAACTAGAAGGGGCCAAACGAGAGCAGCAGGAATTCCAAAATGTCATTTTCGAGGTTTGTGAAGGATGAGTGGGCTTTTCCGTAAACAGAGCTATTGGGATGGTAGCAGTGGGTGATCCAGGAGGAGGTGGAAAGGCAGAGATGTATCGTGGGAACAGCAAATAGTCTATTTTGGCCAGAACATAAGATACCTGTCACAGAGCAATGGAGGCAGGGGTGGGAAGGCAAGTTAGGGTCCTTTTTTGGATGCTTTTGAAAACCAGGGTAGAGACGTTGGAAGGAATTCGTGGAGAGTATGGCTACGTTCCTAGTTGTACTTTTAGAAGAAGAATTTGACAGCTGCATGGAGAGGGGAGGTGTGAGGAGCAGAGAGATTAACTTTTGATTAACCAGGGAGGGGGCTAGGGCGGTGATGATGGGAAGGCGAAGAAAAACCCACAGCAGACAGATCCAACTAGACTCAGGCAAAGGCAAGAGAATCTTGTCAAGCACCAAATGCTGGCAAATTAGACTGGGACACCCACTGCGTCCAGCATTTAAGAAGTCACGATTCTTCACAGGAGCTCCAGCTCTAAGCTGCGGAGCCGCAGCAAAACTGTAGGAACCAAAGCCCAGTTTCGAGAACAGTGGAATTATTTACTGCTGACGCAACGCAGGGAGATCTTTCTTTCAAGGAATTGTTCGATTAAGTGATTTAAAAAAAAAAAAAAAGCAAATGATTCATGGCTCTGGGAGCAGGATTGAGGAAAAACATTTTGAGAAAAGGAGATTGCTGACTCTTTTGCCCTGATCATGTCTTCTCACCATATTTTTTTTTTATGAGTCACTTGTTCAAAAACAGCTTTTTGGATGCACCCATAGAGTTTCTATAGGCCTCCCTAGGGTCCCAGGATTCATTCATTTTTTTTTTAAGATTTTATTTATTTATTTGAGCGAGAGCAAGGAGAACACAGGAGCAGGGGCAGAGGGAGACAGAGAAGCAGACTCCCCGCTAAGTGGGGAGCCAGACATGGGGCTCAATCCCAGGACCCTGGGATCATGACCTGAGCCAAAGGATAGATGCTTAATTGACTGAGCCACCCAGGAGTCCTGCTAGAAGTTTATTCCTAAGAAAGTCTCAGTGATGCTGATGCTGCTAGTCAGGCTGGCGCATTGTTAAGTCTCATAAATTTGGTGATAGAAATAGTATCAACTAATTGAAAAGACGTATATAGAATATGGACGAGAGCAGTATTCAGAAAGTTCCATCCTTCTTTTTTGCTGATAGACTCTAAGCAGATGGTTATTTAACTTGACTTGTATATGCCAATTCATGGAGAAGAGTTTTGTGCAACCTCAATGCTTGCCACAAAGAGGTTTCTGCCTTACAATTGTCTTTAGAATGCCAGGGTCTACATAGTGAATGAATTGATGCTTTAATATGGGTATTCTGGCTTTCTTTCCTTCAAAGCCAGGGTCTCAGCTATGCCCGGCCTTCCTCAGTGCACTCCAGCTCCCCTTCAATGCTTACAGCCAGGTAGGAGCTGGAGTGTACCACCTTTGCTGTGGTTTCTCTGTCCTCCGTGACATCAGGAGTGCCCATCATCCTTCTGGAGAACTTGCCTCTTGTTACCAACTTGAAGAAGAGGCATGTTTGCCCAGGAATGGCAGCCCAGTGATTCTTTCAGGAATAGCCTCAGGGGTGGACTGTTTCATTTGCAGGGGTGACAGCTTCTCCCTGAGAAGCTGGTATTAGACTCGAAGTGATTATCTGTACCTGTGTGACGTCTGATTGCGTCCTGAGAGACTGCCGGTTTCTCCAGGGCCTTTGATTAGGGAACTCCCAAGGGACTCTAACAGAATGTTTTCATTTCAAAAAGAAACCCATTACAACAAAGCTGTTCAGTAGTATCCTGCTAAGTAAAATCAGGTGACATTTGAGGTATTTGTTTAAAGTCTGAGTTCTTCTCTGCATACTGCCAGACTAATTAACTGGGTGACAACCGTAGCAGGTGGTTTTGGCTGAAACCACAGAAGAGGAGTTTTTTGCATTTAAAAGAAAGAGCTGTTCAAGCACCGTAGGATAGACAAGCCATTCTCCTAATTCTGCCAAAGCAGGCATCACCAATCATCTCCACAGCGCACCTCTTGAACTCTGATACTCTAGAGGTATAAAGTAAGTGTACCTTGGCCCAAGGAAGCTAAAAGCTCCGAAAAGGATGTGGCATAATTTCTTGCTTCCTCTTAAGCTGGTTGGAGCTGGGTCAGAGGAGGTCAGGGATTAAAAATAACTGTGTTGCTATTTCAGTCACCAGCATAATACATGTGATATGGCTTATGTTAATTGTTCTTTGGTTGGATGTTTAGGAACTACTTCCGAACTAAAGACAACTGTGAATTATGTGATTGACTTTTATCCTTGGCCACTATTCAAGCCTTGATTTTGTACACAGAAACCTTTTTTATGTTGTGAGCTGGTTTTTAACTTCACCAGAATTCTCTATTATTCCCTGTGTCCTAAAATGGGTTTGGCCTCCAGTCTGAAGAAGTTACACGCTTCTAGTCTTTATTGCTGGGTTCTAGTTTTATATTTCAAGAACAAAAGAAAAAAAGGAAGAGGAGGTTAAAAACCTTTTCTTAGTTCTTATGAGTCTCCAGGTGATGCTGATGCTGGCTGGGGTCCCTAGACTACCAGCTGAGCTTCGAGAATCTGGTACATTCAAAGAAATGTTACTGTACTTGACTAGGATTCTAACTCAGAGTAGAGACATAAAGGTAATTTCTACTTTGATCAGTCCAGGCCACTGTAACCTTCAGAGTAAATCAGGATCCATCCAATGGACAAAAGTCAAGTGAAGTGACTGATAACAATGTGTGCTCGTCTGGGCTTATAGTCAGTGGAACTTCATACATGGCTAGTGAGAGCATGGACTGCAGATGATTCTTAGGGAAGTAATCCGGTCATATCTGTTAAAAGTTCAAACACAAATGCCCTAGAGCCAGCAACGCCCCTTTAAGGATCATGTCCTATAGAATACAGCCATAGAAATATATTTCAGTGTTGTTTGAGGTGGTAGGAAAAAAAAAAAGGAAGTCAGAATTCCCATTAATCGGAAGATAGTCAAATACGTTCTGATAACAGTTTTTGTGTAAAACAGTTCTTTACAGCTGGACTGGAATAGCTATGTGCTTATCTCAGGGATTTCCTAGGGCCAAGAGCGGAACAAGATAGACCAGCTGGTGATTTGTAATGTGCTGTCTAGGGTTTGAAACTCCCCCTGGTGGCACCCAAGACCAGCTTCTCTGCTTAGATTAAGGGTTGTGTATTTGTATCAATTGATGGCTCACTTGGTATAAACTGTTACATAGTCTGCCTTGGCTAACTGGGGCTGTAAACGACCCCTTGGAAACTTTTCCCCAGGCTTCCTTGAAATTGAGATTTATCGAACATATCTTGGAGATTCGAAATACGTGTCCTAGGTGGATATGATGAAATGTCCCAGGAAACATGTATGTCCCTGGAAACTGTGCCTGGAAGTTTCTCGGACCACCATGCTATCCGTTTTCTGCTGGATCACATCCTCTGTCTTGATGACACTTTTTGTGGGTCTGTCCTATAGAATTTTATGAAACTGTTCGGTTATCTGACTCATTGTAATGGACGGTCCCTATAGTGTTTTTTTTTTTTTTTTCAAAAATGGGTCATCTCTGCTTTGTCGTGAGAACATCTATGACATGTTAAGTGGAAAACCAAGCTGTAGAGGAGTAAATTTGTAGAGGAAAGAAAACAAAAGTCCCTGTGTTCATGTTTGTCTAGAGAAAGGTTTGTGAGGATGCACCAGTTAGTATTCCTCATGTTAAGAAACTAGAATGAGGGGCGCCCGGGTGGCTCAGTCGGTTAAGCGTCTGCCTTCAGCTCAGGTCATAATCTCAGAGTCCTGGGATCGAGCCCCGCATTGGGCTCCCTGCACAGTGGGAGCCTCTTCTCTCTCTCCTGCCTGCTTGTGCTCTCTCTCACTGTCACTGTCTGTCCCCCTCTCTCTCAAATAAATATATAAAATCTTTTAAAAAATAAATAAAATTTCTTTGTCATGTAAATTTTTCAGCAAGCCCCATTTCCCTTGTATCTCTTCAAAAGTGAATTTTCAGGAAACGTTTGGGTGGAAGCAGAGAGCCTCTATCCCCAAGAGGTGATACAGGAGGGCAGGTGAACTGAGAGAGAGGGAAGTGCAGAAAAGTCGGTTAGGGGAAGGAGGTAGGTAGGTTCAAATGCACAGGAAGAAGTGGTGGTGGCACCTGGGTGGTTCAGTTGGGTAAGCATCCTGGGGTTTCCTGCGCGCCAGCCTGCTTCTCCTTCTGCCTGCTGCTCTGCTACCTGTGCGTGCTCTCTCTCTTTCTCTCTCAGATAAGTCAATAAAATCTTTAAAAAAGTGATGGGAGCAATGTTGAGGGGAAAGGAGCAGCAGGGAGGGAAAATGGAGACATGAGGCAGATCTGAAGGATTGTTTATGGTACTGCAGAAGGTACCCCAGGTTTCCACCTTTGTTACTGAGCAGGGACTCCCTGGCATGGGCTGTGGAGTTTGGCAAGCCTGTTAGGACACCTCCGTCCTGTTCAGGGGGACCCAGTACAGTGGTTCGGGCTATTTTTAGATGTGAACTAACAAACATCTGCAAAGCAGCAGCATTTCAAGGAGGGCTAGTTCATTATTTTCTTTTTTGAAGATTGATTTATTTATGTTAGAGAGAGAGCATCAGTGGGGGCAGGGACAGAGAGAGAATCTTTAAGCAAACTCCCTGCTGAGCGCAGAGACCATGAGGTAGGAGGCTCGATCCCAGGACCCCGAGAATGTGACCTGAGCTAAGAACAAGAGGCCAGAGTTTAACTGACTGAGCCACCCAGGTGCCTGGGGAGGGCTGGTTGGGATTACAGATCTAGAAGCTGTGGACTGGAACTGACATCATAGGATACTCATGTTAGTGCATCTGATGTTACATAAACATTTCCAACGGCTCCCACTGGAACCATTTTAGGAACTTACAAAACTGAGTCTGTTTTAAGCAAATGATTAAGTAGTTCATTGGCATCTTTTTAGGTACCGTTTTTATTGAGTTATAATTCAAATGCCATAAATTCATTATTTTCAAGGATATATTTCAATGTTTCGTGTAGTCACAAAGTTATAGACCCATTACTGCTGATTCCAGAATATTTTCATCAACCCAGAGAGACACATATATGTAAGCATTCATTCCCTACACCCCTCTTCCACAAGCTCCTGACATCCATTAATCTATATTCTATATCTATGGATTTGTCTATTCTGGATATTTTATACAAATGGGATCACATAATGTGTGGCCTTTTATTGTCCAGTTCTTTTCACTTGACATCCCCAAGGATTCATTCATGTTGTAGCACCTATCAGCATTTCATTCTTTTTTATGACTGAATAATATTCCATCATTTGGATATACCCCATGTTATTTAACCATTCATGAATTGATGGACATTTGGGTGGTTTTTACCTTTTGGCTATTGTGAATAATGCTACAATAAATATTTGTGTTATTATGTAAACATATGTTTTTAGTTCTCTCGGATATATACTTAGATGTGGATTTTCTGGGTCATGGTAGCTCAGTGCTTAACTTTCTGAGGAATTGCCAACATGTTTTTCTAAATAGCTATTTTAAAAAAAAACAACACTGTGTGCATGTATTCTTAACATAGGACCTACTGGGAGGCAGAGTTATATCTTTAGTAAGTCTGTGTAACTATTCTTGCAGTTTCATATGATCTCCCAAACACACCAGTGGATCCAGTTTTCCATCCAGCAAGGACTCACTGAGCACCTTTTGCATCACGGTGTTGTTACACTGGGAATTGAGCAGTGACTAGAATAGAGAATGTTCCCATTGTCACAGATCTTACAGTCTGGGGCACGAGATAGTCCTTACATAGCCCTTTATGTAAGGGCTATCTCGTGCTCCAGACTGTATAGTATATAGTAAAACTGCCTCAAGTGCTCTGAAGGAAAAAGTGCAATAAGCTTATTTAGACTTTAGGGTAGTGGGAAAGGAGTGGGTCTCACAATATGTCCCCTGAAAGCTGAAGATCTAGAGTTTAAGTAGGAGTTACTTAGATGAGGATGGAAGGAAAGAGTGTTCCAGTCGTGGAAACATGCAGTTTTGAGACAGGAAAGAGCATGTTGCTTTCACACAGAGCTATGGGTAGGATTTAGGGGGAGAGGAAGGAGGTAATAGCAGAGAGTAGGCAGGAGCTGCTAATCAAAGGTCTTCGAGGTGCTTTGACTTACTTCATGAGCCAGGAGGAGACAGTTGAATAGTTTTGATCAAGGAGTGACCTAACCTTGTATAGGAATATATGTAAGGATGTGAGGACTGACACATTGTAATCCATAGTTGTACATTATATGTAAAATCATTATGTGGAGAGCGCCTGGGTGGCTCAGTGGGTTAAGCCTCTGCCTTCGGCTCAGGTCATGATCCCAGGGTCCAGGGATCAGAGAGCCCAGCATTGGGCTCTCTGCTCAGCAGGGAACCTGCTTCCTCCTCTCTCTCTCTCTCTTTGCCTACCTCTCTGCCTACCTGTGATCTCTGCCAAATAAATAAATAAATAAATAAATCGAATCATTATGTGGAGTCACTGGAGCTATACTGTAGAAACTCAATTTGAAAAAGATCAAGAGTAAATGTGGGAAACTAATGGTCAAGCCAGCTGGGACACAATGGTTGCTTGAAGTAGGAGTGTTGGTGATGGCGGTGGTGGAGGAGATACAACTTGGCAGAATTTGAGATGCTTAGGGAAGGAAATCAACAGGAAATTTTTAGTAGTAAAAAATTTTTCCTGATTTTCTGGGGCGCCTGGGTGGCTCAGTCCATTAAGAGTCTGCCTTTGGCTCAGGTCATGGTCCCAGGGTCCTGGGATCGAGCCCCACGTGGGGCTTCCTGCTCAGTGAGGAGTCTGCTTCTCTCTCTCTCTCTCTCTCTCTCTCTGTCATTCCCCCTACTCCTTTGCACGCTCTCTCTCACAAATAAATAAAATCTTTAAAAAATTATTCATGGTTTTCAAAAAAAATTTTTTTTGCAGAAGAGTTTAAAAAGCAAAGAAATGAACAGTGAGGCATATGACCATAATAAAACCACCGCAGATCACAGTATGGCATCGTTAGTGAAAGGAAGTTAAGTTTCTTAGGAAGTATATTGTTATAAAAACAAGAAAACCCTACCCAAACTAATACATGAATTCAACAAATTTATAAGATGACAGGGTCATTGTATGAAAGTTTAATTCATATCTGTATATTACCAATGGCCAGTACAAAATGGAGTAAAAATACCACTTACGGTATAAGAAAAGTTTACCAAATATCAGTAAGTAAATCTAATGAAAGACCCATACCCTGTAAACTGCAAAACGTATCTGAGAGAAGTTAATGGAGATGTAAATAAATGCAGTGATACAGTTTTGTCCCTGAGTTGAAAGACTCACTCAAAATCAAAATCCCAGGAATCCTCAAATCCCCAAAATTAATGATTTGACTCTAAAATTTATATGGAAATGCAAAGAACTTAGAGTAGCCAAACAGTATTTAAAAAGAACGGGCTTTCTGCTCAGCAGGGAGCCTGCTTCCTCCCTCTCTCTCTGTGCCTGCCTCTCTGCCTACTTGTGATCTCTGTCTGTCAAATGAATAAATAAAATCTTTAAAATAAAATAAATAAATAAAAATAAAAAGAACAGAGTGGACAACTTACCTAGTTTCAAAACTTACCATAAAGTTAGAATAATCAAGATGGGGTATATTGACGTGAAGATACGCAAATTGATCAGTAAAATACAGAGTCTAGAAATCTATTTACTATAGCACCATGTTAATGTAATTGGGAAAAGTCAAGTCTTTTTTTTTTCACTTTGAGAAATACACGTATTTTTTTCCTCGAATTTTAAATTCCAGTTAACATTCAGTATATTAGTCTCAGATGTAGAATTTAGTGATTCATCACTTACATACAAACAGAATCTCAGATGCATTTGTATAAGTCAATGTATATGAAATGCAAGACTAATCTATGGTGACTAATTTATATTTGCCTCTGAAGATGGAGGGATGGATTTTAAAGGAGCATAAGGGGTCTTTTCGGAGTTTTATATCTCATTGTGAGTGGTGGATTCACAAGTGTTTACAGTTTTCAAGACTTAAGAACTGTACATTTTGTTATACCTCAGTCAACAAAAGAAAACCTCGTAAGCGTGAGCTAGACAGTTGCCCTAAATAAGGGAAGCAGACCTGGAATGAAGCCACAGGAAGCCATGAACACAGTGATAGAATGGTAAGCCCCTGGAAAGAGGCAGCCACCCCTCTGGTCCAGGCATGGGTGGGAATTGATGGACCTGCTGAGCTTTCCAGATAAGCTGATGTCTTTGTTTTCATGCCACATCTCAGTTGTAGAAATATTGGACAACTGAGTTTTCAAAAACTTAAGTATTTCAGTTGGGGGTATGTGTACTAATATGAGATAGAATCAGAAATAAAATAAATGGCAGTGAAGGGCTCTACCTACTGTTTAAATTTTTCTAATTTATAGTGCTGCAAGGTCCTACTGGGTATTTACCCCAAAGATACAGATGTAGTGAAAAGAAGGACCATCTCTACCCCAATGTTCATAGCAGCAATGGCCACAATCGCATAACTGTGGAAAAGAGCCAAGATGCCCTTCAATGGATGAATGAATAAGGAAGATGTGGTCGATATACACTATGAAGTATTACACCTCCATCAGAAAGGATGAATACCCAACCTTTGTATCAACATGGACGGGACTGGAAGAGATTATGCTGAGTGAAATAAGTCAAGCAGAGAGAGTCAATTATCATATAGTTTCACTTACTTGTGGAGCATAAGGAATAACATGGACAACATTAGAAAGAAAGGAAAAGTGAATTGGGGGAATCAGAGGGGGAGACAAAGCATGAAAGACTGTGGACTCTGAGAAACAAACTGAAGGTTTTGGATGGAAGGGAGGGTGGGGGGTGGGGTGAGCCTGGTGGTGGGTATTAAGGAGGGCACATATTGCATGGAGCACTGGTTGTGGTGCATAAACAATGAATCTTGGAACATTGAGAAAATAAGATAAAAATAAAAGGGCAGGGGCGCCTGGGTGGCTCAGTGGGTTAAAGCCCCTGCCTTCGGCTTGGGTCATGATCCCAGGGTCCTGGGATCGAGCCCTGCATCGGGATATCTGCTCAAGCGGGGGGCCTTCTCCCCCCCCCCCCACCCCGCCTGCCTCTCTGCCTACTTGTGATCTCTGTCTGTCAAATAAATAAGTAAATCTTTAAAAAAATAAAAAAATAAGAGGGCAAATAGGGAAATTAAATAAATAAATAATAATAAAAAAATAAAAATTACCCTAAAATAAACTAATTAGATTTTCCTAAAAAATAAAAATAAAGTGCTGCAAAGTTTAGCACCATTATTGACAGTGTCAGTGCATCTTGGTTAGGGTCAGACAGAGCAGCATTTGGCTAGCTGTCTTTGTTGAGTACTGACCATACGGTAGCTACTGGGGTAAGCTGTTAAAGGACAGAGTGCTCTCATTTATTCTTTATTCTTGAACACAACTAATTTTGAGGAAGCCACTGCTAAGCAGCGGCAGGCGACATCTAAACCCCAAGGCTCTTTTACTCTTTTTCTCATGCCCTGACCTTCTCATGCTCAGGAAACAACATCAAAGAGCAGGTTTATTCCTGAGATCAGTGTGGTAAATGCTGTGGGGATTTGAGTTTTGTGTATTAGAACTTTTAGATGCCTGTGGTTCCAATCCTTGACCCATAACTGTATGATACTGTAAAAACTATAAACTTTAAAGTAAAAGTTATAGGTATAGATACTATATTGGAAATATTTTAGTGTTAGCACTTCAACTTGGAATTATTATTATTTTTTAACTTAATGAAATTTATTCACCAAAACACACTGTAGGATATTCCTTGTTGCACTTATTCATTTGGTTAACAAGCATTGGAGTGTCTTCTGTGCTAGGGGTTTTGATATTGAGTTTCTATGAGAAGATGAATAAGACAGAGCCCTGTGCTCAAGAAGTCTGAAACACAAATAGATTGCATTTACATTAAAATAATTTATAATACTGACCACAAGACCAGTGTCATTAATGTTAGATTTGCTATTTAACATTTGGAGATAATTATCATCGTGATTTACTTCAGAGGGCTCAGGCTTCAACTTTTCTAATATCAAAAGAAACTGAATCTAATGTTTTATACCTATAAATTATTCATCCTGCAAATATTTACTGTACAACTACTTTGTGCCAGGGACCGTGCTGTTTCCAGGGTATGTAATATTAAACAGAGCAAATCCTAGCTTTGTCTTCAGGAAATTTACATCTGGTTAATTTGTGGACCAACTTTGACTTATTCCTTTTCTTAAGTACTAAGTGCTCTAAAGGTATACTGAAAAATTTGACTGCTGTGACACAGTAATAAAACACTAATAAAAGACCCCTCTATCCTAATTTAATAGTATTCTCTTCTTTCATTTCTTCTCTGTAAACCAAATATGGAAACTTCTGCAATTTTACATTATTCTAAAGATGAAGATGCAGATTCCTTATCTGTTTATGTGTTAAATTCTTGCTAACCAATTTGAAATCTATTTCTCTTGTGCTTGTAAATCCTTTAAAAAAATTGCTACTGTTACGACTTCTGAAATAGTTTTTAAGCTTGTCACTCCCTTTTCACATCATTTTTGTGGCTCTCTCCTCCAGCTGTGGCCTGTAAGTTCTATGTACTGAAGAAAGCCCTGGTATCACCAATGAGATTACCATCTATTAGTAAAGTTCCATTGTGGGATCTAAAATGTGCACTGGTTTTTCTAATTCTTTGTATAATTTTATACATCTTTGCTGTCATAAATAATTTTTAAACCTGTAAAAATTGCTGCTAGTTAATTTTTTTGAGGCTATCCATTTAAAATGATCATTTCCTCAGAGGCAGGCTTTTGGGAAGTAGTAAAAATGTTATTAAAAATGTCACCTTTTCTCTTTCCAGTTTTGAGAAATGGTGCTTGGGAAATTGTGCACTGGGAAAAGGTATGCATTGATTTTTATTTTGTTCTAGAAGAATTGCATAGATGTGTACTCTAATAGATGTGATTTTTGTATAAATAATATTTGGAACTCTCTGTTTTTCATAGGATAATTTTGAGTACTGTTTTCATAGATTTCATTTAGCCATGAATTTTTTTGTGTTGAAACTTTTTGCTTTAATCATCTGCTGTCCAAATTTAAAAAAAAAAAAAATCAGAGTTCTGAAATTTCATTTGAAAATTTGATTTCAAATTCCTGTATTATGGCTACACCTTCATAATTCCTTTTTTAAAAGAAGCTTGCTAAGCAAACATTATTTTCTAATGAGCTGGAAATCAGTTTCATAATATCAAGAGGTTAATATGCTCACAGGATGTGTACCATGGTTAGTGAACTGAGTCATAATTTTATAAGTGTTATTATCTAGGTGCTTTTCAGACCTCAGTTTCAAAAGGTAAGCCACTGTTACTAGTTCTCCTTAAGTCCTGGAAGACCATTAGCTCTGGTCATTCACAAGCGAATATTTTTAACTTGGTGAGACTTTTGGAGGCAAGTCCACTCTCCCTGAGGGATTTTGTTTCCTGAGATTGCTGGGCACAATGAAGGTGTGATACAGACAGCATACTTGCCCTCCAGTATTTCCCAGCAGGTTAAAGGCTATGCCCTTAATACTGCCTTGTGATATTCATAGTTACCTTGTATCCCTGCAGGAATAGGATTCCCTCTCAGTTAATTGTGTTTTTATTGATTTTAAATCAATGGCCAAAATAGAGATTGACATCTCCCTTTCTGTATGTTTGGAAACTTATGATCTCTCTCTCTCTCTCTGATCTTTGACATAAAAGTAACAAGGAGGAAAATACCTTGGTTGTGCTTTCCCTATTTCTGTGATAGTCTCCTCTCAGAGAAGCAAGGTAAAAAACGAGAAAGCTCAAAAAGCTGTCTCAAAAGAGGTTTCCTTTATGCTCTTCTTCGGCTCTTGTGGATTTAAACATTGTAGACGACTGGTAGGATATAATCAAGTACGGCGAATTGTATGGTAAAGGTATTTCAGTGACTGGGATTGTTTGAGTAATTAGCATAAACACATATCCTAATAAACTGATGTAACAGTCTCTTACCATCTACCCAGAGTGCTTGTTCAGAAAATAAGCAGTCATAAAGTCAGGAGATAAGCATCCAAAACTTCGCTCTTAAATTAATTTGTTAGGGAGTGCCTGGGTGGCTCAGTCAGTTAGGTGTCTGCCTTCGGCTCAGGTCATGATCCCGGGTCCTGGGATGGAGCCCTGCCTCCAGCTCTCCGCCCAGCGGGGAGCCTGCTTCTCCCTTTGTCTTTGCCCTTCCTCGCTGCTCATTCGTTCTCTCTCTCTATTTCTCTCTTGTCAGAACATCTGATTTTTCTAATGTCTTTTTTTTTTCATTATTTCAAGACCGAGTGGATTATTGTAACTCTTCCAACTTTTCGTAGACAAAAATTATTACCAGTCCATGATTACCCATACTGCTAGGATTCTCAGTGGTCTTGAAGATCAATGCCACACCTTACCTGGGCATCCCACTTTGAGAGGCAGAGGGAAAAAATTTAGAGTGCCTCCAAAAGTCACCCAACCAAAATGAGCTTATGTTACTTAACAATTGGAATTAGATACTTAATTAAGTAGAATAATAAAATTGGTTCAATGATGAATTCAAGATAAATATTCAAAGATTAATAGCATTCTTTGCAGGCAATATCAAGTTAGAAAAATACAAGTGAGAGATCTCTTTCTTCATGGCATGGTGATGCTTAGAAATAAATTTAAAATACATACATGACCTTTGCCAAGAAAACATCAAAACGTTGGATGTTTAAGATTCACATAAGTGGGCAAATATGCCTTACTCCCAGAAAAACTAAAAACACCAATTGTTCCAAAGTAGTGATATAATATAATCCCAGAGAAATTATTATTTTTTCCTCAAGAGTTGACTAAATTATTTATCTTAATTTCAAAAATAAACAATTGAGAAAATAGACTATTTTGGAAAAGTGAACTGTGTGCAGGGATGAATAAAATGGAGGGCAAAAGTTATTAAAATTGTGTGGATCTATTGCAAAAATAGGCATGGATGAACAGAGTAAAAATAGAATGAAAAAATATTTTCTCCAAAAATAGAGAAAAGGGACTAGGATGCTCTGACATAAAACCCATTTAATATGTGATACAGGAGAGAAAATCATTGATTAAAGAATTATTTAATAAATGATGTTGGGATCACAGATTTGTAGTTTCAGGAAATAATACAGTTTATATCTAACTCACATCCCATGCTAAAATAAATTTCAACTGGCTTAAGTTAAATGTTAAAACATTGTTTTTGAAAAACCTACAAACAGAATAAGAACTTTAATATATATTTGGAGAAGAGGAAGATCTCACGGTCTCTGGAATTTGAACATATAAAATTTAAAACAAATATACAATAGAAACTACCGCTAATAAGTAGGCAACATATGGAAAATAGTTGTACCAAGTATAACAAAAGACTGAAACTGCTGTCATATAAATAGGAAATAAAAGTTGGCAGTTAGCAAGAAGACACATAATAAGCAGCCAGACTCAGTATAATATTCCACCTAGTAATGAAAGTGGCAAATTTAAACAATATTGATGTCTCATTGGCTATATTTATTCTTTACTTGAGGATTTTTGCTTTATGAACTATTTCATTCACATACTAATGTGAATTAGCAGTTTAGGTCATCATCCTGAGAACCATAAAAATGGGATTCTGGGAATTTATCCCAAGAAAAATAGTCATAATGTAAGGGGGAAAACCTGTACATGTACGAGAGTGTCTACTGTAACTTTATTTGTAAAAATGAAAAGTTAGCCTATGTGGATATTCAACAATAGGGAAAGCATTTTTTAAAGGATGACATTCTCCATTCTGGCATATTTTGTGACACATTAAAGCTATAATTTCAAATACTGTGGCATCAGAGAAAAATTTTATACTGTTCATTCAATAAATATGCATTGAGTATCTCTGCCAAGCAGTGAACTACCAGCAGCTAGCAAGACATATGAAGGTTCCTGTGTCATAAAATATAATCATAGGTGAAAAGAACAGAGCCATGTATACTAAGACATCAACTAACGTACAAATGGTTTCCTGGACACTAAGCGGACAGACGTGAAAGCAGACTTGCTTGTTGGGTTAGCCAGAATGTGGGGCAAGTCTTTTCTTTAAGCTTATGTCGTATTTTGTGCAATTAAAAATAAAATCAATAAACCAAAACCAAGAGTCTGATCCTCCTGCCAAAGTAATATGATAAACCATAGTGCAAATGGGCTTTAGTTCAGGACTTGCTTTCTTTGTTTTTCTCATGTGTGGCTACTGTGGCCGCATTTTAATGGTCCTCAGAGGACCTTCAGATTTGCACAGGGTACATCCAGCCATTCACAGATGGGCCTACTTCAGCTCTCAGACATGAATGGTTTATCCCTCCGGTTTTGCCCCAAAGCCTTCCCTCTGTTGTATAAGGTTAAATTGCCAGTGTCTGCTTTTCCAAGAAGGTTATCACAATTACAACACCCCATATAAGCCACTGCTTCTCCAAGCTTGACAAGTCAGCTACTGTCTTCATTGTCCTTAACCACCAAGGCCAGCCCTTCAAGGTGAGATGCTGCTGAGACCATTCCCAGGCTTTGGAGACAGTTGCAGGTGGAGAATTTTGGAGGAATCCACGCAATGTGGCACGGAGTGGTGGGCTGTATGCAAGTTTCAAACTCGGCTTTAGTGCATGAAGTTTGCACCCTTAAATTTATTTCTTCAGATTAAGAATTTACATCACCAAAAATTCCTTAGTAAGAATAAATATGCTGGGGCGTACAACTGGACAAAGATTTTGAATCAGTCTATTCCATTTGAGAAGCCTACCCTTTTACATAATCCTCAGTTACAGGTGCTCCTGTGGTGATTCGAGAAAGCTCCAGGCAAGTAGCCTGAAACCCTAAATACCTCCTTAATTCAGTATTTGGGGGACTAACACTGCTTTGTTGTGTCATTTCTCCACTGAGAAGATGTGGTCAAGGAATTTTTGCCATCTCAATTTCCCTTCTGTCTGTTACTCTTCTGCACAAACCAGTCGGGAAGAGGTGAATGCCACATTAGGAGCTCAGAACAGAAAAGAGAAAGAGAGGTACCTGGATATGTTCGAGAAGTGATCTAAAACCTAGGCATCATAAGCGAGGAGCAAGTAAGTTCCCAGCTCTCCTCATACTCCTGCAAGAACTACTTCAGCTCTCTGTAAGCCTTTCCCAGGCCACTGAGTCCTGACATTAAACCTTATAAGGTGCTAATGGCTTGTTTTTGTCTTCAGCTCAATGACTACAAGCCTTGCTTTTGTCTTGAGAATGAATAAAGATGTTAGGAAAATAGCAGGATCAATTTGGGATTTTTTTTTTTTACATCTAACCAGTAAACTCTTCCACTATAATGTAGACAAATATCCCAATTTTATGAAGCATCTCGTCTAATTAGAGAGCAATCCTGAACACACAAGAGGAGATTAAAGAACGTGTAAGAGCAAGTTGCCTGGGCGGCAGTCTCTAAACGCTCCAGTGGCCTGACACTTCTTGATCCCAGGTGTTGTCAGGGGACTGTCCCAACGCATTAAAGTCCAGTTTACCCCTGTACTTGCTGGATGGTGGTGGTGGTGGTGGTTTTTTAATTTCCCAATTTGCCCTGTTTTGAGGGAGGAGATGTATGATTCCAAGGTCCCTGGAAATTTGTCAATTTCAAATCATTGCAGCTAAAATCTCTTTGGAGGGGCATCTGGGTGGCTCAGTGGGTTAAAGCCTCTGCTTTCCACTCAGGTCATGGTCCCAGGGTCCTGGGATGGAGCCCCAGGTTGGGCTCTCTGTTCAGCAGGGAGCCTGCTTCCCCCTCTCTCTCTGCCTGCCTCTGCCTGCTTGGGATCTCTCTCTGTCAAATAAATAAATAAAATCTCTTTGGAATCCGAGCTTCCCTACCCGAATAACCAACATACGAACCATAGACTACAAGACCCCCTCCAACCTTCCCCAGCGTTCTTCCCCCAGATATGTAGAGCAGACCCGGTGGGCTGCCTCTGAAAGAGTGGTGTTTTTTTTTGGTTTTTTTTTTTTTGATGCCCACTGAGGACACAGTTCTGACCTTCCCCCCCAGTAAAGTGTTGTTTTGGGATTCAGGAAAAAGTAAGGAAAGGAAAGAACAAAAAGGCTTTAACAACAACAACAATAAAGGCTTTTCTTCTTTGGATTAAGTATTGAAACTTATTTGTAGGTTTATTTGGCTACTAAGAGAGAAGGCACTTCCGTGATACAGTGCCAGCGGTTATCAGTATAACTTGGTTAAGTCCTTTCTTAGTTGGAGTCCTATTGTTTGCTTAAAAGCTCTGGACAAGCCTATCTCTTGAATCACTTCTAAAGAGTTTCTGGCCTTATTGCATCTTCGTCTTTAGGCCATGCTCACAAAAATGCTACCAGGTAGCAAAACCAGGAAAAGATTAGGCTGGTTTATTTTTTGTTGTTTTTTTTTTTTGTTTTTTTTTTTTTTTATAAAATACAGGGACGCCTGGGTGGCTCAGTGGGTTAAGTCTCTGCCTTCCACTCAGGTCATGATCTCAGGGTCCTTGATTGAGCCCTGCATCAGGCTCTCTGCTCAGTGGGAAGGCTACCTCCTACTCTCTCTCTCTGCATGCCTGCCTCTCTGCCTCCTTGTCTGTCAAATAAATAAATAAATAATCTTTTTAAAAAAACCAATATCAATTACTATATTTACTTATGCACAATCAGGCTTTGCAGACAGTCAGATAGAGGTTTGAGGGTAAGATCTTCCTGTCACTGTGATGTTAGGCAAATCAGAAGCTAAGATTCCTTTCTTCCTCCCTAAATTGTAAATTATAACTAACACCTATTTCGTAAGGTCATCTCATGAGGAGTAATAATCATATGTATGAAATTTGGTTTTTCTGGTTACATTGAGATTTCCTTAAATAGGGTAAAAATAACACCAGGTAAGTTCCTCCTTTTTATTTTTATGTCATAGAGAGAGACTATGAGAAGTTGAGATGTTGATTAAGTGGATGAAATAGGTGAATTTATTAAGAGAAGTCATCTAGTTGATTAAACAAAAATACAGTGTTCATAACTTAAAGGACTGCCTCATCCTTGCCCTCACTCCTAAATAACTTTATGCTATTTTATGTAGACGTGTGGTTCTTGTTTGCCAGTAACCATTTTTTACTGTATTCTATGCTTAAGTACAGTGGGTTGTGTATTTGTAACAATCTTTCAATGCAGATAATTAACCAATTCCCAGTTTTCTTTCAGGTAAATGTTGGAGATATAGTTATAATAAAAGGCAAAGAGTTTATACCTGCTGACACTGTACTTCTCTCATCAAGGTAGAGATACCTACTGATGCTCAAACAGTGTAGAGGATGGTTTCTCTACCCTGCATTGACCTTGTGATTTCTCCAAGGAAATAAGGAATAAACGAAGAATTTAAAACCTCTTTCATGATTGTGAATGAAACATTAAAAAAAAAAAATCAATTGGTCTTAACGGATTCTTTCATGCTTGCCATATAGAATAAGTGATAGGTACTATATTGTGTAATTCAAAAGTTTTAATTACGGTTAAGAGTCTACTCTCTCTGGATATGTCCAGATCCTTTTCTGTGGACCACTAACTCCTAACATGTCCTGTCATTTCTCGTATATAATACATGGATTGGGTTATATTGATTTTATCTTGCAATCCTTGTTCATGATAAATTTCTTCATGATGCATTCATATATCCCTCCAAACTTCCTTGATCTTTATGGTGCATTAGTACAAGGAAATGGATGAATGATTTCTTTTTTTTTTTTTTTTGTCATCATACCTTTGAAATGACATACTCTTCCAACAACAACAACAAAAAAAATTGTTTTGCTTTTTTAAGTTCTGTCTATGGCTGAATTTTAGATAATTTCTATTTTATTCATCTTTAAGATAGTCATGAATTAGTATTCAGAACATATGGCACTGTTAACCTTTAAAGAATGTGATTTTCAAATGGTTTGGGATTTAAAAATTGTAAAAGTAGTCCTAATATAAATTAAGAAAAATGTTTTTTTTAAATATCTTAGAGGTTGTTTATCATCATTTCCTTGGACAGTTTTATTTGTAAAATCCACATATAAATATGGACAGTGTCCTTTTTTCAAAATCTGTTTAATCAGGTCATTATTTAAAGTGATTAGATTTATAACAAGTTAGTGAAACTTAACTGAGCAAATAAGAGTTATCTAAAACTGAAGTAGAGGTGCCAGACCACACGTGCCTGTGAGAGAATGAGCTTAACAGTCAACTTACTGTCGTTCACATCAGGTACTAGAGAAAGCTTTGCTCAGGAGGTTACAGAAAACCAGGGTTTTTCTTAACCTGGCTTTGTGATTTTGAACAAAACAGTTAATCTCTCAGGCCTTGATTTCACATCTTTTAAAAATGAGGAAGATTGGGGCACCTGGATGGCTCAGTGGGTTAAAGCCTCTGCCTTTGGCTCAGGTCATGATCCCGGGGTCCTGGGATCAAGCCCCACATCGGGCTCTCTGCTCAGCAGGGAGACTGCCTCTTCTCTCTCTCTCTCTCTCTTTCTGCCTGCTTCTCTGCCTATTTGTGATCTCTGTCTGGCAAATAAATAAATAAAATCTTTTAAAAAAATGAGAAAGATGGAGTAAATGATCAAGCTCTAATAGTTTCTGACTCTCCTTTGTATTTAAATTTGGTAATCTTCTAAATTTTAAGAATGCCTAGCCAAAAGAACCACGTGCCCTTTATGCTACTAAGTAAAAGGCTGATAAATGCAGTAGATGAATGACTGTCTCAATTTCATCTGACGAAGTTCAAAATGATAGTGAAGCACTCCAGCAATTTAAGAAAGTAAGGATGTTCTCCTGTTTAAGTGTGTCATAGAGACATAACTTACCATGGAGAATATCATGTATATGAACCATGACAATATTTTTTTTTGTATGCTCAGAAGTATGAAGATAGTTGATTACATTTCCCCTGACTTTCTACTTAATTCTGAAAGTTTTAAAAATATTTTTCGGCTGCCCCTATCCAGCCCCGAAAGTTCCCAGAAAGCTCCATGCTCAAATTTCTTAAAGTTTAGATCATTGTTATAGGAGTCATTTCCCAACATTAAAAACATTCACTGGTGGCTTATAGCTACTGTAGTATGTACTATAGATGTGGTAGATCAAAATGGTGTCTATATCTTCTTTTTTTTTTTTTTTGAGATTTTTATTTTTAAGTATCTCTACATCTAGTGTGGGGCTCAAACTCACAACCCCAAGATCAAGAGTCTTACACTCCACCGACTCAGCTGGCTAGGTGCCCCAGTATTTTCTCTAGCTTAATAGAGCATCCACAGAGATTAACTTGCTCCAAAGATCATTATTTTTTAAAAGAGTATCTGATTCATTGCATTTAGTTATTTAATAGAATTCAAAGTACAAAGCCTCTACAGTCACATATTTCTATCTCAGTGCCAAAATACCCACCTTCAGGTTTGTTTTTTTGTTTTGTTTTGTTTTCTCAAAGGTATTGCATTACACTTGTGAACCTACATTAGCCTTATGAAATAGGTAGATGTTTTTGACGTCATTTAACAGAAAGTGGAATCTTGACCTTAAGTCCTATTTTTTTGCCATTTAAGTAGCTAATGGGTAGGTCAATTTTGAGATACGTAATCCCTAATCTGATAACCCTCATTATGCCACGCTGGCCGCTATCAGAAGAGGGACATGGTGATTCTCGCCCACAGGTGAGCACCATTTAACAGTGAGCATAAGCAACAGTTTATAATATTTTAATTTCCAAATATTTTTCAGTTATTAATTACTAATAGTGCACCCCCTTTGAGGTAGTTTGAAATTAAAGCATGAACATTGTTGAAAGTTAGTGTGTCTCATTGGTTTTTGCTTTGAAATGAAGAAACTGAGGTTTTAATATCTAACAAACAAATACATATATGAGTTTAGAAAGTATAAAAACAGAGAAAAGTAACTCAAGCTGTTAATTCAGGTCCACGTGGGTTCCTGACGTGTCTGTTTCATACCCTCTGGAAAAGCTTTCCTGCATTCAAAGACTTACCCTCCCAAGACAATGTATCACCAAGACTTTGTTAATTATTGAACAACTCAAAAGGCTGCAGTTATGCCTTCTAACATCCTAAGATCCACATCTTTATAGCTTTGCGTTAAAGTTAATGCAGTTAACTTTGAAAATGTTTTGAAATTAGAAAATTTCTAATACTTTTTTTTAGTGTGTGGGTCGACATAGGGAGGACCAGTATAGTATACTTGGTTTCTCAAAAGCCTAAAACATGGTTCCCATAATTCTTTCCTTCTTCGGTAGGAGTAGATGGCGTGAGAGTGAGAAATTGGAGAAAAGAAAATCTATAAAATAAGTAGCTCTCTATATAAAATTATGTTTTTATTTGATAAAAGAGTCTTGTGAATAAACTTCAAAACCATCAAAAGTTTCTACATTAAAAACTGAAAATTGGGCTTAAAAGCAAGTAATCCTTGACTATGTCATGTTTTCTTGTGCCTTTAGACCTGATCAAAATAAATTTTGAAAAAATTGGCATTAGACATTTTTATTAACATGTATTATTTTCTATAATAATTTCAAACTTTCTGTCTCTTTTGTCCATTTGTTTGGTTTTTCTTTTTTCTGTTTTTCATTTTTTTTTCCGTTTTAATTATTTTGAACTGGGACCTGTAGGTGGCAGTAGGGGAGATAGTGAAAGTGACCAATGGGGAACATCTCCCAGCAGATCTCATCAGCCTGTCCTCAAGGTTAGAACCACTGAGTCGTACAGGATGTGTGTACGTGGATCCTCACCCTACAACAGACAACAATTACACCCAAAGATGGTTGAACTCAATGTTGCTTCCTTTAAAACACAAAAATGTTTATACATCTTGGAGACAGACGTTTCACTGATATTTTAAAAGCCTTTCATGAATATGGTGTTGGATGCTGTTTGTCCCTTGAGGGGCCAGTCAGCTCCTATTGTTAGCAATAGGAGTCTATGAGGCATGACTGTAAAGGTAGATTTTAATTTCCTGTACATCATTAACATATATTCTTATTTAACAATATGCCTAAATACTAAGGCTGTGCATAACACCTCTCCAGGATACTGTTTTGAACAGTGTGAAGCTTCCCATGAAATGAAGCTACTGAGAAATTTTGCCTTATTCTTATATTTGAAATTTTCTGTAAGTCCTATGGAACCCCTTCAGCAATCATGACTGTAATTTGGGCTCATTTAGGGTTTACAGAGGACCCCCTGCACAAAGCTGGATGTCATACATTTTGTACTGCATGCTTTGGGATCCATTTTTATCCTACTTGTAACAAGTGACAGAGTGCATGTTACTGCGATCAAGTCCAGCTGTCTACTGGTGTCTGTATTGTGATATGCATCTTGTTTCATTTCTCCACTTACTAATCAAAAAGCCTGCTTTGCCTCTCTGACTGTAGTTTGCGTTTGGGATGTCATCATAATTTGCTGAAATATTTATTATCTAGCATGATTCCTTAAAACCTTTTGCTGCTTTTTTATAACACTATTAAGAACTGCTTCAGTAAGAGCTTTCTTAAGGGATAAGCAATGTTCTGAATTTGGATGCATTTTATTTGCCCCACTTCAGACAGAAGTCAGCCATTTGACTTTTTAATTTCCTAGCCATTTAAAGTCCCAGAAGAATTGTTTTGTGGGGAAAAAAAAAAATAGAATGCTTTTCTCATTTTAATGTGAGAATGGCTTTGGATATATTGATCAGTAATATTTTAATGCATTTTATTGCCAAAATACAGAATCTGCATCGTTCATTTAGCATTTGCTTGTCATTGTGCTTCTATATTATCAGAAGATATGTTTTATAATTTCAAAAACAATTTATGTTTCGAATGTATATATAAGTAAGTTACAAATTAGCAGCAGTTACCAGAGTCAAATTACTATTGTGACAGTAATAAAGGGCAAAATGTTGAAGAAGTGATAGAATGAAAATGTAACTTCTCCAGTTGGGAAAAATGTATCAGCCTTTAAAGGAGGAAAAAAAAAAAAATGTTCATAGAATAAATTGAAGAACTTGCAAAGTTACTTTAAAATGTATCTGTAAAATATTTGATCAATGACCATATGTTTCAGCAATTTTCACAAATCTGCAGGCCACAAAAATAAGCTACATGCCCATTTCTGAAATTTGGAATTAGTCTGTTTTGCACATGTACAAATTGAAAGTTGATTAGAAGATTCCAGGTGTTTGTAACTGACAACATGTTTCCTTTCTAACTTTGAAGACATAGACTCACCCAAGATGACATTTATAGTTACTTATATGATGTTAGTGAGGTTTCTTTTAAAACCAAGTGTTCATGAGATTGATACTACTTCAGAACACTTTCCTTGATACTCAAGGATCCAGTTATACAAGTTGATGGCCAATTCTCCTGTTTGTAATTGCTGGGCACCTAAAGTCAATTTGTGAAGGGGAATGGGGAGGGACATAAACAGTCCAGGATGTAGACCCTGTGACAGACCAGAGACGCACAGACCCCTTCCACCAGCCTCTGCTCACTAGACTTCGTAAAAACACTCTGGGGGGGGGGGGCATGAAGGGGATCTTCTAGGTTCAGCTCAAGGAGCAAGATGGCCAAGTTGGCTGGCTTTAGTTTCAGTGTTTTCTCCCACGAGAATCTCTGAAATCACTTTAAGAAATAGAACAGGAGCAGGAAAAAGGGAACAGAGGGAGAAAAGTGTCCATTTACTTTCATTGTAAAATCTGTTCGTACACTTTTTTAAAGTAGCCTTAAAATGTAAATATTATGATCCGTATGATCCTATTCATCTTTTCTTAAAAGGTAGTAAATGCAGGTTTGCAGAAGCAGCAATCTGGAGTTCTCTAATCAAACGCTTTCCTTAACCAATTTATACATGGGCTACAAGCATGAAATCTCTCTTGGTATTTTTGAGCTGAAGAAAAATTTGGACACAAACTACTTTACATTTCAGATGGAGTCTGTGTTGTGTCTGTATGGATGAGCAATTTAGGTATCCTATGACAGATCTAATCATTTCAATTATCTTGAAAATCAGTACTGATTTGGCGGGGGGGAGATTGCTTTTTGTGATCCTTCTAGTTGAAGAGCTGATCCATGGGTGGTCATGCATGGGTTCTGCCTCCCAGCATTTAGCAGTTAGAATGAAAATCACCAAGAAACTAGACAGCTAGAGCTTTGTTTAGAACAAAAGGCTTCAGTGAGTCTAGGCATTTAAATAAGTTATTATTATGTTTTCCTTCCCCCTGCTAAATGTTCTTGCTTTTCAATTTTAAACAACAGCGAGCCCCAGGCCATGTGCTACATTGAGACATCCAACTTGGATGGTGAAACAAATCTGAAAATTAGGCAGGTAAGATCTAATTTAGGTTTATGTACTATTTGCTGATTTATTAGATGGAATCAAAAGCTTATTTCTGTTATTGTTATGAGTTGAAGTAATTCCAATTGGAAATATTTTCTCATCGAGCCACCATGATGATACCTCAAGGATAATGAAAAGCTCAGATTAATTTGCCTGATTAACTGTGGTCCATCATCTAGATGCTCTTTGCAATATTTTAATATTTTATGTAATAGGCAACACTGATAATAATATTAGTACTTCTGAGTTCTTTGACAGGAGTGCACGTATTTATTTTCCCTATTCCTCTAGACCAGATTGTAGTCTGGCTTTGCCATATTGAAAAGACAGTGTTTCCATTGCTTGTTCTAAATGTCTCGCTAATCTCAGGGAATAGTTTTAGATTTCTGTATTTGCTTCACATACCATCCCTGACAGAAAGCAAGAGGCATTTAAAGGGACTTTGAAAAATGTACTCTCTTGGGTTCTAGGTGAAGGATGAAGATGACAGGGGGAAGGTTGGGATACGGTAAAAATAGGTCATCGTAGCACCCAAACTCAGAGTGTCCCGGGAAGCAGGGGCCCATCCACTTCCTGCTAGTAGAATCTAGTTGGCCAGAGGAAAGAACTATTTCTGAGTTTTCCTTCTCTGTGGACTAAAAGAACAGAAACATACTGGCTCTTCTTTGTAGATTCTATTTAGTTTGCATTTTTTTTTTTTTTTTTTTTTGGAGATTCAGCAGACAGACTATACTGCTAAATATTAATTTAATTTTATTTTGGGAAGCAAATAGTTCTTTGAGGACTTCACAGTATCTCGGTGGACAAATTTATGGTCTCAAATAACATTTTCCAACTTTCACAAAAGCTACCTTATTCCTGGGTTCAAGCAGAGGAGGGTATCCCCTTAATTATGATCTGGCAAAGTGTATTGTATAAGGGGGGAGACTTGCTCATAAAATAGTAGGATTTCTTGGATCTTAAGGCCTAGATGAATCAGAATTCCCTCTCTCCTTCCCTCCCACATGTGATTCATTTAATCTTTTGCTTATTTAAAAATTTCTAAACAGGGCTTACCAGCAACATCAGATATAAAAGACATTGACAGTTTGATGAGAATTTCTGGCAGAATCGAGTGTGAAAGTCCAAACAGACATCTGTATGATTTTGTTGGAAACTTAAGGCTTGAAGGACATAGGTACGTAAAATTGGGCCTCATAAAAACACAGAACTCACTGTGTCTCAAGTGTGTTGCTGAGTGTTTTCCAAGCCTAGGTACATAACTCTTTTCTCACACTCTAAGTCTGAACGCTGAAAACCTCTTTCTTAAGCATTTCGATATTACTTTCCACCAAAAGTCTTTTTGCAGAAATCGTAGCTCTTAATGCCATGCATATGACACCGCTGAAGACTTCCTCAGGATTCCTGCCAAACTGACAGCTGGATGGTTTCAGGGACATGCCAGGCTTCTGGCGTGAATACTTGTGTTGTAGGCCTATGTGCAGTCTCCATGGCTTGGGTCCTTATCTGTGATCGGTGGGTGCCTCAAGGAGTTTAGAGTCTACCCTCAAGGATACTGGATAATTTCTTGTCTTCTTCTCTGTGTCATTTCATAGGCTGTTTTCTAGGCCATGTTATCATGTTTAGTTATCTCTGCCATTACCTACCTCCTGCTCTTCTTCCCTTCCCCCTTCTGTTCCCTGCCTCTTCCTTCATTGATTCAACCAGTATTAATTAAGCATCTAGTGGGCTAGGCTAGTTACAGGCATTAAGGAGACTGCAACGAACAACAGAGATAAATACATATACCCTTGTGAGCTTACTTTTCTTGCAGTAAGAGAAGGGCAAACAGACAAACAATAAAATGATACACAAGAAAATTTTATACAGTGTTAGAGCATGATAAAAGCTTTGGGGAAAAAAAAAAATAGCACAGGACAAGGCAGATTGGGAGTCCTTGGGAGGGAATACCTTGGAGGTAGGACTGTTCTAGTAAGCCTCATTCAGCAGGTAACATTTGAGCCAGGGGAATGAGAAGTGAGGAAGTTAGCCAATCATCTATCTGAAGGGAGAGAATTTCAGGCAGAAGGAATAGTCCCAGCAAATTACTAGTTATTCTATCACCTCAAAGTGGGAAAGTACCTGGAGTAGTTATTAAATTTCAGGGAAGCCGGTGTGGTTGGAGTGATGTCACCAAGGAAGAGTAGGAAAAGAAAGACCATGCAAGGCTTTGAAGGCTACTGGGGGGTGTTACTCTGGGTGAAATGGGAGTCCATTAGAGGGCTTGGGGGGAGGGGATCTCAGCCGTTCAGTTTCGGACTTCATATGTTTGTGTCGGGGAAGCAGATGGATATGTAAGCCTAAGTTTGGGATAGAGGCCTGGGTCATGAGGTGAATGTGGGAATTGCGGGCCTAGATAATTAAAGCCGGGGAAGTAGAAGAGATCACTGAGGGTGTGAGGGCGTGGATAGAAAGGTGAGTCCCAAGGACTGTCCTGAGACTCTGCACCATTAAGGATGAGATAAGAGGAGGGACCAGCAAAAGAGACCAAAATCAGGTTGGTAGGAAGGAAGCCGAGATAGTGAGGAAACCGTGGCACGGCAGAGGGAGTGACTAAAGTGGGTCCTTGTTGTTGCTGGCCACGTGCGGTGAGGCTGAGAAATAACGGTTGGATGTAGCCCGTAGAAATCCTTGAACTTGGTTAGAACAAGTGGAGCCTGATGAAGCGAATCTGAGGTAGGGGGAGGAGTTGAAAATAGCAGGTTTAGGCAGATTTTCCGAGGAGGCTTGCAGCAAAAGGGAGCAGAAATGGAGCAGCCCTTGGCAGGAAGGGTGGGTCTTTCCAATTTCCCTCTTCTTCCTCCCTTCTCTCTCCTCCCCTGCCTCCTTTACTTTACAATACACCTTACCTGCCAGGTGGATGTAGTGGCTAGCTAAACGCAGTAGTTCATTCCACCAGCCTGAGAGATGGACAGTGCTTTCATTATTTTGTAATTGCATTATTACAGTACTTGAATTCCAAAGGACGTTTGAAATACACCCTAAACTGTCTCCCTCATTCAGATCCGCCAAAAGCTTTCCTGTAATATGTGAAGTAATTATATATTGTTCTAAAATTTGCACAGAGTGACCTCACAGAGTGAACATATGGTTATAGACTAATAATAGAGTTGGCGCTTTATATAAGTAATGTTTCTATAGTCTGACATTCCTAACTGGCCAGCTTCCATCTCTTATCAGTTCGCCATCAAAATCAATGCCAAGCAGATCCACGCAGTGGAAAAAAAAAACTTGGTATGATCGTGCCAAGATTTAGGGTACAGATAGAATTTATATAATATGCTTTAAAATATATGAAACATGGAAACATACCTTTGTATTTATAGCCCATTTGACGTTTATAGTGATTACCCAGAGCTCTTGGAGCCCCTTTCTTTGGAATGAGTGTTTTTTGATCCCATTATTAAGGATGAGAGTCATTGTTTAATGCCAGAATTTTTGATTTTCAACTCTGATGAAATCTAATAACTAACTCTTGTTGAATCATTATAATTGAAAAGTAATATTTTTTGGGGGGGGTGCTTTGAAGAGCTTGTACCTAATTCCAATCCACACCATAAAAGCTGAGCGGACAGCTGTCCTATTAGACTCCACTGTATACGTAAGGAACAGTTGGCACCTACATACCTCAGAGCATAGCCTAGCAGCTTCCCAAGAACTTCTTGGAAATGTGCTTTAGGCCCAAGGTCCCCTTCCGACTCTGAAATGCATGCCAAATCTTGAGGTATACATGAGAGGGGTTCCCTTCCAGATGGGTTTGAGAAGCATGCTGTTGTGCAGAAGGAATGAGAATTATAGATGCTGTGTTCTTTTTCTAAATAGGCATATGCTTTTTCCTAGGGGTTTAAGTAGAGGCCTTCAGGTGAGGTTATTACGCACCCATCTGGATTGACTTCACCTGAGCCAGTGACCTTTGCATAGTTCCTGAAAGAAGGTCTAAGGCCCAAGCCGTTACTGGCTCTAGACACCTACCAGGCCATAAAAAGCCCCCCAAAATGAAAGATTTAACCTCACTTTACCTCTACTGGCCAAGAAGTTCTGTGTTTTCTGGAGACTTTTCTTAGGAGGCTGCCTTCTTCTTCCAGAAGTTTGGGGATTTTTCTGATGAATTTTTCTTTATATTTGACATTTCTTTCTTGCTTTTCTTTTTTTGTTTGTTTGTTTGTTTGTTTTTAATTAATTTTTTATTTTTTATAAACATATATTTTTATCCCCAGGGGTACAGGTCTGTGAATCACCAGGTTTACACACTTCACAGCACTCACCAAAGCACATACCCTCCCCAATGTCCATAATCCCACCCCCTTCTCCCAAATCCCCTCCCCCCACCAACCCTTAGTTTGTTTTGTGAGATTAAGAGTCACTTATGGTTTGTCTCCCTCCCAATCCCATCCTATTTATTCTTCTCCTACCCAGAAGACCCAGTGTTAGGAAGCTTTGAGCCATTACATCTCATATAGTACATTTCCATCAAGAATCCCACTACATCTGTGATGGCTTGTACTTTTGTGACATCTTTGTGTGAGGTTGTGTCTACCAAACAACCTACCATAGTGGGTAGTTTTACCAAGAACCCACAGAAGACCCAACGTGGCCTTCATTCATGAAAAAATGTTGTTTAAATTATATGGAATGGCTATCCTCAATATGCTGTCACTTCAGAGGAATGTTAAAGACTTAGATGCTTACCATTGATTGGAAACTTATTCACAGTTCTTGGAGAATTGATATTCAAATGTAATAAATTACCCTAGAGATTTTAAATACAGGACATATCTTTATAGGCCAGGGATGGCAATGCAAATGTATGATGAGATCTGTGTATTTACCTTGCCTTGTCTATTTTTTGAACCCTTATTATGCACAAAGCTATTTATAATTAGGCGTGGGAGAGGGAGCAGATCCCCTAACCTCACCACTTCCAAACATCTCAGAAACCTAAACAGACTTGCTAAATCAGGAAAAGTCTTAAATAGGTTTGAAAATTAGCCTCTGAATCCCAAAACATTGCCTACTATCTTGGATTGTGAAGTTGTAGGAAATGGCTGGTTTGGTGGTAAGGAGAAGCAACTGAAAAGCGTCTCTCCAGCTGTCCTTGTGTAAAACAAATTATTCGTACTGGTAGGAAAATTACTTCTTTTTCTAAAAATAAGGTAAATGTGAGAAGGGCTGGCTATTTTAATAGCAGAACCTCCGTTGGAACTCTGTAGTAGCTGTAGAATTCTTAAGCACTTTAGAAAATGTTGTTTTTAATGTCAACATCATCTGTCATAGCACTGTCCCCCTGGGAGCAGATCAGATTCTTCTTCGAGGCGCCCAGTTGAGAAATACACAGTGGGTTCATGGAATAGTTGTCTACACTGGACATGACACCAAGCTGATGCAGGTGGGATTTTTTATCTATGAAAAACCTTGTGGATGTATTTTCTTGAAAATGCGCTATTTGTAGCTCTCTATGCAATAGTCCCAAACATAGCAGACCATCTGTCACAGACTCCTGAGCCCTACTCTGTACATTTAGAATCTTGTTCTTCAGTGTTTAGGGCCATAAAATGGCTCATGTGCACAATACTGGAAAGTTTCATTCGAGACCAACAATGCATGAACTCTTAATTATTTCCTGTGTTAATTCCATTTACTCTAACAGTGGTTGTTGATACTATTGTCTGTGCAATGACATGTTCTACATGAAAGTATTCTGTGTTCTACATGAGATGTGCTCTACATGAAAGTATTTATTTTATAATCTTGTTTTAAGACTGTGATCAAATTTTATAACTTTTAATTTTTTTGTAAAATTAAGAAATGGATTTGTGAGCCAAATGTTGACCCCTTTTTGCTAACATTTTTATGTTAAGCCATTGTTAATGGAAAGAAACCACCATTACTGATTCCACCATAACCATAATGATTCTACCCCTCACCACTCTATAAATTCTGTCGACTATTGTTTTATATCTATTATGACAGATTTAATTTTCTGTTCTGTAGATGCCTTGGTTAGCATAATCGTTTTTGTCATCGACCACAGCTGAAGAGACTGACTTCCGTTATTCTTTATAGCCGGGACTACTTAGCCCATTGCCGTGATCAGTAAAACCATTACTGAACACCACCAGAAATCTGGAAACCAGAGGTCCTTCAAATGGGACCTTCATATTTTGTAACTTCTAAGGGTTAGGAGTACAGAGGCCACCTTCTCTGCCTCTCTTCCTGAGCTGAGCTGCCAGTGCCTCTCCTCTACCCTCTTCGCTTCAGTAGTCAAGTTAATGCCTTCTTCGTCTTCCCCGCCACAATGCAAAAGTTATGTCTCTAAACGGAGTCCTATTTCCTTCTCTTCTTATTATTATTTTATATCCTAGAAAAAGGCTTGAGGTATACTGGCCTTCAGGGGCAAAAAAAATAGATGGCTAACATTTGACAGCTTATTACAGCTGTGATTTTTTTTTCTGTATAATTTTCAAGTGTCTACCCATGTCTAGATTTTGAGTTGTGACGGACTTTGTCATCTTCATCAAAATACCAAATAGACATTACTCAATCAATGTGTACACATTTTTTTATTGCTCATCTTGTCTCTTTTTACAGAATTCAACAAGTCCACCACTTAAACTCTCAAATGTGGAACGGATTACAAATGTACAAATTTTGATTTTATTTTGTATCTTAATTGCCATGTCTCTTATCTGTTCTGTGGGCTCTGCCGTTTGGAATCGGAGGCATTCTGGAAAGGACTGGTATCTCAACCTAAATTGTAAGCATTAAAGGGCCTGTTGTATTTATATTTTTCTTTCATTAAAATATGCATTTGTTTCATGCTGATGGGATTTCCTATCATTCCTCAAAAGAAAACCTTGTTGGCAAGATAACTGGGCATTTAATTTTTATGTTTCAATGCAGTTTCCGGTAAAAGAAAGTAAAATGTTGCTAGAGTCTCCAAAATTTCAGAATCCTTAAAAATGATCACTCTAGAGTAGTATAAAATGTTAATATCATTTTCATTAATGTTAATCATTCTTTAAAAATATTTTAACACAAGTGGTAGGATAATTACCTGGTGAAGAAAGCAGATTGATTATCTTTAATGCACCAGGAGTAGAGCACATGCTTATAAAAAGTTTAAATTGAATATCCTTTCATTTGAACTCATGAATGCAGTAAATTCCATGTTAATGGTAATCTTGTCTTAGGGAAAGCCTGTTAAATATGATTTTTTTGGACCATCTATCCTTTTACTATTGTAGGATTAATGTATCATCCCTGAATATTTCTGGAAAATAAGTTTGCATTGCCTTTTAATGAGTACTTAACCAATAAATACTTAATTTCCAGAAGCGTGAAAACAAATTCTAGTAAACCTTGTAGCAAAATCGATTTTTTTTTCAGTTTTTATCCTATTGATTTTTAGTTTTGTGGCTATTCCAACTTTTTTTTTTTTTTTAACCCTGATTTATGATTTCAACATCAGAACTGTTATGACTCCCATCGGTTTGTTTCTTCATATACTTCACAGTGTGTCTGCCATAGCAGTTCTATTTTCATTATCAAAGAGGCAGGGTGTGATTTACCTAGGGAACAGCCCTACATTGTTTTTACTGTTTGGATTAGTTTTGCTGCTGTTTTGTCTGATTGCTTTTAAGGCATGCTTTATAAATCAAAGGTGCGTTTTTAATAATTTACATAAAAATGATTTTGCCCAGTGGAGATTTTACATTTATAAACCCACAATCCTGTCCCTGATATCTCTAAACTTCCTGTGTGGAACAGGATTTGAAACACTGGGCAGTGCTTTCATTCGTTAGAACCATTATGAAGTTCTTAATAGTACTACCAACGTACTGATCTGTCTTGAGTATTTGAGAATAAGGATATGCTATCAGCACAGTGTTCCTACCAAACTATCTAGAGATGTTGTGTAATATGGAAAACTTCTATTATGCTGAAGTTCTGGTCAACACAAATGAAATACTTGAAACTATAAATGACTTTCTTCCCACCTCCCCCAACAGATGGTGGTGCTAATAATTTTGGACTGAATTTCTTGACCTTCATCATCCTTTTCAACAATCTCATTCCAATCAGCTTACTGGTTACATTAGAAGTGGTGAAATTTACCCAGGCATACTTCATAAATTGGGTAAATATGAATTACTGTTTTTCATCATTCTAAATATATGTTTTGTCTTTTTTTTTTGATAGGGTCTTTTGAGGATTTTAATTTTTTTTTAAGATTTTATTTATTTATCTGACAGAGATCACAAGTAGTCAAAGAGGCAGGCGGGGGCGGGGGGAAAAGCAGGCTCCCTGCTGAGCAGAGAACCTGATGTGGGACTTGATCCCAGGACCCTGGGATCATGACCTGAGCCAAAAGCAGAGGCTTTAACCTACTGAGCCACCCAGGCATCCCCAAGGATTTTAATTTTTTTTAAGTAATCTCTACACTCAATGAGGGGCTCGAACTCATGACCCCAAGATCAAGAGTTGCGTGCTCCACTGACTGAACCAGCTGGGCAGTCCCCTCATAGTGTCCTTTGATCTCTCAGAAACAAAATCTTAATGATACCTTCCCTTTTATTGACTGCAAGATGGCATTTCAAAGTATTTTTGACTTTAATATGATAATAACAAATTCATTTGACATGTAAAAATCAATAGCAAAAACTCTTTATCTTAAAATCACACAAGTTTATAGACTAGACATTCCGGGGAACTAAGTCTCCAGTTAAGAAAACCTATTTGGGATTATATAATAGTCTTGGGGAAAGGAGACCATGAGGTTTGGAGTTAAAATATCTGGATTATCGTTGTAGTTCTATAATTACTAGTGCTATGAAATTTGCCAAGCCACTTGACTTCTTTGAGACTTATTTTCTTGGGCCTTTAGACAGGAATGATAAAACATGCTTTACCAGCATCTCGCGGTGGTAATATAGAGTAAAGGAATCTCACAGCATAGCGAACAGCCTCCTAAACAATTGAGTGCTCTAGAAATAACACTGTTCACTGCTTGGTACAACCAGACTGTCAGTCTTGTTTTATATACCCATGTAGGTTATTTTTCCCCCACTGTAAACAAATTCAGCTGTGCTTAATTTTTTTAATTCTTGAATTTTTTTAATCTTGGAAAAATGTGCCAGAGATCTATTCCCTAAATATTTTGTTTATAAAATGTGTTGTTCTTAGTTTTATTTTACCAAAGTTAAAATTAATGAATTTATGTAAATTAAATAAGCCTTCAGACTTAATCTGCCAGAAAGTTTCATTTTTCTTTATTTTGGGAAATTTGGGTATTATCTTTTGACATTATCTTTTTAAATTATTTAAAAGTCTTTCAAGGGAACAATATTAGAATTGTTAAGAAATATAACTGATGATGCTTTTGCCACTGCTCACTACCTTCCCATGGTAAGTGATCCACCTCACCTGTCAAATTGTCTAATTCATTGGTACAAGCCCAGTAGAATTTAGAAATCTAAAATGAGATGCAGGTGTGGCTTATTTCATGCAGGAAATGTGTTGCTGAAAAATTATGTAGTAACATTTGTGTAAATACAATTAAAACCTATTGAGGTTTCCCACTTTGCAATAAGAAATCATAAGGTGACTCATTTTGAAAATCAAATAACTAGTTAGTCACTTTATTATTTTGTACTTGGATTTTTAAAAGTAATATTTGCTTCCAATAATGACATAATTTGAGTATTGGAGGAGGCCAGCAGGCTTATGCTATTCAACCACCTTTCTATTGTACAGAGATTCGATAACATTGCTGACAGGTCTTTTACCACCCAGCAATTCCGTTTGTAGAAATGAGATCAGTATCTGCCGCCCCCCCCTCCCTTGATACTGGTTCTACCTGATCTCTTAGGAAAATGTCTAACCATGTTTCTGAATGATAGCCTTGCAAAGTATTAGAACTCAGGTAGGGTGCCTGGGTGACTCAGTTGGTTAAGCATCCCACTCTTGGTTTTTGGTTCAGGCTGTGATCTCAGGATCATGAGATCGAACCCTGCACTGGGCTCCATGCTCAGGATGGAGTCTTGCCTGAGATTTTCTCTCTCCCCCGACTAGCACGCACACACACTCTCTCTCTCTCTAAAATAAATAAATCTTCAAACAAAAACAAAGAACTCAGCTGCATGCCTTTTCTTCTATCACCTCCTTCCCATCTCCTTCTGTTCCTTATCAGACCTGATGATCAAGAAAGTCCAACTTACTCCCCGTTCCATTCATTCCTCTTTGAAGATGGCTCAGGTGCTTAATAGCCTTCTTAGATCAAGGCTCCTACCAGTCAACAGCCTACGTCAGAACTGAAGCAGATCAGTCTGAAATGCAGACGTGGGAAAGACCAGATTCGTCCTTTTCCTTTGACTTGTAAAAATCTGTTAACCCTGACTTGGCAATAAAATGGTGTACTCTGGAAAATACTAATTCTTATAGGCGTTAAGAGTCAAGCCTCATATTGTTTGGGTACAGAACAAGTACAAATTGGTACAAAAGTTGTGCATTTTTGTTTGGGTTTTGAGAAGTGCACTCCTTCTGCTTTCAAGTATATGCACTGGAAGGAAGCAGAGCCAAGAAAGTATAACCAGATAGAATCTCTTAGGTAATTTTCCTAGGGGTTTAAAAATCTTCATTATTTGAGCAGTGTTCATGCTCTTATTTTAGCTGCATTAAGTACTTATGTTGTGTCAGACGCTTTAGGAAGCATTTCACATACATTATTTCATTTAATCTTTACCACATGTCACCTATCTAGAAAATGGTAGAATTATGAAAAAAATTCAAGATTGCCTGATTGCAGAGATCCACTCTAATTGCCTTGCTGTCCTGCCCTTTCTGTGAAATATAATATTCTCTACTGAGGACTTTTCAGGGAAATCAACTGAAATGGTGTAGAATGGCCAGAGATGAGAGTGGCTTCATGTTATAACTCACTAGTTAAAGAAAATTTCAGTCATTCTCTTGTTACCAATTGCATTTAGTAATTTCTTTTATTTAAAAAAAAAAAAAGGATCTCGACATGCACTACGAACCCACAGACACTGCTGCTATGGCTCGAACGTCGAATCTGAATGAGGAACTTGGCCAGGTAAACTGAATTTCTTGTTGATACGTTCAATGGGACGTAGATTCATTGTCACTTCTGCCATAGGTGGCAACTTCATATGAATTGACAGCTCCTACTTTCCAATTATTTGGATAATCTGCATAAATATGTTAGCACATAATTACCATTTTTAGTAAACGAAGTTTTAAAAACATTTAAAAGCTATTTTGCTCTCAGATAAGGTATTACACAAAGGGATTTCCTTCAGCATATAATCTAGTTAGTAGTAAAGTATTGGTTATTTTTGAGTGATAAACTCTCAGTATTAAAATTGCTCATAGCTTTTGACCAGAAAGGAAGAAAAAGTTAACTTGATCACTGATGCTATGTAAGTCAAAGTATGAAAGTGATCAAACAGGAATTTTAGATTTATACTTCATATTGCATTCACATATATGTATATCTTTGTAATCCATATTTACATACTAGCTCAGGAAGAATTCTTATTCTGTATTCTTGTCATTTGCTATTTCTTTTCAAATAGCATTTCTGCCAGAATTACCTTCTTCGTACCAATCTGGATGTTATATGAAGTTAATTGCACAAGCCTTTACTAATTCTGTAATTGTTTTGGTGAGAAATCCTGGTAGATGTTTTAGTGCTTCATAAATCTTAAGTCACAATAGTGGCAATTTCTAGTGGAAATTCAGACCATGTTCAGATTTCTGTTTGGCTGCAGTTTTTCCAGCATCTTGATAGTCTTTACGGTTCATACATGAAATGATTCATTGCTAAAATACTAAAAAAAAAAAAAAAAAAAAAAAGTCAAACATATTTCTTAATGAATGCAAAGAAAATCATCACTTAATAGCATTCCTTGTGCCCATATAATATAACAAGATGGATAAAAAGAATTATTTAAGGGGCATTTTTCCCCCTCTGTGAGAGACTGACATAAAAAGACTTCTGAAATTTTAATGAGAAACTTTAAACTTTTTTTTTTTTTTTAGGTAAAATACATATTCTCTGACAAAACTGGGACTCTGACCTGTAATGTAATGCAGTTTAAGAAGTGCACCATAGCTGGAGTTGCTTATGGGTGAGTTGTTCCCCCCCTTTAATTAGAATGTGAAACACACATTTAATTAGTGCTAATAGTTTGGCATGTTTTGAGAGTTCTTACTAGTGGAAATTTTTTTTTGACATAAAAAGCCCCTGTTTTAACTTTAGCATACATGTATGTTTTGTGTTATAGTTTGAAGTTGTTTCTCGTTTGGAATTACCTATGAGGTGGAGGTTCTACCCAGTAGTATTCCGTGTTTGGAGTTTGCTAAAGGTCTCTATCTGGCTCTGGTCATGAAGTAAAAACACCGTTCCCGCTACATTGCCATGAAGTTAGAGTACAATGTTGAAATAACGTACAGAGTGTCCTTGGGCAGTTTTCAACGATGTTAAAATATTGTTTCTCTGATAGTTACGCCTTTGATTTGCTTTTTCTTTTATTGCTTCTAAATTTCTGATGGTGGGAAGGAGGTGGGGACATGAAGCTCTGAAACTTTTATCAGGCTCCTAATGTCCTTTACAATACGCTTGTTAAGAATCCACTTATTTCTTTCTTTGAGTTATGTTTACCTAAATCCTTCAAAAGCCTTCTTTCTGAAATACTTTTTAGGATAAAGTGACTAAATTAATCTGTACATTTCCAAAAAGGATGTGATCAAAAGATGAAACTTTCCTTGGTTGGAGTGACCTTGACAATGACCTATCAACAAATTTTCCAACTATCCTTATCTATAAGTGAGACTGTGAAATACTGATCCCTTAACCATTTAAGCAAGAGCACTTTCATTTGGGTTTTCTGGTTTGTACTCACTCTTTCCCACTCACACTCTGTCTCCAAACAGTAAGCTAGTATAAAAATAATGTATTGAATTTTGAAAACGCCTTAGTTAAAATTACAAATAAATAACCATTTGGTAAAAAATTCTAAAAGCAACGGTTACTCCTATACAAGGGTCTACAGAGAGAAGTAGATGGAGGCAGATACCCTATTCTTTGGGTTAGCAGAGAGTGTGACTAAAATTGACTTCAAACTCTATGTGTAAATGAAGCTGAAAAGACATTTAATTGAACGGCTTTTTCACACTCTGCGAAGACGGGATGTTAATTTAAGAAGCATACTTACTGTTTCCAGGGCTGGATACCATTTTGCTTCTTTCCTCTTTATCTGAAGTTCTACCAACTCCCCTAGAAAAGGCTGTCCTTCCTCCTCCCCACCACTTTCTACCAGCCTTGTAATTTGGTTAGCTGCCCTAGAGGGGGACAGACAGACACACTTGTCGACATCATGCATATTTGACCCACAGGTACGCCAGGCAAGAGAAGGAAAGACAGACTGTAATTCTGGAGTGTGTTATATTATTCTTGCTGACAGACTCGTGAAGACTGTTTTATAAAAATTCTACATTCATAAGTGAATTTATTTTTACTTTGCCAGTTTCCAATTGAACAAGCAAGTTCTTCAAATGAGTAAATATTGATTGTGAACTTACCAGAACAGAAAGCTAGAATGAGATCTAGCCTGTCTCCTGCATTTGGTCAAGTTTTTTCTTATTCTTGAAACAAGCCTTAAATATGTCCAGACACTAGTTCTAAAGAGCTGTGTTCTTTCTGGATCTGTTGGTGGTATTATCATTGACAACCCTTAAGTGATAGGGTTGCTTTGAGACTGGTAAATATTAAAGAAATATTAAGAGTTAAGAACCATCATCATTTAGATTAAGTTTCCAGAAAAACAATTTTTCTCTTGGGCAAATAATATCTCTTAATACTGGGGAGCAATCATAAGACATAACCTCGAGTCCTAGCTTTGTCACTAATCTACCATAGAACTATCAATAATTCCTTTCAAATATTCCAAATTCCTTAAACTGAAGATAGTGAGAGAAGATAATCTCTAAAGTTGTTTTCCAGGTATAAAATTCTAGATATAAAAAACGTAAAAATATGTTTTACTAGAATTTTTTAAAAGGGTATTCTTTTACTTGCCAATTTTAACTTACATAAAGAGAAATACATTTCTTTCTTGGGTGTTTCTTTCATGTTTTTGAGAATACCAGAAGACTTGCTGAGTGAAGCGAGTTGTTAAACTGCTTCCAATAATCACGTAGTGTTGTGTATGTGTGTTTAGGATCTTTAACCCTGATTTTTTTTATCAACATCCCCTCACCCAAGCATCCTGATGGGCATTTGGAATGTCAACATTGTATCATAGAGAGCGGTTGATACAGGAAGTTGTTGATACAGGAGACTTCAGATGCTTCGGTGTTTACAGTAAGAGACACACCACTGTTCCTTAATTCCACCAAACTCAGCAAGAAAAGTAGTTACCGTCAGCCATCTTTCTGTGCCAATTTCCTCTGGCCCCTCTTGGCTTCTTGGAATGCAGAGGGGAAATAACATGGTTTTGCAAGCTCTTTTGCTCTGTTGCAGTGTTAACATTTGTTTAATATGGGGAACTATTAAGTACATGTACCTTCAACTCTAGCGGAAGAAAGCATGGTGTTCTATCTTCCCAGGACAAATCAGGATAAAGGAGAACATCCCACATTTTCATAAATTAACAAATGTTTTTGGGGTTCCAATTTCAGAACAGATCCTTGTGAAGCATTTCTTAAGAAGATAAAGTCTAGTTTTACCCTAGGTAGACTTTTATGGGTCTGAGAGGTGAGTTCGGTTGACTTTTATGGCTCTGAAGAGAGGACTTGAAGTATCTTCATTTTTGCCTATTATTCCTTAAGTTTGTAAGACGATAATATTTAACACTTAACACAATGCTTCAAAATTTAATCTTGGTAATTTTTCTTTCATTTTCACATAACCAGTACCCAAGTTGGATTCATCATGGGCATCAAAATAAAGATTTGTACATATGTAGCAGTGATGATGGTTTTGTCAGACTTGTCAGAGATGCTACTGTGTTTAAACTTACTAGATTGTTTCATTAGATCTTTCTTCGATTAAATGTAAATTGATGTCATCTGTAAATTTAACTCACTACAAACTAGAAATTCTACTGCTAAACATTTGTTCAAGTATCATTTCAGTAACTTCTTTTCTGTAAGAAATGAGTCAACTTTACCAAAGTAACTAGAATACCAGGAATGGGTAAAAAGGCTTATATGTTCCATGGCTAGGACTTTCAGTACAGTGAATGTAATAGGCTATAATCCTAGGTATCATCTTTATTGGTAATTTGGATCTTACTATTAGAATGAGCTGATGAGCTGGGCAGAGCTTTACAGAGTACAGGCTCTGAAGTTGTAAAAAAAAAAAAAAATTCTAATAAGCCAACTAAAGAGTGATTTTTTTTGCATTAGTCATTTAATCAGTGTTAAAAACATTTCATTGACATTTTCCTCCGTAAAAATCTCTATGTAGCAATCTCTATGTACATATGAATATAATCTATGAATAGTTTAACATGACCATATTTTGTTTAATAATAATATGTTTGCTGAAAGGATCAGTACTTCAAACTGAGAAGAGATTCATCACAAGAAACCTCACAATTACCATAAAACTTAGCCCCGAGGTCTAGATTATAACCAACAAATTTATCTGACTGCCCACCAGGGTAAGAATTGAGTAAATGCCATTCATTTGTTCGTTGATATGCTTCAACAAATATTTTTATCTCCTTCTGTGTATGTGGCACTTTGTTAAATGATGGGGTTTTAATGATCAGCAAAAGTTCACATCGTTTCTGCCCCCCCAAAATTTATAGTCCAGTTGGGGATTAATGGGTATTAATTAAGTAATCAAAGATAAAACACAGAGCAGAGGTCCACGTGAGTCTATGATGAGGATTTGATCCAATCAGGCAGGTCAGGGACTGGCCCATGAGAAAGTGATCCTTGAGCCGAGATGTAAGAATGGGTTTGATTAAGGGAAGACCTTACCAGGCAGATACAGCAGTATTGACATGCACACAAAGGCAAATGACCAGATAGTACATATACACCAGAGCTGCCCCAGCAGCAGTCCTGGGGAAGCTCACGCACACAGAGGCAGTAGCAAGCGTGTGGGTCTCCTACTGCTCGTCACATTCTGAGTAGCATCTGCCAGGGCTAGACCCAACCCAGGAGAAGGGACCCTGAGTCTCGAGCTTTGCATCTTTTAAGCTATATTACTAAACATGTACTGGCCCCTTTCCTGATGTGAGATCAGGGACTGCCGTCCAGCATCGGTGCAATACAACAGAACCTTAGCACAGTGTTTTTGCTTGGGTAGCACTGGCCTCCGCTGGTACAGTCTGGGGGTGGCTAGAGTCCAAGCCTTGAGTTTGATCAGAAGTGATTGCCTTCAGCGCTGGGCTGCAGCCAGTTTCCACAGAGCTTTGCAGCGGGTCATCATTTTTTCTGGGACTCCAGCCCACAAGAGGTTCGGTTAGCCCTTCCTCTCAAGCATCCACAAAAGTCATTTGGTGCAAGAGAGAATAGTGAGTAGAAGGGACTGCCTTCATTGTAACTAATGACCGTGGATACCGCACTGGAAGCAGTTTCCTGCTTTGCAGGTGAAAGAGGTGCCTTCTAATGGTGAGGCTCGTGCCCAGCGGGTTTGGTGGAAGGTTAGAGGGAATGGGATGGAGACAGAGGGAGTGAGAAGACTCCGTGGGTTTTCAGTGAAATTTGTATCTATCAAAAACAATGAATCACTCTACATTTACATTATTGAACTCCACATTTTTTTTTTTAAACTCAGTTGATAGCTAATAAATTTAAAGAGAAAATATTGAATGGTCATATATAGTGAGAGAAATGAAGGATAAGAAAATGAGTTCTGGCTGCTAAGAGAATAGATCTTGAATTTTCCCACCCCACGCGTGCACACACACACACAATGGTAATTATGTAACAGATGCAGGGGTTAGTTCCCACAGTGAAGGTAATCACATCAACGTATGTAAGTGTATCAAATCATCATGTTGTATCCCTGAATCTTGTGCAGGTTTATAGATCAATTATATCTCCACAAAGCTGGAAAAGATGTGAACAGTAAAAAGAAAAATGTAATAAATACATAAAAGAAAATCTGCACTGTTATATATCCTTTGACTGAATACACAAGTGACTGTTGGAAACAAAAGCTGTACATCAGTCAGACTTTTCCTGGTGCTTAAATGAACCAAAGGAGGAAATTAAAATGATTAATGAACGTATTTTCTGTTTGAAATAACAAATGGCTTAATGAGTGAATTATGGTTTAGGTGAAAAATTTTGAGGATCGGTTCATCTTTTAAAATATGGCTCCATTTAATTATAGAAATGCAATTAACTTTTACTTTAATATACCTGTTTAAAGACCCATTATTTTATGATAGTCAATTTGTTTCTGAAATGTACTTGGCAAATTTTATTAGTATAATTGTAAGTATTAGTATGTTCGCTTCCTTAAAACACTTTATTCTGATGATAGAATATGTACTTAATTTTCTATTGGTTTTAGCATGTATTTAAACCTCTAGGTTAAAATATTTCTTAGTGAATATTGAATTCTAGGAATCAAATGAATAAATTCCACAGCCAAGAGGCGAGTTGGCTATCCTGTTCAAGAATATTTTGTACATCTTCTTAGCTACCACAAGTTGTGTTCTACTTACTATACTAACTGCCATTCTTTCAGAATAAACTAAAAGTTCATTTTCTTAACTTTTCAAGATCCATCTTTCAGTACTTCCTTTACTCATGCTTTTATGTTTCCAGCCTTTCTGTGATGATTTTTTCCCTCTCTTTCTGCCCTTCCTCTTGCTTTCTGAAGCCATGTCCCTGAACCTGAGGATTATGGCTGTTCTCCTGATGAATGGTAAGCTGCATGGACCTTTCTGTCTCATGGATTCCTTTAAAGAGTTTTATTGTTTTGATAAACACATTTCACTAGTTTTGGGGGGGAAAAGGCATTATAGATCAGGTGAAGTCAGCGTGCTATAAAGAACTTATTTCTTGAAATTCCGTGACTGTCCTTGATTTCCTATTGCATAACCTTTAGTCATTTTACAGACATTTAGTTTAACAGTTAGGCTTGCGAGAGTTTACATTATGTATCCATAATAAAGTCTGTAATGATCAACTTGGGGTCCCTGGGCTGTGAACTAGCTAAGATTTACTAGAGCTCGAGAAGTTTTCTTTTCTAGCTCAACACTGCCACCTTATGCTGCAATTTATATTTTCTACCGAGCCACAAAAAGACGGTACTGAATCCTACCCAAGACGCAGAAATTTCCTTTATGTCCCTTTTCATTAGTTTGGCAAATCTATTTGGGGTCTCGAACGTGAACATTTTCAAAAATAAATGCCTAGAACTAATGTTGTAAGACTATGCTACCAAGGACCAAAGTTAACTGAAATATAAATAATTTTAGAATATTAGAGATGTCACTTTATAGTTTTAATGTCCATGCTTTTGAGGGGTTTTGTTTGTTTTCCCTTAAAATCCATCCTCCGTGGATTTAACATTTTCATTTAGAACAGTATAAGTTTATTTTGGTATTTCTCGAACTCATCATGATTTGGTGACCAGCAAAACTTCAGAGAACAGATTCTTTTAATGCTGGTAACTATAGAATCCATTGTGGTTTTAGAAGGGCTTATATTTTTATTTTCAGGTTGCACATGTGTTCATGATTTGACCACATTTCCAGTATGCATGGGAGTCCAATAATATCATTTACTATTTTTCAACTTGACTTTGATTTCAATACAGTGGAGCTTTGATAACAATTTGCAGCTAAACTCATACCCATAATAATGACAGAGGCAGCTGTTTGATTCATGTGGTACCTGATGAGTCATCACATTTAAACTCATTGCTTGGAGTGTCATCCAGTTTCAGACACCTACACACAACTGAATAATTTTTAGTGTTTTTAAAAATATTCTAAATCTTACTGCTGGTGGGTAATTCAAGTTTAATGCAGTAGCTATTCCCTTTTAGTTAATCCTTCAAGAATTTAGTAAACTTTTGTGACTATATCTATTTATTTGTTGTTTTCCTGTAACATTAATATAATTCTATTGATTATAAATAGTATTCACTAGTATAGAATTAATATAAATTTTTCTAAGAACTCTTATTCTTAAGGAAATTGACTGTAGCCTATTTTTACAAAGGTTGAATGGAAATGTAAAAAATTGTTGCTTATTTACTCAGATCGTTTAAAATATCCTACTTTCAATAGGAGTTGTTTTGTGATTTCTATCACTTTTGGAGAGGATACCATATTATCTAGCTAAGATCTCTTTGTAAAACACTCTGCTGGAAAATTTGATGTTTGATATTCTAAACCAGATAACTCCAAATAAGAAATGCCAGATTTTTCATAAATTATATGATTCTGCTTAAATATTAGTATTTTTTTAAAAGATTTTTATTCGGAGCCCCTGGGTGGCTCAGTGGGTTAAGCTTCTGCCTTCAGCTCAGGTCATGATCTCAGGGTCCTGGGATGGAGTCCCGCATCAGGCTCTCTGCTCAGCAGGGAGTCTGCTTCCCACGTCCCCACCCACCCCCCGCCTGCCTCTCTGCCTACTTGTGACCTCTCTGTCAAATAAATAAATAAAATCTTGGGGGAAAAAAAGATTTTTATTTATTTATCAGAGAGTGAGAGCACAAGCAGAGGGAGAAGCAGGCAGAGGGAGAAACAAGCTTCTTGCTGAGCACGGGACTTGATCCCAAGACCCCTGACATCATGACCTGGACCGAAGGCAGACGCTTAGCCATCTGAGCCACCCAGGTGCCCCTAAATACTAGTATTTTAAAAAATAAACAATAGGGAAGGTATTTACCACCTTTATAATAAAGTGAGCTTTATTTTAAATAAAGCTGAGCTTCTGAGATTCCTCATCTATCAAACAGTTACCTACAGTCCTGCAAGGATAAAACAACAGATGCCACTTGAGCTTCTGTTCTGTCCTGGCCCACTGCAGTGGTCAAAGATGCAGACTTTGGATTCTGACCACCCAAGTTCACATCCAGATCCTATTGGTGCCCTTGAAAAATTACCTAATCTCTCTGCCTGCCAGTCTTCCTCTAGTACAATGTGGACATCATAGGGAGGTTGTGAAGATTGACTAAGTTCTGTTTTTATTTTTACTTTTTTTTTTTTAAGATTTATTTATTTGAGAGATTGTGTGTGCATGTGAGCATGGGCGGGGGGGTAGCACAGGCAGAAGGAGAGGGAGAATCTCAAGCAGGCTCCAGGCTGAGCACAGAGCCCAACTTGGGGTGATCCTGACAACCCTGAGATCACAACCTGAGCTGAAACTAAGAGTCTGATGCTTAACCAACTGGGCCACCCAGATGCCCCCCAATGAGTTCCATTTTTAAAGTGCATAGAATAGAGTCTAGGCATAGTATACTCACAGAGAATGTTAGCTGCGCTGTCTCACTCAATCCTCATGATATATTTGAAGAGCTGCGATTGACGTGACCATATTCAAATTGGTGAAATTTAGGCAGAGAAGATAAGTAAATAACTTATCCTAAAGTACACAAACAGGAAACATGAAAGCTAGAAATAAAACCTCACATAGCCCAGTCATAAAGTAGGTGCTAGTCACTTTGTGTCCTACAGACCTTAAAGAACTGTGAAGTATATATGCTTTTAGAGTACAAAATATCCTTACCATTTCAGTCTTTTTTTTTTTTTATCTTTTCTTATTAAGGTAGCAAGAGCAGGTACAATTTAACTGACTTGAGAAAAGTTAGCACAGGGAACAGAATTTGGCACATTAATAAATCTGACATCTCCCCCAACCCACATCCAGTTGATTTCATGTTCCCAAGGAAACCAAGATCAAAAGTGTAATGCTGAAAAGAGAAAAAGGAAAAAAAAAGTGAGATCCCAAATGAATCCTATGCTCTTGGCATCTGACTACATCATCATTCTGCTCATCTTAGGGATAAACTAGAGAGTAGAGATGACTATATAAATCCATAATCAAAGTTCATGCCTGTCTGTGAACAGCTTCATATTTCAATGCAAAGTTCATTGAATTCCATATATAAAACCTATAGCCAAATACATTTTACTGCCCTGCTGAACCATATTCACCACAAAAATGTTAAGTTTAAAAAACACATAATATTTAAAACTTACATGTGTGCAGATTATTGTACATTTTTTATAATTTGAAGGCAAACCTGTGATATTCTCTTGCGAGTATTTTCAAACATACCCTCTTAACATTAAAGATAGTTGGGTCATGGCTGTAGCTTTATTCACTTAAATATATTAGTATAAAATAGTTCACAGAAATAAGATCATTTCCCAACCAGTAGCTACTTACTTGAAAATTGGTATGGTTTTCTTGTTATTGCCAACTATGGTAACCTAACATAAAACCTTAGAGATTCTTTTCTTTGAAACATCTACCATTGGAGAAAAGATCTGTTTATTCTTAAGATGTGATTGTTTTCAACTAAATATTTCCATAGCCACTTTTTCTTTTCCTCATAGTTACTGTGGAAAATTTCAAACCTAAACAAAAGTAGACAGATTGCCCTTTCACTCTCTTCCATAGTACATGCTCAAAACCAATGTCATCTATAACTCTTCCTCACCATTATTATGAAACCAATCCCAGATACCATATTTATTTTTCTTAACTATTTAATATAGATTCCATACTGTTCTGATGGATTTTTGAAAGTTAATGCTAGTGAGGATGATTTTCCAAAAGGATTCTCTTAATGTGTTCCATGCTTAGTCATTGAGTATGGTTTTTAGGATTATCATAGTATCAGTGGATAGTACTATTTTCTAGTCTTATTTTCTCATTTCATCTTGGTCTATAATTATGTATGGAATGAGTGGTATTTATTTTTTCTGCTGCAACAGCTAGACTCATGAAAACATCCTTCCAGGTGTGACTGTATAATAATGAGATCTAACACATCCAAATTAACGTTTGTCTTCAAAGTAGTCACGTTGACAGGTAATTTCTTTGTTTCAATGATGCAGCCGTTTCACAGAATGTTTTTGGAACTCCTCTTTTGTAATTGCCTTCAGAAATACTTTGAGCCACACAGAAAAGCAGGTCTTATGACTTTGGTTAAAACTGATGTCTAACAAAAATATTATTGAATTCAATCACTTGTTTATATTCTTGGACTTGATGGGACATGACTCTGAATAACAAAGGCATTTCTAAAAATTAAATCTCCCTTTTATGGGATTTTGATTTGCAGCCAATAGCATTATTTAAAAGCATGAGATGCAGACCCTTTCAGAAAATGGTGTTTTACCTCCCTACTAGGTTTATCTTCCAGTATGAGCCTGTGTGTAGTATGTGTGTGTGCAGAATGTACATCTATTTTATGTGTAGGCTGTGCATCTATTACAGGTGGCTGACATGGATTTTGTTCTTGTCTTTAATTTTCAATTTAAATTTGATTTTTAAGTTCATAATGCATTAACATGTTGCAAATTCAAAGGGTATAAAGAGGGGAAGGTTTTTCCTCCCTTCCCTGCCTTGGAGCCCTCCTGTCCCTTCCTGGAGGCAGGCAATACAAACAATTTCAGATGTATCCTTCCAGATCTGTTCTACACATATACATGCATGTATTTGTTTTCTCTCTCATATATACAGAAAGGGAAGCATACTATGTGCCCTGTTTTGTGCCACCTTTCCTTTTGACAGGGCATCTTTGAGATCAGTCCAAGATCAGCTGAAGAGTTTCCTATTTTTTGTATAGCATTTGCTATGTTGATGTACCACAGTTTTTTAAAGCATCATACTTGAGTTATTTCTAATCTTTTGCTATTAAAAGAAAAAAAATGTACTGCAGGGACACCTGGATGTCTCAGTCAGTTGAGCATCTAACTCTTGGTTTTGGCTGAGATCATGATCTCATGGGTCCTGAGATCAAGTCCTGCATTGGGCTCTGTGCTCAGCAGGGAGTCTGCTTCAAGATTATCTCCCCCTGCCCCTCCTTCTTCTTGCCTGGTACATGCTCTCACTCTCTCTCAAATAAATAAATCTTTTTAAAGATGTACTGCAAAGAATGAATTTACACATACAACATTTTGCACCAGGTAGATAGCTTGTATAAATTCCCAGAACTAGAATTACTGGATCAAAGGGATACACTTGCATTTTAAATTTTGGTGGAAATTGCTCAGTTGTTCTTATTAGAAGTTATGCCAATTTTCATACTCAGCAATGGTATGATTTATCTTTTTCCGTAATCACAACAGCACAGAATTGTCAAATTTATTTCTGCTAAATTGATGCATTCATTTCTCTCATTGTAGGGTAAACTGAAGTTTGTATTTTTTTTATTTAATTAATTAATTTATTTGACAGAGAGATCATAAGTAGGCGGAGAGGCAGGCAGAGAGAAAGGGGGAAGCAGGCTCCCTGCCGAGCAGAGAGCCTGATGTGGGGCTCGATCCCAGGACCCTGGGATCATGACCTGAGCCAAAGGCAGAGGCTTTAACCCACTGAGCCAGCCAGGCGCCCCTGAAATTTGTATTTAAAGGCACTCGTATTTCATCTGCTTGTTGTTTCGCTACATTGTTGATCTTTTTCATATTGGTTTCTATGAGTTCTTTCTATTTCGGGGAAACTAACCTTCATTGTATGAGTTGGATACAGTTTTCCCCAGCTTTTTGTTTGGCTTTTGATTTTGCTTGCCTTAGTTTTTGCTATGCAGAAATGTTTTAGCCATATGTAGTCAGATTTACTTATTTGTTTTGCTTTCTGGATTATGTGGATTGTGTGTGATACATAAATTATCACACATAATCCTAAATTATTTTTTAAAATTTCCCATATCTGTAATATTTTTATTAAATTGTTCATCCATCTGGAGTTTATTTGGTTCAAGGTGAAAAGGATGGATCCAACTGTTTTTTTCTTATTTTCTAATAATTCTTTTGTTGACATAAATTTTGAGTTTAAAAATACTTCAAGGGCCATACTGTAATATATGAAAATAGGTGATACTGGTTAAGCCATATGTGTTCTAAATTTCCTGTTAATTTTTAATGCCATGGGGATTCTTCTTCTTCTTCTTTTTTTTTTTTTTTTTGGTATGGTCAGGAAATAATTATTTACCCTGTATCATAGTTTTTAAATTAGCCTACAAGAAACTACCATCTATACTGTACAGACTACTTGTTCCTCATTCTCCTCACCTTAATGTTACCCTCCCTATCCCATTCCTTCTTGCAAAACACCATCATCTCTTTTGTCTCTTTTGTGTTCATAAGTGCACTTAAAAATTTCTATGGAAAAAAATCAAGCAAAATGTTGATGTTGGCTTGCACTTGTATTTGTGAGCAGTTTGCAAATTCATAGTTTTGTCCACTAAGTTTAAATTACCACTTTCCCTTTTAACACAGTTGGTTCTTATTTTGAAATGACATGAATGTCTTAATTTTATCTGTTTACGATGACTAAAAGTGAACATCTTAGAAGATTTCAGAGAGGGTTGTTGAGAGCTCCATGCCTGAGTTATCCAACCCAGGCTATGTGGATTAGCAGATGAGTTGTTTATGGTTCTTATGATCTTGGAGAAGAAGTCACTTTCTGACTGAAGAGTTCTTATTTAATGTTATTCATGGTATAAGCTTCATTGATATATGGAGGGTAGAATGTGTCCATATAAAGATTTCAGTTGCATATCTAGTGTTATTTGTTACAAATACATTTCAAAGTTATATCAATTATGGTAACTGATTTATGAGATAAAAGGGTTTCTGGTGAGATTAATAAAACAGATCTTCAGATTTGTGAAGGCTTTTAGTCTGGAATTCTTTGGAAGGAAAATAGACCTCCACATGCAAGATGTTACTGTGATTATTCTTTGACATTTCAATTTATCTAACAAATAAGTGGGAATGTATAACTAAGAACCATTAATGAATACATTTTAATAATAGGGAGACTTTCTGGAGCCCCAGCAATAAACTATGTTTAAGAAATGATAGTATTTGGAGGAGAAATGTATGCCATTTTTTTTGCGTTCCCATTGATAAGTCATTTAAAAGATCTTGGATTTTTCCCTTAATCTTTAAAACTAGAGGAAAAGGAATAATGTCTTTATTCTGTTTCCTAGGGATGTTTTGAGAATTCAAAACTACTATATTCTAATGAAGATGTACTATATTCCAGTTCTCAGAATTAATAGATCAAACTGCTACATGTAAATAAAGATGTATCTTACTATAAACCTTCTAACCTCCTCCTTTAGTTATATTTCATTGATACTGTGTATGTTTAATTATATCAGATTCTTTTTTTCTTTAGTGATTTCTTCTTCCTTTCAAACAGCTGGCTTTAAAGATACGAAACTCTTGATATTTGTCACACAGGCATTGATAATACTCTGTAACTGTAAAAATTATGATCAAAAGCTTTCTGGGCTACAGTTACTTAGTATTGGACACATTATCTTTCCTTGGTGAATTAATTCTAGAATTTTCTTCTATGCACAAAAGCTTAGATGTATGTATTTTCATTGAACATTGCAAAGTATAGCCTTTGGGTTTGACATTCCCACTTACGTGTTCTATGCTCTTCCTTTTAATCTTAACATTTTGATATTAAGTTGCATGGCTGTGAGATTTGTAATAGCTAGAAATACAGAGGCAATTCTGACTCCATTTATTTATGTGAAGCACATAAGTGTTTGCTCATCTGAAGATAATCCCAACGCCAAAAACCCCCCTACATTTTTATGATTTGTTCTTACATATGCAGGACAAATGTGCTATATACATAAATATATCAGATATTTCTTAGTGACAGATGTTGATAAGATGTATATAAAGCTTATTGCTCATATTTTTATGTTCCATATGATAATCATGTAGTGTTAGTATCTACAAATAAAAATTTCTCATAGGCTAAAGTAAAAGAGTCAATTTTTTTTATAACTTTATTCTCAAGTTCTAAAAACTTGAAAAAAATTATGGAAATAGAAATTCACTTCTAGGTATTTTAGCAGTATTGTTACTTTTTAAAAAATCTTTTTAAAATTCATGTGATTACAGTGTAATTCCACTGCAGAAGAATGAGCTATAAAATACTATTTTTTATTACACTGCGGAAGTCTATCACATTTTAGAATGCTTGAAAATAATGTATGGTGCAGTTATGAAATCTATGGTATCTTATCTAGAAATGCAGACCAAATTATATTTAATATATTAAAGGTTTACAGGCATAATGATTTATTTAAAAAGTAAGTGACGAATAGATCAGTGGCTTATATAAATGAACCAGATTTGCTCCATTTTCCCCTTCAGGCAGAGCTCACAGTTTGGAGACGAAAAAACATTTAGTGATACATCATTGCTGGAAAACCTCCAAAATAATCACGTAAGCAACATAAAACCTTTATCTTTTTGTTGATGAGTGAAAGCTAATGAGTATTTCCCTGAATTATCTTCCATGTTTGTGATTTCTTTTTTTTTTTAGTTTCATGATCATTTTTAATACTTATACAGATCTGTTACTTTTAAATCCTTTTTACTTGGCCCACACAAATTCATGGCTATTAGGAATTTAGTTTTGAAATTCTTGTTAATCAATATTCTATCTTCTATTCTATATTCTGTAGAATATAGATATAATTCTATATTTTAAAATATAGAATTATAATTCTATAATTAATAGAATTCTGTTTGCATAGAATAGCTCACTATTCACCAGCTCAAACTATCTGTTTGGCCAGTCCCCAATCTATACAAAAAGAATTCTGGAAATTTCTACCCAGTGTGACCATTGTACTTGTGAAGTTACTGACACTTCACAAAAATCCCATCAGATCAAATGGTATGGCTTCCTGGAGTCTTAACCCCAGAACCTTTTCTCATTATCACCCCAAGCTCAATATATCAAAACCTACACTCAAACTCATTACCTCAAAACACGCTCCTTGAGCACAGGTGGCTTACTAACCTGTGCGGTGGGGTGGAGCTCTAGCAAGGTGTCTTACAGGTACTTTTGGGATCCTTTCTTCTTAAGCAAACCTTCCATAGAATATGAGGTTCAGGATCCACAAGACCTAGACTGCTTCTTCCCTCTGCGTTCTCTGGTTTGGATTGCTCCATCACCTATTTTAATTCTTTTTCCAGGAACTTAAGAGCTGCTTTGGATACCTCCTTTTCCATCCATTTCCAGCTCTATAGAGTGGCCAAGCCCTTGTCAATCGCAACTTCTAGAATATATCTGAAATATCTTCTTTACTTCATTCTCACTCTCCCTCCCTGAGTCCACTGCCAGCCTCCCCCTGCCAGTCTCCTTGTATCCACTCCGCTCTTTTCTTTCTCCTCAGGCCACACTGGCTTTTATTTTCTCAAAAACCCTCATTCCTTCCTTCTATAGGATCTTTTCAGTCTTACGTGATCCCTGCTTGATGCAAAACCCTTGGCTCAGTTCTTCATGAGGCTAAAACCGCAGCTTAAATCTCAAATTATCTTGAGAATAACCACAGACTGGCCCAGGTCACATTACATGATATTTGCACATTCTCTCCTTTATAGTCCTTTCACACTATAAGTAAATATTTATGTATCAGCAAGCTCATTAAAGCACCCCTCAATATGTCTAGTAGTACTTCCACACATAAAACTAGTGAATTTTATAATAGATAGATTTTATAATAGATAGGAGTCTTTTTTCATTATCTGTGTCTGTCTTTCCCATAAGCTAGGCTTCACACAGCAAGGACCATGTCTGTTTTGTCTACTGTACTAACCTGAAAATAGATTTTTCAAATAATGTTGTGATTTACCTTCCCAATCACTTCATATGTTTTTTGGTTTTTTGTTTTGTTTTTTGGTCCAAGGGCATGAAAGAATATTTTTTATTTGATATTTATCTTCATCCAGAACCAAACAAAAAGATGTTTAAGTTAAAAGATTGGCTTCTGGGGCACCTGGGTGGTTCAGTCTGTTGGGCATCTGACTCTTGATCTCAGCTCACATCTTGATCTTGGGGTCATGAATTTGAGCCCCAAGCTGGGCTCCATGCAGAGGGTGAAGCCTACACACACACACACACACACACACACACACACACACGCATACACACACACACAAGAAAGAAAGAAAAAGGATCTGGCTACTTTTCTCCCATAAACTCTAAGTTCCTTGCAGAAACGATCCACTTTTATGGCTTCCTCAGGCTGTAAGAATCCATCCCGTTATACATAGCAATTGCTCAAGCAATTCTTTTTATTTAGTAAAACGTGTATCAGGTTAAGGCCATCATTTGTGGAGAGAGAAGGACAAGGCATTACAGAGGAATCCTCTGCCATCATCACCTCAGCACAAAATGGTGGAACCCCAGTAAGATCAGATGCCAAAAGTTTAAATCTAATCAGGAATTAGATCCAGGTAAATGAGCATTTTAGAATTTCTCTCCTGTCTTCTGAGAACAGGATTTGACCATATCTACCTTTTTTCACTGTGCTATTTTCATTTGACACACCAAGTTGTTTTGTGTAAATGTTTGGGAAAATGAATGAAAGAGTGTAAGAATGAATGATTTTAGTTAAAAATATGTTTTCCTCATAACAGAGATCAGCTTCTTTGTTGTCTCTAACCTTACAACTTGAATGCTGAACAGCTATAGTCTTAATAGACATAAGTAATTTTGCTGTCATTAATGTCAAAATGTTTAAATGAAAAGAGTTGAATTGTGTGTTTCTTTCTTACAGCCAACTGCACCTATAATATGTGAATTTCTTACAATGATGGCGGTTTGTCACACAGCAGTACCAGAGCGAGAAGGTGATAAGATTATTTACCAAGCAGCATCTCCAGGTACAAAGAAAAGTTATAATGTATTTTTCCAGTGGAAAATTGTTCTAATTTTGAGGTTGCCTAGAAAAAAATCAGTTTAATTTGGAAAAAGTAAAATAACCAAGTTATGTTTTTAAATAACAAAAATGTATTTATTAATTAGAAAACCTAGTTTTCAGAATTAAATATATATATATAAATAACCTTGGGGACCTGGGTGGCTCAGTGGGGTAAAGCCTCTGCCTTCGCCTCAGGTCATAATCCCAGGGACCTGGGATCAAGCCCCGCATCAGGCTCTCTGCTCAGCTGAGAGCCTGCTTCCCTTCCTCTCTCTCTCTGCCTGCCTCTCTGCCTACTTGTGATCTCTGTCTATCAAATAGATAAATAAAATCTTTTTTAAAAAATAAAATATATAACCTTACACACATAATTTTTAGCACTTGACATAAATTGTATGGAAATTGGAATAATAAAATTCACACAAAAAGTACTTTTTTATACACATAGTAGTTTCCTCCCTTCTTTGAAAATAACAATTTTGTTGTCCTCTTCTGGAAATGATAATCAGGGAGCTTGTTGCATAATTTGGATGAAGAAAGTTCACCATTTGAAAGGGATGCCATAAAATATGTATTAGCATGGTTATCAATATTTAATGCTGAGGCTTAATTTTAAACTTATTTTCAGTGTAAACTTGGGCAGTTTGATGATTTCAAGGTTTTAGAAAAGAAGGAAAGGAACATACTTTAAAGACCTTTGTTTTAGTGTTTTAACTGTATTCTAAACCAGCACCTGTGACCTTGCAGAATGCACCAAATTCCTAAAAAGCAGAAGAAATGTTATATCTCATATTGTTAGGATGGACCCTATGTGAGTGTTTCTTATCCCTGCCCGCAGCAACAAGAAAGTTTGATATAATACGGTGATGAAAGTAATAGATAATAAAACAAACATCAGTTCATTTATATCCATTTCTTTTCTCTCTTTTTTCCCTTTCTCTCTTTTCCAATCTTGTCCAATCTTTTCCAATCTTGTACAAATCTTATCCAATTTCTCTCTTTTTTGAGTGGAGTTGACACATAGTGTTAAAGTAGTTCCAAATGTACAGCTTCATGCATTTATATCCATTTAAATTGAATCCTCCATTCGCATTTCTCTACATTCAGTGGTTTAGGAGGAAAAGCATAAAACGTAAGACAATGCTGTGCATTTATTTTGAGAAAAAAAATTTTATAGAATATTCTGGATCAATGGTACATTTAGATTACCCTTCTTGGGTCTGTTAACAGTCAAATATGACTCCTGGTTCCATACGAGTCTCAGATCCTTAAGATGAGTCTTCTCGTTTCTTTGGCACATTCATATGATTTCAAAACAAATGGATTTCAACAGGGGCCAGGATAAACAGAATTTTAATTCTTTTAACATTCATTAGAAAAATGTAGTGATGTAGTTCTGTTTTACGAGGGGTAATTATCTTACCTCACCATGTATTTGCTTTTACCTTTTTTCCTAAAACAGATGAAGGAGCATTGGTCAGAGCAGCCAAGCAACTGAATTTTGTTTTCACTGGAAGAACACCGGACTCAGTGATTATAGACTCAGTAAGTTATTTCTTTTTTTTTTTAATTTTTTATTTTTTATAAACATATATTTTTATCCCCAGGGGTACAGGTCTGTGAATCACCAGGTTTACACACTTCACAGCACTCACCATAGCACATACCCTCCCCAATGTCCACAACCCCACCCCCCTTCTCCTAACCCCCCTCCCCCCAGCAACCCTCAGTTTGTTTTGTGAGATTAAGAGTCACTTATGGTTTGTCTCCCTCCCAATCTCATCTTGTTTCATTGATTCTTCTCCTACCCACTTAAGCCCCCATGTTGCATTACCACTTCCTCATATCAGGGAGATCATATGATAGTTGTCTTTCTCTGCTTGACTTATTTCACTAAACATGATACGCTCTAGTTCCATCCATGTTGTCGCAAATGGCAAGATTTCATTTCTTTTGATGGCTGCATAGTATTCCATTGTGTATATATACCACATCTTCTTGATCCATTCATCTGTTGATGGACATCTAGGTTCTTTCCATAGTTTGGCTATTGTGGACATTGCTGCTATAAACATTCGGGTGCATGTGCCCCTTTGGATCACTACGTTTGTATCTTTAGGGTAAATACCCAATAGTGCAATTGCTGGGTCATAGGGCAGTTCTATTTTCAACATTTTGAGGAACCTCCATGCTGTTTTCCAGAGTGGCTGCACCAGCTTGCATTCCCACCAACAGTGTAGGAGGGTTCCCCTTTCTCCGCATCCTCGCCAGCATCTGTCATTTCCTGACTTGTTGATTTTAGCCATTCTGACTGGTGTGAGGTGATATCTCATTGTGGTTTTGATTTGTATTTCCCTGATGCTGAGTGATATGGAGCACTTTCTCATGTGTCTGTTGGCCATCTGGATGTCTTCTTTGCAGAAATGTCTGTTCATGTCCTCTGCCCATTTCTTGATTGGATTATTTGTTCTTTGGGTGTTGAGTTTGCTAAATTCTTTATAGATTCTGGACACTAGTCCTTTATCTGATAGGTCGTTTGCAAATATCTTCTCCCATTCTGTCAGTTGTCTTTTGATTTTGTTAACTGTTTCCTTTGCTGTGCAAAAGCTTTTGATCTTGATGAAATCCCAATAGTTCATTTTTGCCCTTGCTTCCCTTGCCTTTGGCATTGTTCCTAGGAAGATGTTGCTGCGGCTGAGGTCGAAGAGCTTGCTGCCTGTATTCTCCTCAAGGATTTTGATGGATTCCTTTCTCACATTGAGGTCCTTCATCCATTTTGAGTCTATTTTTGTGTGTGGTGTAAGGAAATGGTCCAATTTCATTTTTCTGCATGTGGCTGTCCAATTTTCCCAGCACCATTTATTGAAGAGGCTGTCTTTTTTCCATTGGACATTCTTTCCTGCTTTGTCGAAGATTAGTTGACCATAGAGTTGAGGGTCTATTTCTGGGCTCTCTATTCTGTTCCATTGATCTATGTGTCTGTTTTTGTGCCAGTACCATGCTGTCTTGATGATGACAGCTTTGTAATAGAGCTTGAAGTCTGGAATTGTGATGCCACCAACGTTGGCTTTCTTTTTCAATATCCCTTTGGCCATTTGAGGTCTTTTCTGGTTCCATATAAATTTTAGAATTATTTGTTCCATTTCTTTGAAAAAGATGGATGGTACTTTGATAGGAATTGCATTAAATGTGTAGATTGCTTTAGGTAGCATAGACATTTTCACAATATTTATTCTTCCAATCCAGGAGCATGGAACATTTTTCCATATCTTTGTGTCTTCCTCAATTTCTTTCATGAGTACTTTATAGTTTTCTGAGTATAGATTCTGTGCCTCTTTGGTTAGGTTTATTCCTAGGTATCTTATGGTTTTGGGTGCAATTGTAAATGGGATGGACTCCTTAATTTCTCTTTCTTCTGTCTTGCTGTTGGTGTAGAGAAATGCAACTGATTTCTGTGCATTGATTTTATATCCTGACACTTTACTGAATTCCTGTATAAGTTCTAGCAGTTTTGGAGTGGAGTCTTTTGGGTTTTCCACATATAGTATCATATCATCTGCGAAGATTGATAATTTAACTTCTTCTTTGCCGATTTGGGTGCCTTTAATTTCCTTTTGTTGTCTGATTGCTGAGGCTAGGACCTCTAGTACTATGTTGAATAGCAGTGGTGATAATGGACATCCCTGCCATGTTCCTGACCTTAGCGGGAAAGCTTTCAGTTTTTCTCCATTGAGAATGATATTTGCAGTGGGTTTTTCATAGATGGCTTTGATGATATTGAGGTATGTGCCCTCTATCCCTACACTTTGAAGAGTTTTGATCAGGAAGGGATGCTGTACTTTGTCAAATGCTTTTTCAGCATCTATTGAGAGTATCATATGGTTCTTGTTCTTTCTTTTATTGATGTGTTGTATCACATTGACTGATTTGCGGATGTTGAACCAACCTTGCAGCCCTGGAATAAATCCCACTTGGTCGTGGTGAATAATCCTTTTAATGTACTGTTGAATCCTATTGGCTAGTATTTTGTTGAGTATTTTCGCATCTGTGTTCATCAAGGATATCGGTCTATAGCTCTCTTTTTTGGTGGGATCCTTGTCTGGTTTTGGGATCAAGGTGATGCTGGCCTCATAAAATGAGTTTGGAAGTTTTCCTTCCATTTCTATTTTTTGGAACAGTTTCAGGAGAATAGGAATTAGTTCTTCTTTAAATGTTTGGTAGAATTCCCCCAGGAAGCCGTCTGGTCCTGGGCTTTTGTTTGTTTGGAGATTTTTAATGACTGTTTCAATCTCCTTACTGGTTATGGGTCTGTTCAGGCTTTCTACTTCTTCTTGGTTCAGTTGTGGTAGTTTGTATGTTTCTAGGAATGCATCCATTTCTTCCAGATTGTCAAATTTGTTGGCATAGAGTTGCTCATAGTATGTTCTTATAATAGTTTGTATTTCTTTGGTGTTAGTTGTGATCTCTCCTCTTTCATTCATGATTTTATTTATTTGGGTCCTTTCTCTTTTCTTTTTGATAAGTCTGGCCAGGGGTTTATCAATTTTATTAATTCTTTCAAAGAACCAGCTCCTAGTTTCGTTGATTTGCTCTATTGTCTTTTTGTTTTCTATTTCATTGATTTCTGTTCTGATCTTTATGATTTCTCTTTTCCTGCTTGGCTTAGGGTTTCTTTCTTGTTCTTTCTCCAGCTCCTTTAGGTGTAGGGTTAGGTTGTGTACCTGAGACCTTTCTTGTTTCTTGAGAAAGGCTTGTACTGCTATATATTTTCCTCTCAGGACTGCCTTTGTTGTGTCCCACAGATTTTGAACCGTTGTATTTTCATTGTCATTTGTTTCCATGATTTTTTTCAATTCTTCTTTAATTTCCCGGTTGACCCAAGTTATTTCTTTTTAAGTGTCTTTTTCATCAAAGCAGTGATGTGTGCATAACTTCAAAGATAAAATAATATCAAAGGATCATAATAAAATAGAAGTTCCCTGCCCCAGAAGCAGCCGCTTTATCTCTTTCTTCAGACACTTATAAATCTATTTTCAAAAACATATGTGATGAATGATAGCTGTTTTCATTCCTCCATTTGAACACATCTAGTGACTTTGTCTTCTGTTATGTTAAGTGAGGATTTATCTCTCTTGATTCACTATCCCTTCCCGGAATATATATATTAACTATATGACTATATATTACTATAATTACATTACAGCTTTTAGTGAAACAAGTATTCAGACCTAATTTTTAAAATACACAAAAGACTTGAGCAAACATTTCACAAAAGAAGATATACGAATAGCCACTGAGCATGTGAAAATAAGAAATCATTAGCCATCAGTGAAATGCAAATTGAAATCACAAAGAGGTGCTATATACATACCCACCATAAAATTAAAAACATGGTCTGTACCAAATGTTAATGAGAATAGAGAGCTCGTGAAGCACCCATGTGTTGTCAGTTGAAGTGTGAAATGGCACGAGCCCTTTGGAAAGCCTCAGAGTTTTCTAACGCAGATAAACAGGCACCTGACCCAGCAATTGTTACCCCGGAGATATGAAAGCTTTTGTCCACAAACAGATACCTAATGGAATGTTCACAGCAGCTTTATTCAAAGTAGTCAAACACTGGCAACAAACCAAACATCCAACCGCAAGAGAAGGGGTAAACAAATTGTGATATACACTTCCAGTGGACTATCCAAACAATAAAAAGGGAGGAATTGTGGATTCATCAAGAACATGGATAAGTCTCAAAAACATCATGTCGAGCCAACAAAGATAGACCCAAAGGAGTGTGTGCTCTTTGAGACAAAAGCAATCATGGCAGTAGAATTCAGAACAGTGGTTGTCTTAGGGTCAGGGAGGACATGGATCAGAGGAGAGCACAGGGAATTTATGGGGTGACGGGAATGTTCTACATCTCGATGGCGGTGGTGGTTACACCATCATACCATTGGAAAAGACATAGTTTTTGCCAAACTGTGTGTTTAACGTCTGTGTACCTTATTGTATATAAGTTGCCTCTCACTAAAAAAACTCGTGACTTAGTATTTGTTACTATGCCTGTACCAGTATTCACAGTTGAACATTGTTGTACTCAAGAATTTTTTTCTCTTCTTTAATTTTGTGTTTCCTGATAGAAATTATTTCCTGAAAATAATTTTTCCTTTATTTCCTAAAGATAAGTCCCTTATCTTTTTTTTTCAATGCTTAATGTTCTCTCTACCTATTAGTGATTGTTCCCATGTATTCTTAGTACACGTACTCCAAGTGTACTAAGTCACACCAGGTGATCTGTCAGTTGGCAGTTCTTACCTTGAGACACGCCCAATCACGGCTCTACAAGTTCACCATTCTTTTCGGTCTGTGCCAACTTTGTTCTAAGGCCTGTTTCTACAGCACATGGAATCCGTTTTGATATTCCTCTGTATGGGACTCTTTCCTGTGTCTCAAATCTTCTTTCTTGGTAACTTCCCTGTTTTGATGGAAGACATTTCATGTTTATTTCTTCAGATTAAAAAGTTATTCTGGGAACAGAGGGCACACTAGTGATAGCCCTCAGTGAGTCCAGCTCTTGACTCTAGGACTCTGAGACACACTGGTTGATGTGTCCCCATCCTGTTCATGGTGGTCATCCTGGAATTGCTTTCTCATATTCCTGAAAACTTTCTTTACTTCTGTCCTGTGTTAGATCTTTTGTTTCCAAATCCCATGTCTTTCTTGTTCTTGGTTTACTCTTTTACTTCTGTGGAATACATTTTCTAGTGGCGTTTTGGGAAAAGATACATGGGGAGTAACTCGCTTATTTCTTTTGTAGTCCTTTCAAGTCTAAACATTTTCCATCCTACCATTATACTTAATTGATAGTCCAGATGAATATAGAATTACAGGATAGAAATTATTTTCCTTAGAAATATTGATTTTTCCACTATTTTCTGGTTTCCAGTACACCTCATTGAGAAATCAGAAGCTACTGTGATTCCACATCTTTTGCGACTTAACCCCTACCCACTCCCCCACACTCTAGAAGGTTGTAGGACCTTTCTCCCAAGAGTTTGGACATTTTGTGACTGTATACCTTAGTGGGAATATTTCTAACCCACTGTGCTAAGCACTGGTGGGCCTTTTTCCATTTGGAAAATTCAGTTCTGGAAAATTTTTCTTGAATGATTCAATTTTCCTTCCCTCTTTTTGCCCTCTTTAGAATTCTTGAACTAATCTTTAGCTTTTATACTCCTGCTTTTCATGCCTTAGACTTTTTGCTCTGCTTTTTGGAAGTTTTCTTTAGGTTTATTTTCTTAACTTACTATTCGTGTTTTGTTTTGTTGAATTTCTGCTCCCATGTTTTTGGTTTCGAGAAGCTTGTTTTGTTCTTTCAGTATTTCTTTTTAATAGTATCCTGTTCTTGTTTCATTAATGTCATATTACTTCCCTGAGAGAAATAATGATAGCTTTTTTGAAATCTTCATTTAAAAATTTTTACAAGCATTTAACAAAGTGCTTAATTACAAAGCATTTATAAGCCTTTAGTTAAACTGTAGTTTTTACCAGAATATAAAATGGTCTGAAACAGTCATCTGCAGTGAATATAGTTTTGGAAGAAAGCATACTTCATCAAAAGTAAAATATCAACTTTCAAATGTTCTTCTCCAGAATTTCTCATTTTCTACTTAGGGGGAAAGAGCAGCATTTACATCACTGTAGCTCTTGCATATGGGAATGCCTGATAGACTCTACTGGGTTTTTGACACAAATTGCAATATGCAGAATAATAAGGCCAGTCTCCTCCCATACCACCAAAGAGCATCAATCAGGGTATAAGTATTTCTCATAAAAGCACAAGAATTATTATAAACAGTCTTATTCTTTCACACATTTTTTGCATGGGTCCGCTTAAGAAGCATATGCTGGCCTATGCAACAGTATTTCCAAGGGTGTAAAACCCTGCAAAAAAGTTTTATGCTACCAGGAAGCCACAGTAATTGGTTCCAATGTAGAGCAGGAAATGACACATGTGACAAACCACTTCAGTCTGGGGTTGATACTATATGCAGAGACATCCTGGACCCACCCACCAGACCCTTGGGCCCATCAGGAAACCCAAACCTGAAACATCTTTGGTCCACAGGAAATTTTGTTTTGAAATCTTTTTCCTACAAATTGCTTTTGTCTGTTGGTTTTGGATATCTCTGTTCGATGTTAGGGTCATTAGATGTCTGTTAATCTTTGGTACTCTCATGGTTAAGAAGAAGGAACTTGAAAGCAGATGTGATAGTTAAGAGCCTGAGGGGGATTTTTGTCTACAGTGAGCTCTACTGTAGGGTGGTCTGGGAGATTCATTTGGGAAGTCATGGTGTCTGTACCCTTAAGACTTCTCTTGAGCTTATTGAATTCCCCAGAGAGTAATCTCCAGATTTTTGCCTGGAAAGGTCTGGCTGAGTAGGTTAAGATATTGGGGCCTGGCATTTAATATGAATATATCAATGCCATGTCTTCAACTGTGCTGGTCAACTCTAGAGAAAAGATTCTTCTAGACCAAAGGAAGGGCCAGGGCTGAGAGCTCTTTTCAAATGGATCTTACCCAGTTCTCCACATTTTAGGCCCCTCTCTTACCTCACAATTCTAGAGCTATCTACTTTTTCATATCATTAAACCACTTAAGGATCATATGGTACAAATCAGGTGGGTTCTTAGATTTTCCCATGACCGCTATGGCATTCAGCCTTTTTGGATCTGCTAAGCTACTACCTACTGATCTGTGCTCCAGCTTCCACATTTCTGGTGCTATTGTCTCTTTTCTTATTTTCCCGCCATTGTAAGCTGCTTTCTTTTTAAAGTGTTTACTGTCGTTTTAGTGAAGCTTTGGGAAAGACAGAAATTAAATGTGTATGTTCAGCCTTCCCTCTTAACCTGAAAGTTAATAAATTCGCTTAAAGAGAATGTATTCAGAAGGGATGCTTTATGAGTGTTTTTTTTTATATTAAAACTTCATGCATAGGGTTTATTTCCAAGAAACCCACAATATTTCCAACATGATGTAATCATATATTCCTTTCCTTCATAGTTGGGACAAGAAGAAAGATACGAATTACTCAATGTTCTGGAATTCACCAGGTAAGACATCTGCTCTGTGATTTGTATCTATCCGTAAGATAAATTTCTATATATTTTTGTTCTTTCCCTTTTAAGTAACTAGAAAGTTATGCTTTATTTTTTTAACTTAACTTTTTTAGAATAAATATTAATTTAAATCTACATTATCGCTTATAATTGTTCATAACAGCTAAGAAATCATAAACACCTATCTTCAGAGTATTGCCAGAAATGACTCCTGGAGGCACCATTAAAAATATTTTTGAACAAAGCAGGTCTGCATCACAACTGTGGGTTATAGGACCAGGATTCTCATGGCTGGTGATCTGGAAACATCGTTATACTTAGAGACAGCAGGATTTATGTGTACCAAATCCCTATCAAGAGTTAGGAACCCAGCAGTCTATCTATCTATCTATCTTTGGGATTTCAGAAACCATACCTGTCTCTCTGTCAGGTATAAAACCAGTTACCATTTAGTAGGAAAAAGCAGAAACCAAGGAGCTTATCCTACTTAACTTTATTTTTTAACGCCAAATAATAGAGACCTTCTAATAACAATCAGCACTAGTCTAGGAGTTTGGCTTTTTATTTTTGCATGACTACATCATTTCCAAACTAATACACTCCTGAGGCAAATAGGCCTCCGTTAACAGACAGGATGAGACAGGATGGTCTTTAAAGACTGCATCACCATTAACAATAGGACACTTAAGGTCAGGCCACAGGCAGGAAGTAACACTTCACTGTTTAAGGAAATAAGTGTTCACTTACCTTCTTGAACTTTCTCCTCCATATGGCAAGATTATATACTAGAAAAGACATTTCCTACAGTATGAAAGTTCCTCAAAAAGTTAAAAATAGAACTACTCTGTGATCTAGCAATTGTACTACTAAATATTTATCCAAGGGATACAAAAAATACTAATTCAAAGGGACACATGCACCCCAATGTTTATAGCAGCATTAACAACAATAGACAAATTATGGGAAGGGCCTAAGTGTCCCTCAACTGATGACTGGATGAAAATGTGGTAGATATACAAAATAGAATATTACTCAGCCATAAAAAGAAATGCATTCTCTCCATTTTCAATGACATGGGTGTAGCTAAAGAGCATTATCCCAAGCAAAATTAGTCAGTCAAAGAAAGACAAATATCATATAATTTCACTCCTATGTGGAATTTAAGAAACGATGCAAACAATCATGGGGGACAAAAAGAGAGAGGGAAACGAAGAAACAGATTTAAGTATAGAGAATAAACTGAGGATTACCAGGGGGAGGTGGGTGGGAGCATGGGTTACGTAGGTGATGGGGATGAAGGAAGGCACTTGTGATGAGCGTTGGGCGATGTATGGGAGTATTGAATCACTAAATTGTACACCTAAAACTGATATTACACTGTATGTTAACCAACTGGAATTTACATAAACACAACATTTTTTTAAAAAAAAAACATAGCTTACTGGAAAAAAAAATTAAAAGGCATTTCTTTTTCAATGCCAACTTTGGTTGTTGACTTGTTGGGGGTGGCCACATGCCATGGTTAATATAAAAAATAACAGGGTCTTTCTAATGTATTATTTAAACACTGTTTTCCTTACTTGTGTGCACTGGAAGGCATAAGGGAAATGCATGAGAGGTTGATGAGTAACTGTAATAGGTATTTCCAAAATGTATCCCCCACCTTTTTTTTCATGTCAAAGTGGCTCTTTTTCCTAAGTCTACTTGCATTATACCTTCAAATTATTTTAAGTAGTATATCAATTATCATTGGGTATGTTTGTTTATTAACACATACCTTGAAGAACCACAAAGAAAAATAAAGCAAGGTTAAGGGTTTAGGGTCTTTCACGATGCAGTAATGGGGGTGAGCTTGAGGACGAAAGTGAGAAAAGTGACTACGGAGGTCTTCAAAGAGAGTCTGGAAAAAACATTAGTGGTTTGGACGAGGATGATGGTAGCACAAAGAAAGCGAAGTTGATAGAATCCAGATACCTCTTGGAAGAACGTCAGGGAGCCTTTGGGATGGACTGGGGGTCAAAGAAGAAAAGGGGGGGTTGGTGTCTCTGATGTGAACAGCTGGGTGGGTAGAGGGACAGTTTCCACAGATGGCACATACAGGGAGAGGAATAGATGTGCAGGATGAGATGATTGAATCGTCCTGTTTGAAGTGCCCGTGAGATACACACGTGGAGGTGTCGCAGGTAGGCAGTGGTTGCAAGGACCCGGACCACAGGGAGAAGCCTGTGGCTGAGATTTCAGTGTGGTTGTTGTTGGCCTGTCCACAGTAATCAAAGCCACAAAAATGAGTTGGACCTCCTGAATATAAAATATAGAGCAGAGTGAGGGAAACAAGAAAGACTGAGGATTTGCTATGACTAACTCTAGTTATAGAAGGGGGGGAATCAGGAAAGGAGATTGTTTTGTGGTTAGAGCGGTGGAGGGTAAAGAGAGGGAAGCTACGCAGAGCCCGGAGAAGATGCTTTTTTTCCCCCCGAGGTGACAGAGGTCGTCTGTGTCAGAGAACACAGCAAAGTTAGGTGAGCTGAAGAGGGGAAGTGTATGATAGGTTGAACCCTTCATTGGGAGGGTCAGGAGAGAAGCCAGGTGGGAATGACGGGGGCCTGTGGGGGTGTCACACAGAGGGGGCGCACAGGGGATGTAAGCAGAGACTGTGCATACAGCAGTTGCTTGGGGTTGAGTTGTGAAAGGGATGTGGCTCCAGGAGGGTGGGTTGTTTGGGCTGAGTTTCATAGGCAAGAGACTCCAATATGTTTAAATACTGATGAGAGAGACGCCGTCTAGAAGGGGATGATGTACTCTCAGTGGAGAGCAGCATAACTTTAGGAGTGAGGTTACTGAGGAAGAGCGGGGGTTCACAACACGTGGGAGAGGAAGGTCTCTGGGAGGAAAGGAAATACTTCCTCCATCATCAGGAGAAGAAGCAGAGGGGATGATGCCCAGCCGGGAAATGCATGAATGTGTAGGTGTTAATGGCAGAAAGGATGAGAATTTCTTGTCTGAGGCTTCCATCAAGGTGAAGTGCAAACATTCCAAGGGGCTGGAGGATGAGGATGCATTAAAGACTTGGAGAATGGAGAAGGTGGTCCAAATCCTGCAGATGGTGAGAGAGAGAGCTTATTAGAGGTGGTGTGTCGCTAGACAGCACACAAGTGACTGTGGATCATGAATTTCCTAAGCTCTGTGGCAGGGAGACTTTTCTCCACTCTGATGCTACAGAAAGGGTTCCCATTTATCCAGGACTTGGGAGTTTTGCCAAGAGAAGGGAAGAGCAGGAAAGTTGAAGAGCTTGGGACCATCTCATTAAAGTTGGATTAAGGAAGACACCAAGAAGGGCTGAGACAGAATATAAACTGTACAATGCTGTTGCAAAGAGGGCCAATGAAATGTATTCCCAAAGTGCAGGGATGCAGTCAGAGGAACCAATGCAGTGGGGTTTAGAGTTGGAAACACAGAGGACTGAATATTTCTAGATGCCTCAGAAAGAGGCTCCTGGCTGTATGCAAGGAGCTGTATCTTGGCTACTTTGTATTGGACTTATCTCCGTTTTTAGCAAATGTTGCAAGGTAAAACAAATAGATACAGACACTTGAGAAGTCCCTTCCACACCCTTCCTCATTTCTGGAGAGAATGCCTATGCACACTTGGTTCCAAATGAGGCATATCCTAGGCAGGGCTCTGCCAGTTTGTCCTACTCCCTGTTCCTTGCCGTCTCTATCAGTGCGCTGGCAGATGCTGTGTGTTTGACTAACATTTTCATATCGCCAACACAGTGTTCAAACGCTTGTGCTCATCAGCTTAGCTTGGTAATACGAATAGATTTTTTACATGCTGCCAGGGATTTGCTAGAAATCATTGAAAAATAACCGCCGTGAATGCTGATGTCAGTTTTAAAGCGCCCGTGTTTGCCTTTCTCTGTGCGTTGGGGTATATACTTAAAATGCATGACTATTTCTGTTTGCATCCAAAGCTGTAACATACACTTCCTCTGAGATACTGACTTGAAGATTTTTTTAAACCTGAAAATATTGAACCAGAACTGTCTCCTACCCTGGTGGGTCCTAACTCTTGCACGTTTCCCAGGGTCTTTTTTGTAAATTATCCCTTTAGGGAAGCAGATGGTACCTTAGTGCCTTACAATACAGAATGTAACCTGTAAAGGTACCCAAACCACATACCCAGGGGATGGTTTGTAGATGTGGAAGGAGAGGGCTCATAATTCGGTAAAGTTTATTTTTCACTGTGAGTTTTAAAATATGTGAGGCATGAGAAACACATATATGCATATTCTCCCTATGATGACACATGATGGAAAACCTCTTTCAGCGCGAGAAAAAGAATGTCTGTGATTGTTCGCACTCCATCCGGGAAGTTACGACTGTACTGCAAAGGAGCTGTAAGTTTTTATTTTTGTCTTTTTCAGTTTTGATTTATGGTGGTTTATAATGTATATGTTCAGCATTCTGCTATGGAAATGTAACACAGATGTTTAGCATAAAGTTGCTGACATCCACTTTCCTTGGTATTTTATAGTAATCGTGTTCAGCCTCTTCTGGTGAAATGTGGAATTCCTTCTGGGTAAATTTGGTGCTTTGAAAAAAATTTGGCCTAGCTTCTTTATATAATTCAATTTTGATACATAGTATTTGAGGTTTATATTATAAAATACATTAGAAGACAATTAAATCAGAAAATGCTTTGAAATTGTATTAGAAATGTAGGGATCCACACCAGTCTGAATGTAATTTTTTAAAGTCCATAGAAGCGGCAGTGGGGGGAATGCATCCCAGTTTATTGCTGTAATGGCCATTACTATTTGTCTTGCATTGTTTTCATTATAAAATAATTTCTAACTATTGCTTGGCTTTGGTATATTGATTGGCAGGCTATATTGACAGAAACAGTAATATGTCATTCATAGTGATTTTTCCTAGATAAAATATGTTTATACTCATGGAAAAATAAGGAGTCAGCAGACCAGGGCCTCCTTTTGTTCCTATGATTACTATTTTCCTTCTGAATTATCTTTTCTGGGTACCTAGTCTGCTTGGGCGAGTCAGGTAACTTACCAACCTGGAACTTTCCAATTTTAAATATAGTCAACAACCTTGATTTTTTTTTTTAAAGATTTTATTTATTTATTTGACAGAGATCACAAGTAGGCAGAGAGGCAGACAGAGAGAGGGGGGGAAGCAGGCTCCCTGCCAAGCAGGGAGCCCGATGCAGGCCTCGATCCCAGGACCCTGAGATCACGACCCGAGCCAAAAACAGAGGACTTAACCCACTGAGCCACCCAGGCGCCCCAACAACCTTGATTTATTAAATGAAACTTGGAAACCGTACTTATTAGGAAACCAAAGCTTATTACTGAAATTTTTGTTGAAAATGTTTTTCAGTGCCATGGTTTTAAAGCATTGAAATGCAGTTTTTGAATGCCTTGCTTTTAAAGAATTTTGGTAGAATTTTTTCATGATGTCTCGTAAGTTTAGTTTTAGAATTCCTCTTGTCGTTGATTGAAACAACTAGTGTTTATTCACTGCGTGCACTTTACCTACAAGACTTTCAACTGGATTTTGGAGAAAGGAAGTTAAGACCCAACACTTGTCAGGCACTAAGCGTAGTCAGGGACCTATATATAAAGAGATGTTTAGGTTACAATATTGAGGTATATTGTAAAACTCTTCCACATTCCAGTGGTAGCATTTAGTGATACAGGACTAAGGAGAGCCTTCCACTTTAAATACTTATGTGTCCGCTTTGCATCCAAGTCACATCCTTCCTTCCTAAGTTTTGAGTAATCTTCCATCTAGAACCTTTGTTTGGGCAGTTAAAGCACTGAATAAAAAATAAAAACATTGGACTTCCTTTGTGAATAATCATGGAGATAGTTTGCATACATTAACTTGCTTATTGCATTGTTTCCCCTCACTACAAGTTGGCTGTGAAACATGGTTGAACACTAAGAAGGCAGAGACATGTAAAACAAGGTACATTTGAGAACTGCACATTCTTTGGCCAAGAAGAGTACACGCGAGGCTGGAAAGGTGGTCACATGTTAGGTCATGCGTTTTTGGTTTTTTTTTTTCATACGCAAGAGCTTATACTTTTTAATGAACTGCTTTTTTTTTTTTTTTTTGGTTTTTTGTTTTTTGTTTTTTTCTGAACTGTTCTGATGCCATTTAGGAAGATGACTCAAGGCAGAATGGTGATGCATCCGGACTTCCCCATTGATGCTCTTGAGTAGAGTCTTAGAGTTGATAAGGATCTGAACCAAGACAACTGCAGAGAGGATTAAGAAAACAGAGATTTAGGACTTAATAATTGATTACATTTGAGTGACAAGGGAAACCATGATCGAGGATTATTATCCAATTTGGACTTTGCTGAGCAGATGAAGGGGTACCACCTCCCATGATAGAGGGTTAGGAGCTACATCGGGGCCATGAGGGAGAGATGCTTGGATTTCACAGGGGAAGGAATCTGGGATGCTGGTAGAAATTTAGGAATTAACAAGTGTAGCTGGAAGGTAAAAGCAGGGGACTGATGAGGATATGTAAGGAGGAAATATTGTATGGAAAGAGAGGAGGGCTAAAGGTGTGGCTAGAGGATCTAAAACGAGAGACTGGAATTGGGAGAGTCTGAGGAGTGTTGATTCCCTGGCGGAGTGAATCAGCAGGGACGTGCGTAACAGAAGACTTTAGTAGTGAGAGTCAGGTAAGGCCTCAACACTAATACTTTCCATTCAAGTTGACACAGTCTGCTCAAAATTTAATGTATCTCCTCTATTCCAAATTCATGACTGGGTTGGATACAGTATAACAAGAGAGCAGAAATACAGAGCCAGGCTTTAAAACAAGATAAACATCTTTGAGGCCCCAAGTAGGAATAGAAAATCAGCGTGGGACATTGAACCTCGGTCTTGCGTTGAGTAGCGTGGGAGTCCCAGGGTCAGGATCTGGGAGCGGTGGTTACAGTTTGGTTTCTGTAAGCCAGTGGGGGCAAAGAGTGCTTTCTGTAAGCGTTGATGGAAGCCAGCCTCCCCTCTCTGATGCCTGAGACAGTGCTGAGCTTCCTAATCCTGAGAAGGGACTCAGAAAAGCTCATGCCAGCTCTGCTGGGGGAGTACATAAAACCACTAGATTGGGGTGTCCACAAGTAGGGCAAAGTTAAGAGACACAAGAGGAAATTTCATGCCCAAGAGAACAAGCACGTAAACCACCAGACATGAATTCATGAATTCATTTTGGGTGAAATCAGTTGTGTAGACAAGTCTGACCAAGGATGCCTTGGTGCAACATGGTTTATTTTTTTTTTAAGATTTTATTTATTATTTATTTTTTTTTTTTTGACAGAGATGACAGGTAGGCAGAGAGGCAGGCAGAGTGGGATGGAGGAGAAGCAGGCTCCCTAATTCCCCCCAGTGTGGGGAGAAGAGTCCGATGCGGGACTCCATCCCAGAACCCTGAGATCAAAATCTGAGCCGAAGGCAGAGGCTTTAACCCACTGAGCCACCCAGGCGCCCCAGTGCAACATGATTTAAAAAAAAATTTTTTTTTAACTATTTTGAATCAAAAATAAAAGGGGATGGGGATATGTGTAAGCTAAATTAGAAATCCTACATTTAAAAGAAAACATCAGAAGTTGGAACAAACTCTAAACAGTGGAAGGGGCAGGGGTTCAGTTAGTGAATTGGAAGATAGCACAGAAGAGTTCATCTAGAACATAACACAGACAGGTGATGGCTGGGTCGTGTACATGTATATGGATGATTTGTTTTTCCTTGTTTTCCAGGTTTTCTGCAATGAGGTTGCCTTGCTTTATTAATTTTCACATGAAAAAAAGGAAAAGTGTATAATACATAGTTCATGTCTGCAATAGTAGCCAATTTAAGAAAAGTTACATTCACAAATAAAATCTGAATTTATTCAAGAAAATAAAAAAACCTCCTCCAATTCTTATAGACCAGAGGAAAAACTAGAAACTTGACTATCACACTTAGTGCTTTAGGGACCTTAAAGGGACTGACAGTTTCTAAGTCAGCGCCCCCCAAATAACATTCTGTGCCACACATCAGGAAGACCACATCCAAAATCAGTTATGTGCAGCAGTTCCCCCACCGCATCATAGGCAGAGTACGGATAAATCTGAATGGCACACAAACACAGAAAATGTCCATCTGCATTTACATGTACAGCTGTCTGATGATTTTAGCAAATGTCCCAGATCACAGGGGCCAAAGGACCTTACATGTGGCAGTCAGTTTCACCTTGTTGGGTAAACTGACAGCAGGATCAGAGTCCTTGGCAGCAGCTGCCTGTTTGGTAGCAAGATCACCTAGAAAAATTCAGTGTAGACGGCAGTGCTTAAATAATGATGTCGGACCTCTTTTCTGTTCGCTACCTTCTTACTATTGGTGCTTGCATTTCATTGTATAGTCCTTTATTTGGCAACATAGGATATGCTTTAGGATGACTGAGGACTATGTCTGGTGTTTTACTCACGTGACACATGTCTTTTGATCAGCTGCCACGTGCAAGACACTGGAGGTGAGGACAGAGCAGCACTAGAACAAGTCTAAAATATGAATAGAAAAACAACTTTTCAAGTAAAAATTGACCTAAGATGAATTATCCCTGGTGAAGCCCTAGGCTTTTTACTAGCTGAGCCAAGCCATCCTGGGAACGTCCCCTCGTGCCTGATTTTCCGCTCTTACCTTGCTGAGGGGGGGTATGCCCCATAAGTAAAATCAGTTAGGATTTCCTGCAAGTGTAGACTCTTTGAGGTTCTGAGTCTGATCTTAGGGGATACACATGCTTTAGTTCCTTTGAAGAAACCTTTTTTGGTCTGAACCAAGTCCTAACCGAGGTCTAACCAACTACTTGATGTAGCTCTCTGAATAAATCAGTGTTACTTTGGGTGAGAGGTTATTTGTATGTATTTATTTCTCACATGTAAGCATGGCCAGTTGTGACTTGTCCTTTAAAAACATACCATCTTGGGGTACCTGGGTGGCTCAGTGGGTTAAAGCCTCTGCCTTCGGCTTAGGTCATGATCCCAGGGTCCTAGGATCGAGCCCTGCATCGGGCTCTCTGCTCAGCAGGGAGCCTGCTTCTCCCTCTCTCTCTGCCTGCTTGTGATCTCTGTCTGTCAAATAAATAAATAAAGTCTTTAAAAATAATAATAATAAAAAAAATACCATCTTCTCTAAAAATTTTTTTAATTAAAAAATAAAAAATAAAAACATACCATCTAATTCATGTAGAACGCCACTTTCTGTCTCCTCCTTTCCTTGATACTATAAAGAATGAAAAATTCTATTTTGAGCATCAGTGTCTTCCACTAGAAAATTTGGCTACATGGCAGAATTTAATCTCCCTATCACTTTCATTTTCATGACTTCAATTTTTTTTTTGAGATTTCCTTAGTTTTAAAATGTCCTATTTTAATTTCATTGAAAATGTCATCAGCCTCTGGAAAAAAAAATAAGAGTTCATAAGTTACACCTTTCATTCCTAGAAAGGAGCCATGAGGGGAAATCATCATTTCCTTTTGCTTTGCCCCCCACTCCCATTCCACCCCTGAAAAATGAAAAGAAATTCATAATTGGGGCCTGGAATATTCCATCTGTTCTGAGGTCACTAAGTTCTTGTTTCTCTCAAGGGTTCTAAATCATACTCCATTAGTCGGCTTCCAAATCTCAGCCTTGAGACTAGAGACCCCAAAATGGGTAATACCACTGAGAAAGTAATTGCAGGTAAATGATTTATTTTTTCCTAGTCTAATAAAACCATGGAGGCCAAATGCTAAAATTCTTAAAACATTAAACCCAAGCCGAGGAATAACTAAAGGAACAATAAGCAGTTTATAAAGGGGCAAAAATCAGAGAAACGTTAAGTGGTGCATAATGTTCAAGCTGAAAGGGACTTTAAAGATAATCCGGTAACTGGACTTCACAAACTAAGTGAATTGAGCTTTTAGAGGCTAAAGTGACACAATCAGAGATATTCAGCTATCGGGCAGGACTCAAGGTCTGTTCGAAGTTTTCCCTATAACACCCACCAGCCCTCTCTGCACCATTTGGACCTATGTTTCTCAGAGTTTGCACTGTGGGAGCACCGGTCCCGTACAGATGCCCTAATCTCTAGCTCGGGTTCCATGGGGAATGAGCTTGGGGTTCATACCATATAGCCTCTTAGTGATCTGCTGTGCACACTAGCATTGTAAAGGCTCCAAGATGTAATTATCACAGGGTAGGCTTTGTTCAGCCAGCGTTTCTCAAACTTTATGAGTGTGGGACCTGTGGCACCTGTGTATTCATAAGGGGCATATACCCTGCAGTGTCCTGCAAAACCTTCAGGGGTGGGGAGATCTTGCAAGGTAAGGGAAGTCCTGGTGGACTCTGAGATGTGGAATGCTGGAGTAACTCTGGGTTGATTCACAAAGGAGAAAGACGAACATAGAGGACTCGAACCTTGTTTCCTAGCATCCGTAAGGAAAGAGTGTTATTAGGGAAAAAATATTGTGCGCTTTAAAGCTAATGTTCAAAGTGATCAGTTGTTTTTATACTGATTTGCTGCTCATAATGTTGCCAACACCATTATTAAACTCAAAATGCTTCTCCTAAGTATATGATACCTTCTGTTTGTTTTCCAGGACACTGTAATATATGATAGATTGGCAGAGACTTCAAAATACAAAGAAATTACCCTGAAACATTTGGAGCAGTTTGCTACAGAAGGTGAGTGTAATGTAGCAATAAAGCATGATTACAATAAAATGAAATCATCTACTACTGATGTCTTCAAAGATTGTTGTTATTTTACTTAGAAAGTCCTAGAGCAAGATAGCAATTGATGCCAATAATTCCAGTTATCCTACATGCTGTTCCCATTATTTTTGTTTTGCTTTCCTATGTTAAAATTTTGAGAGACTTGGTCCCCATGTTTTGGAGGTGTAGGGTCTATAAGACTCTTCCGTTTTTAGAATGGGTACCTCTCACACTTTAAATACGCTGTCTCTCTAGCAGTAAAGGAGGAAAAGTAACCAAAAAACTGGATATTCTAATTTGAGTAAGAAAGAGAATAAAAAGTAAATAAGCCTATGTAACTATTAAAATAGTTATTTAGTGCAGTTTCATCTCAAGACTTCTTAAAGACTTCTAAAATCTTCTAAAAGACTTCTTAAGCCCTTACTGAATGACAGGCTCTGTGTGAGGCCGGGGAATCATGGTAGACGGGCTGAGTCCTGTCTCTCTGTCCTACAGAAATACATGATCTGTGCAACTCAGCAGTCTAGGGGGATGATGTAGATTAGAAGGGAGGACATGAGCGTCCTTAAACAGTAGGGTCACTTACTCCAAGCATTTGTAGAGTCTTATCTCTGAACTTAACAGAAATAGCCAAAACTGTATCTAAATCTCCCATCCAGGGCTACTCCTTTGCCTCAGGTCATGATGTCAGGGTTGTAGAAATGAGCCCCACATCAGGCTCCTTGCTCGGTGGGAAGCCTGCTTTTCCCTCTCCCTCTGCCTGCTGCTCCCCCTGCTTATACTCTCTCTCTTTCTCTGACAAATAAATGAATAAAATCTTTAAAAAAAATAAAAACAAAAATCTGTCAGTCAATCTCCCATCTAAATTTTCTCTCTTGTCTGCCTGGGCTGGAACTGTTGCCAGTGGCAGCCCATCTGACCTCTGATCAAGTGCTTTTTCCTCTTCATCCCAGCTATGAAAAGATAGGAGAAGCACTAGGCTTTGAAAAGCAAGGACTTAGAGAACCTCCCCTCAGTTCTCCAAAAACGAGAGAGCAGAGACATCCGCGTTCATCCTCAGCGGGGCTTGGCAGGTGCAGCCCAGCCGGCCTCGGACTCCAGTTCTTTACTGAGGAAGGGGGCCGCTGTGGGGGGGTAGGGGTGGATCTTTCTCTTCTCTAGTTGTGATAAGAAGAAATTCCAGCTCTAAGAGCTGGGCTGACTTGGCCTTCACCTCCACCCTATTCTTTCTGGCCCTAGGCTGAACAGCACTTTTGCTCCATGACTACCCCAGAGTAAGTCTCCAGCCAAGTTTCCAAAAGAGAAAAACATGTCCTGATGTGGCCCCAAAGATTTAAGTTCTACTCTCAGTGAGCTGGCAATGCACAGCCCTACTCCTTTCTTGGAAGACACAATCCTCTGGGCACTTTATGTCCTATGTTCTCTGCTTCTTATTTCTGACATGTTCCCTGGCCATGTTTTATTTGCTTTGACATCACTAGCTAGTTATTCTGAGAGTTAATGACCTTGAGTGAGGGTGTTGTCTTCTCAGGAACTAATGAGCTACATTTGTCCTGGCTGCTAAATGCTTTTGATTCTTCTTTGTTCCAGTCCACCATTTTTTTCTGGGTGAGGGTAGCTTCCAAGAGAATTATGAAATTGATAGGCACCAAGCACTAGGAGTAGGTCACCTCAAACATCAGATTTGATTGTTTTCCCAGGGTGTTTCTGAGGTTTCCTTTGTTTTGTCACTGTATCTCAGATTTTTTAGACTTTTTTATTATTATTTCAGGTTTTTTATTTAAATTCAGTTAACGTGTAATGTATTATTAGTTCAGAGGTAGAGTTCAGTGATTCATCGGTCTTACACAATACGCAGTGCTTATCACATCATGTGCCCTCCTTAGTGTCCACCACAGTTACCCCATCCCTTACTCCTCTCCCCTCCAGCAACCCTGTTTGTTTCCTATGAATTAAGAGTGTCTTATGATTTGTCTCCCTCTCTGATTTTGTCTTGTTTTATTTTTTCCTCTCTTCCCCTATGATCCTCTATTTTGTTTCTTAAATATACTACAAACTTGCAGTGATAAAGACCAGTAATAAAACAACCATATATCCCTGTAAGAGGCAGATGGTTTTCCAAGTAAACTCCACTGTGGTCCCTCTCCTTCATAAGCACCTCTGAACCAGCCACTGTGCCCGGTCCCAGAGTTATACATATGAAAAATTCAGGGCCCCTTCCCTCCAGGAGCTATGCACTAATAACAGGAGATCCACAAGAAAAACAGTATTAAACTTTGTCCTTCATACCATACAAGCATTTGGGGATTTCTGCCTCGGGTCTGAGCAAGAAGAGAATGCTTCAGAGACGATGGTAGGAACCAAGTCTAAAAGTAGATGCCAGGCAGACAGTGGAGGGAGCTGGAGGGAGCAGAATGGAGAAAATGTGACCAGCATGTGCAGAGACCCAGGTATATAGGAGGTAAATGGCAGAGATGGAGCTTGAAGACACGTGGGTCATGGGGAGCGAGTCAGCCTTTGGGGTCTGGACTCCATCCTGAGGATGAACTATTGAAAGATTTCTAGCAAAAGAATAACCTGATAAGATCAGGATGTTGGGAAAAAATCACTCTGGAAAAAGCACAAAGGCTGTATTGAAGGTGAGCCTTGATCCACATTGTACGCTGAGGTTGTGTCCTAACTGAGCCAGACGTCGGCCATACTGCTTGAACTGAATCGGTCTTTCCAAAACAAGACTTCGTCATATAGAAAGGGAAGGGGCGGGCTTCTGAATGAAATCTAATTTGGTGTTGGGGGGATGTCTGCTACCTTTCATCAGGGTTAAGAACTTTATGTTTCGCGGTGGCTGAGATTTCGGAGAGCGACTTCGAGGAGTGGCGCACGGTCTACCAGCGGGCGTCCACGTCGGTGCAGAACCGGCTGCTGAAGCTCGAAGAGAGTTATGAGTTGATTGAAAAGGTACGTGAGGGGCCATTTTGCTCATGTAGAAAGTCTGGTTTCCAGAAAACTTCAGTCTTTTCAAGGAGCCCATAAACAAAGATCAGAATATCTTGACAGACCACTTACTGTTGAATCTCCTCTGGTCCGAACATTAACAAATCTTAATACTGGTTAAGGCTTTTGCTGCAAAGTCTCTGGCATTGTGCTGTATAGATCTTCCTACTTTTCATAACTTTGGGTCAAAGTTAGGCGAGGCTAACTATCTTCTTGCCAGTGTATGCTGTTGCTTCTGTGTCACCAAAGATAAGCATGCCATCCCCCATTCACTCGTGCACACAAGTTATATACGCATGTGTGTGTGCATAGAGTTGATCAAGGTGTGTCATGTGCAACAGGAAATAATATAATTAGCTTGCGTGACTCTAATAAGTGAACAACCCGGTGCTTATCCCTGGCTAGTCATTGTGTGTGTGTGTGTGTGTGTGTGTGTGTGTGTGTGTGTGTGTGTCTGTGTGCATATACACTCCTCCCTCATCTGCATCACAAACTGAAAATGCTCTCATTTTACAGATAAGGAAACCAGGCTATTCATCCAAACAGTGATGGATACACTCTGATCGATACTTTATAAATAGCAAAAAATCTTGCTTCCTTAATTAAAAATAACATTCATTAAAAATTGCAAGAAATAGCAAGAAATCTTGTTTCCTTTATTAAAAATAGCATAAATAGTTGTACTTACTGTGGCAAGGTGCTGTTCGGAGCCCTTGGATCTATTAACTACTTTGATCCTCATGGCGTCGCTTTGAGCTAGGTACTGTTCATTCCAGTTTCACAGACGAAGACGTCAAGGAAACAGAGAGGTTAAGTGATTTGGTGGAGATGACACAGTACAAAGAGGGCGAGCCAGAATCCTCCTCCTGGCTCCAGAGTTCATGCTCCTAGCCACTTATCTTCCTTCTTACCTTTCCCTTTCCATCAAACAACTTCCTAATTGCAGAATTCCTTAACTATATTCATGTTTGTACTGCCCCAAATCGGGTTTGTCTGTTAGTTTCAGCTGATTGGATCTTGCCTACAGGTAAGTAAAAGCTAACTTTATTTTTTTTTACTCCTTTCTCTCTTTCAAACAATATGCTCCCTGGTGCTTCCTTTCTTGAAAGATGGTTGGCACCACCAATGCCTCCCTTCCTTGCTCTGCTCCCTGTATGCCCTCCCCTCTGTGTGATACTGGGGAATGCTCCACCCAGCTGCCGGTGGTTTTCTCTGTTGTGTACAGTGGCCATCTGTGACTCTAGATACCTTTTCTCCTGTCTCTTCAATAGACCGTGATCACTTTAGAAGCTGGTTTCTCAGACCTTCGTTATATTTGAACTTATTTTTGTATCCTGCTTATTTCTCAGAAGACGTGTGATAGCATGTATGGAAACTCCAGCTTGATATTCATCCCCCAATTGTAGAATTACACACACAGCTTGCTCTCAGTTAACTTGCTGAATCACTCTCTCTCTCTCTCACTCTCTCTTTTTTCCCTGACATATTTATACATGACTATGTCTTTGGGGCATTATGTGGCAAAAGAAAATATTTTATGATTTATAAGGCCATGGCTATAGTCTCTTCCAAGCTCTCCCACCAGAGGTACATGGTGTCCTACAGTAATAACAATATTGATTTTTAATCTGTTACTTTTCTTAATTCTTTTGAGAACTAAAAACAAAAAAGCTACCATTTGGAAATAACTTTTCTCCTGTCTCCTTAAGTACACAGCCTGAAGGTAATGTAGTAATAACAATATTGATTTTTAATCTGTTACTTTTCTTAACTCTTTTGAGAACTAAAAACAAAAAAAGTACCATTTGGAAATAACTTTTCTCCTGTCTCCTTAAGTACACAGCCTGAAGGTAATGTAGCTTTTACCTTCAATGGCAATATGGTAAAATTAATATACAGTAAGTTACAACCAAATACTTGAAACTGGATTCTAAACATTAAATTTCGTTTCTATAAGAAGCACACTGTCAAATTCTGGAGCTGAATATTTAATATGCCTAATAACATTTTTACTCAAAGTGCACTGAGGTTTGTAGATTAGATTTTATAGGTTTAACAGTTTTTACTGTTGTTGGGGTATATGTGTGTATGTGTGTGCACACAATATCTGATACTTAAAACCTTGTGACTTCCATCTTTCAAATGAAATAGATGTTCAGGCTCTTTCCAGCAGATGGCGATCGTGAGTCACATGGAAATTTAAGTTGCCTGGGGACATGGTATTGCATGTATATTTTTAGTTTACAAATACAGATGCCTCCCTCTGACTGCCTCTTGCCTAAAATGAATGAAAAGAGTAATTTATACCTATTTCCATCTTACTTTCTGATAATCCATGGTCTCTAAGTTTTACTGAAAGCTGGAAAGTGAAAGGACTGGTTCCCTTGCTCAGCCAGCTTCCAAAGAACTGGTTTTCAGTGTCCATCCCTTAATTTCAAAACCATAATTTCATTCAAGTATTAATTTCATTAACTTTAATTAGACTTCTAATAGATGTTAGGTATTGAGGAAACACAGGCAAACAAGGAACACTCAGCTGAGACCCTGAGCATCATGTTCTGAACAAATTCCTTAAGTAAGGAAATCTAAAGGAACCCACAGTGCTGACCCACAAACTTGTCCAGCGGAAGCCCTCAGAGAGGTGGTAACTTTTAAAATGAAACCCAGAAGTTTAGTTTACTAGTTAAAGGAGATCAGGGAGGGGTTTTTTGGGGGGAGGAGGGGTTGTTTTTGTTTTACTATGCAAAAGATCACAGGTCTTTTTAGGGAAAAGTACAGGCACATGATACTGACAAGTCTACCACCGAGAGTGGTTTTTCCGACAAACCTGCTTTTCCCATCCCCTATCACTGGAAGTCTCTGGGGTTTTTAGTGGAGAGCCAGGGCGCTATCGCTCCTTCCCTGGTCTGATTTTCCTTTGTGAAAATCAAGGGGATGGGGCGGTAGTGTTCCATAGGAATTGGGGGTGACTGCCTTTAAAACTACCCAACTGAGGCAAGTTTCAACACATCAGAGCCCAGATCCTGCTGGTGCATTGCCCAGTTTTAAACTCAGTGCCTTAGCATTAGGAGTCAACCATTTTGGCTTCTTCTTTGGCTACTTTAAATGAGATGTGTTGATTATGTAATCATTTTGCATGTGATTGGAATCTGTTTTTTATGCAGACCGTAAGATTGAACTTTGTTCCCATAGGAGACAGTGAATTTTAAACCCTGAGAGTCATTTTTAGATCTTTTTTTTTTCTTTAAGAACAAAACCCATTTCTCAAACAAAATGTTGCCTGAACCATCGTATAATATAATAGATAAAAGCAAAGCTGCCCTGTTTAAAGAGTGGAGGGGCAGGGAGGAGCCCCACGTTGGCTCTCCCTTAGCCTCAGCACCTTGCCCTCATCATGGTCTGTGAGGAGCTTTTTCACGATTCTGGGGTTCCACTGAGCACTATTTGAAAACCACATAATATTCTATCTGTGTGTGAAATTTGGGGGAAATGCGCCCCTCAGAATACTATCGATTTTCAATACTTTTTACTTTTCAGTGAAAGACCAAATCATCGTTGTGGCCCTATACAAGATGTTTCTGAATGTATTTGAATTAATGATGCAAAATGCCATCGGCACGTTAGTGGTAGTGTTACGTTAAAGTCATTCAAAACTTGAAAGATTTGTAGGGCTTTTCCTGAAAAGAATATTTTTAATATGTTATAAAATAAGTGAAAACATTACAAATGATGAAGTTTATACTTTCTAACCTTACTCTCGATCTTATCTCTCCAGTGTTTGCTCAAACAAGTAATTCAGTTTTTGAAATTTGGTTAAAGCCTTATTCCTTTGGGTGCTATAAACTCCTAGCATAAGCTGCAAAACTATCCAAACAGACCAAGAACATCCAAGAAGATAATGACATCGGCCCCTTGGCCCACTGCTTTGTCACTTTTGTTTCCCAGCAATCTGAGCACTAGAAACTACTCCCTTCATGCTCCAGGACACTAAAAGGAAAGAAGGAAATGAGAGAGGTCTGAAGAAGTCCTCTGGATACTGTTTTCCCTATTGACAGTCATTGTTAGAGGAGAAGATTTAGGATTTCATCCATCCATCTATAAGATAACAGCATTGGGGCACCTGGGTGGCTCAGTCGGATATGCCGCTGCCTGCGGCTCAGGTCATGACCCCAGGGTCCTAGGATCGAGTCCCACATTGGGCTCCTTGCTCAGCGGGGAGCCTGCTCCTCTCTCTGCCTCTTCCTGACACTCTGCCTACTTGTGCTCGTGCTCGCTCTCTCTCTGACAAATAAGTAAATAAAATCTTTAATAATAATAAAATCACAGCATCATCTTTGCTATCAGGTGGGATGATTTGAGCTCTAACACTTGCATTCAGATGGTAAACTTTTCAAAAAACTTAAAAAAAAATTCTAATACTATGAGTTGTTTCAAGATGTTCCTGAAACATCTTTTTTTCTGTTACTACATGTAGGCCAAGAGGCAGCATTTATTCCTTGGAAGACAAAATCATACAGGAACAAGAAGGTTTCCCTAGTTCAGTGCGAATGGGATTAATTAGAATCCTATCAGGTACTTGAGGTGTCTTGACCCAGGTTAGGAAGGGGAACTGTGGTATCGCTTTGCGTTTTATGGAAGGTAGCACCTCTTCGCTTCCTCACCACTTCAGAGAACTTAGCTGTCTCAGTCTTTCAGAGAATATTCTTGACCTGCTTTACCTACTATTACCCTATTCATTTGAAAGACAATGTGTTTGGACTCATAACTTTTGATTATGAAACCACTTAATAGTGTTGGTCTGCATTTTTAAAAATCTGATTTTTAAAATAAAATTTAGAATAAATTTATGTGTTGGACCAGGAAAAATCACAGGTGAGTTAACAGAATAATTATGAAGCTTTATGCTTCATTAGCAGTGGTTTCTCTGAAATTTCTCACCTTGTTCTTTGATCTGTCACTTTACATTTATTCTAACATGTTTCTAAAACAATTTTTTTTTTCCTCATAGTCATACTCTGCTGCTGGCTTCCTTTGAAAATTAATAGTAGAGACAGCTCTGATCTTATCAGGGAAGATTTTATAATTAAACCATCAGTTGAAATAGGAAGGTGTGCCTTCATGATCCATACAGGTTTTTTTAAATGTTTTGTATTTATTTGCATCAATAGAAAAATGCAGTTCTATCTTTAGGATTGCACAAATTACCAACTAATCACATCTACTGTTTATGAAAGCAAATTACTTACCTTGAACAATAACAGAAAATGGAGTGTGATCTAACACATCTCTAGATGGGGCAGTGATTGAAGCAGGATTTCCGTGGTGATCAAGTCAGCTTTTTTCTCTTGTCTTGTTATGAAACATAGGTTACAAGATATGTTTTTTAAAAATGACAACTTATCTGATGTACTATTTTTAATAGATTATGAGTCAGGGAAAATCATTTCTGTGCTTAAGAGTAATCAGAAAACTGTATCATGGACCATCTAGCTCTCCTTTGAATCAGAGAACAATGTTTCACACACATTTTGTAATTTTTGATTAATGTAGAGCCTCCAGTAGATTGAAGCTTCATGAGAGCAAAGATTGCTTTGATGGTATTCATCATTGTATTTCCAGTGCCTGCCTGTCTGCCCTGTGTTAATTACTGAATAAATATTTGATGAATAAATACATGATTCAATTGGATATGATATGTATTATATATATTGTATATATTATATACATATGTGTGTAAATATATATATGTATATAATATATTCAACTGGATATAATCTATCCAGAAGCTAAGTTTCTTTAGTAGCTGCTCGCTTAATGGAAGCCTGGCCCCTATTACTAATACAGTCCATGCTTTCTACACAGTGAGGGTATTCATATTACATGTGTTGTCACTAGGGATTAATTTAGGGATGTGTTGGGGAAAAGAGCTAATAATTTTCAAGAATGCATTCTGTAGAAATGTAGACCCTGCCATTTTAGGGACTTGTGCTCTGAGTTAATACATGAATGTGAAAAGCACGTGGTTTGAAAGATTCCAATAGCACATGCCTGGACACATGGCAGGCCCTCTTCTGGGCTCTCAGGCGCATCAGGGGACAGGGACCGAGACATCTCTGTCTTCAATTTTAGTGGGTGGAGATAGGCAGGGCACTTGTAAACTAAAAAATGTTTATTCCAGACAGGACTTAGTGCCCGGGCATCAAAATGAGTCCCTAAGATAGGACAATGAGGTGTAATGATTTTTTTTTACATTATTTCCTTTACTCCTCCCTCAAATGTGGTTGACTTTTCTGGGTTTTTTTTTAAGACTGCTTTGATGTGGCATAATATAGATCAACAATGACACTCAGTGTGACTAAACACAACAGTTTCACACCCTTCGCGACATGTGGCAGCGAGTGGTTTGGAGGATTCCTAGAAAAATACAAAACTTAATGGAAAACAGGACTTTTCTTGAACATTTATGACTGCCAAGTTCACAGTAACTTCTGTATCAGAATATAATGCTTTTTTTCAGATAAAGGGACCACTTCTATTCTTAGTAGCTGCAAATATCACTTTCATTTGTACTAAAAAATGAAATGCACTAGATGAAAATTTACATGATGTACTAGTGATTTCGTGGTTTAAAATTCCAGTAGTCTCCTGTTTTACTGTTTGCTTAAGAATCTTTGCAGTCTGTCAGCTCATCTACTAAGATCCGCCACTTTTTGAGCATTGACTAAGCTCCAACTCTACAGCTCTTTACCCTGATTGCTTAGTTCGAGGGTCTATAAAGTGGGGTACACAAGATGATCCTTTGGGGTGGGCAGGAAAATGTTATAGCTGCTGTTTCTATCTATATTTTACCTTAGCTTTTTTATAATTTCTGTTTGTGCGTTCTGCAAAGCTGAGACTTTACTAATATTAACAGAACAAACATGTTTTATAAAAACACAGCAATGTCCTAGGTTGAGTACTCAACCTTTTTTCCTACAATACTACTAAAAAAAAAAAAAAAATTGAGATGACTGATAAAATTTCATTCTCAGAATGACCCTATTTAGTCCGTATTATTAGCCTTATCTTGTGGATGTAGAAATTCTTAGGAAAGCTACTTGCTGAAGGGTACATACTGAGTAATTGGCAGAACAGGGATTCAAATCCCAGTTCTTCCTTAATTCCAAATCCCATGTTAATTATATTCAATAGTTATTATATTCAATACATTATTCTGTGGGTTTGGCGTAGAAGAAAGCAAGAATGTATGTAAAATGTTGTAAACTTGAGAAATAAAGTGCAACCGAGCACATAGGTTACATAACCACCAGATCAGCCCTTAAAGGTACTGGTGTGGTTAGGACATGTCCACGGAGTCAATGAGAAAGGTTCTATGCACTCTATTTTGCTTTAAAAATGGGTGCAGAAGTTTGTTTTTCATGATTTTCCCTTAACTCGTCTTTAGAAGCATATTTAAAGTTTTTAAGGTTCCCTTTGATCTCTGATCACACGCTTCTCCTTTCTGGCCTAACAGATCTCTTACTAGGCGCATTTCGGGGTAGACTTTCCACACTGGGAAGTGCTGTCTTCTCTCTCAGGGAAGATGGACGTTGTTTTTGCCGGCTACACCCAATCGCCTCTCAAATCCTGATTCCTTTCAGCTGGGTGTGTGAATTCTGACCTTATTTGGTAGGCCTTTGGCTGCATGAGAGTTCAAGTATGATTTTCCGTGGTTCAGAAAACACCAAGTTAAAAATCTCCTTCTTGGCCTTGGAAAAATGAACCGGTTGCCTGATTTCTCCAGAAGCAGACAAATGAGCCATCCCAGTGGTTTAATGCTCTTAGTTCTAGCGTCCTGTACCCCACTTACACCGAAAGGAGAGAAGTACGAGGTTCTCCTTTTTTTCAATAAAACCCCGTTGTTGTGTGCTCCAAGTCGCTGAGAAGAAAAACCACAAGCATGAATGCTGACCAGTGGAATGCAGAACAGAGAGGAGCCCGGCAACCTTGGCAAGGCAGCATTACAAAATGACTAAGGATCACATACCCACCAGCACATCTGAGTGCAGGGTTACCACGTTTTCAAGCTAAGCAGGACGGTAACTACCATAGCCTCATAACTGGTCTTCAGGCCTCTTCCTAATCCATCCCCATTCGGCCACCAGTAATCTTTTCCTGTCCCTCTTCTAAAACTCCGCCTTATCCTACCTTGACCTTTGGAATCCTGCACAAAACACAGAGACCCTTCCGTTCCCATTCCCTGCTGGCTTTTCCAGCCTCATCTTTTTCCTAACTTACTACTCAAGAGTTTGAGACGACGAGTCCACTTTCATCCTCAGAACAGTCCTGCCAGATTAGCATCATTTAAATCACGGCCACACCTCGTTTCATGTATTATTTCCATATTGTCCAAATAGCAACTTCTCAGGCACAATATGCTTCTGCATACTTATGTCTCCACACATGGGATTTCTTCGGTTCGGAATTCCTTGGCCCATCCTTCCCCACCTTGGCCAAGTCTTAATTCTTCATTTAAGATTTAAAGTCGAGTGTTAACTCGTGTTGGACTGGATCTTTGAGCCACCCAGAGTAAAGAAGAGTTCTCTTGAAAAAGAGAGAGTGAGATCTCTCCCCTGTGAGTCTCTCTTGTACCCACAAAAAAAAATGTTTTGTTTGCTTTCAAGATCATGTGTAGCATAGGGTATTATTATTATCTGGGGAGAACACTGTTTTTCTCTGATGGTAGCCCTCTGGGTCCAGAGGATTCTGAGGCCATGCTTAAGGAAGAAGGGTAGGAATTGCACAAGGAAATATCCAGAGCAGTCGGTTGTGTATTCTGCAGAGGGGGGGCTGCACACTCAGGCACAATGGGCAAATCCACCCATTGCTTGGTTCTGTAAATAAAGTTTTATTGGCACACAGCTACAACCACTTGTTTACACTTAGCCTTTGGCTGTTTTCATGCCACGTCAGATCGAGTCGTTGCAACAGAGAATGCTTAGTCCTCAGACCCTAAAGTATTTACTATCTGTCCCTTTACAGGAACATTTTGTGAGCCTTGCTCTGCCGAAGCAGTTGTTAGAGCTCAGGGCTCAGGCCCGTTGCACTCTTACCATTGCATGTCTCTGGGTCTCACCTCAGACCTACTTAAGGAGAAATTCTGGGTTTGGGGCCTACTGATCTGTGTGTCATCAGCCCTTCTGGTGACTCTGACAACCACCACTCTAAGGTCCTGGTCCCATGGCTACTTCCTTGGGGCTTGATGCCAGCCAGGCAGCCGGGGTCTAGGAGAAACAGACACCAGTGAAAGGAACGGAGGTACGATCAGAAAGCTAGGGGGAATCCAAAGAAGAATGTCTCCTGGTAGGTTCTAAAATATAAATGGTCCAGAGGAAGGAACTCAGGGTTGGATCCCACCACCTTGCCCAGAACTACCTGCTTGGAATGGCTCTGTGAGTTGAGTAAGTGCAGGCCTGCATGTGCGGAGAGGAACCAGTCCCAAAATGTGATTCTGGAGCCCACAGGTAGAAATGGGGAAGTAGGAGGGGTGCCTGGGTGGCTCAGTGAGTTAAAGCCTCTGCCTTCGGCTCAGGCCATGATCCCAGGGTCCTGGGATCAAGCCCTGCATTGGGCTCTCTGCTAAGCAGGGAGCCTGCTTCCCCCCCTCTCTCTTTGTCTGCCTCTCTGCCTACTTGTGATTTCTGTCTGTCAAATAAGTAAATAAAAAAATAATAATAAGTAAATAAAAATCTTTTAAAAAAAAAAAAAGAAAGAAAGAAAGTAAGAAAAAAGAAAGAAATGAGGAAGTAGGTACAATCGGCAGGAGTGGCTCAGGACCAAGTCTGAAACCGATTCAGAGAAACTAAAGAACAGAAACAAATATTTAAAAACTTATAATGATTTGAATAAAATTCTAACTTACATTTAATGTTTTACTTCTCATTTGCTGCCTTTGGGTATTTGTGGATTCCTGAGATTTTGTTCTTAACACCATAGCTCAGCTGTACCTTTCTTTGGCTTTGGATAATTTACCCAACCTCCTCAAAGTTATTAGCTGAATTAATAAATGTAAAACACTTGGCAGAGTCTGATACATTTTCTTTAGTAGGGAACTATTTGTTCGTCTTCCTGGTCACAGTCTTATTTCATATTGAAATAGAGGTTACCAAATGTTGCTCATATTTACTCCAGTAGGAAAACTTGGCTTACCAATGTTTTTTCTTTATTTGTCTTTAAAAAAACATCTGCCAAATAGCCCGTGTTGTAATCTGAAACCCAAATTGATATGAGTTTGATTATTATGCTTCTGATCGTTTAGGAACATTGTCGCAGGCTTTTTAAAAATAACAAAACAATCTAAGTACAACCAAACACTTGCTAGTATGGAAATAAGTCATTTTGAGGTTCTCTTATTTAGCAAAATATACATGTGCTTGGAAAAACATAATTTCTAAGTCTATCGTAATACATTTTATCATACAGTTTTTTAAATATGCTGCACGAAGCCTTTTATCTTTGCTAGGGTATAAATTTTACATTTATATGACTTTTTTAAAATTCTGAATACATTATGAACATCTGAGAGAGAACATAAGATTCTTGAAGGCTTTACTAGGCGAATAAATATTATTTCATGATTTTTTAGTGATAATTAAATCTACATTATATCGAAGAGTCAGCAACCTGAAACCTTTATAACTTTTTGAAACTTTGAAACTTTTTGAAACATTTCAAAATGAACATTTTGAAAGTAAAATTAATGTTTGAGGTTTTGTTGGTTTTTTTTTTTTTTAATTCCATAAATGCCATGGGAATTTTATCACGTTTCAACACTTGCTGAATATGTAATTCCCATAGTGCCCATTACTGGCCATCTGTGTAAGGTAATACATGTTTGGGATGAAATTGATTACGGCTTAAACACTCCTGTGTTATGATCAGGAAAAGCACGCAAAGTTCACATTTTTTTTCTAGTGGTCATTACGTAGCTAAAGATATTAATTTCCAGGGGCAGAACAGCCTATCACTAGAGATCTTAATCTCACAATAAATGACACCAGGGCCAAAGAAAAGGAGGCTGCAGAGCCTTCCACTAAAATTAGTAAGTGCTGTACAGAGGAGTTCTTAAGATAAAAGGAAGATAAACAGGCTTGAGAACAGTTTTTCCTTTGTAGTCTTCAAAACAGACCCACTGCAATTTTGCTAGGTAGTCAGAACTGTTTCATCACCCTTTTTAGAAACTCCTCTTGTCGTAGTGACCCAACACGCCCCAAGTTAGCCTGCTTGTTGACTTTTCTCCACATACACATCGTTGGCCCAACAGCTCTTTAATCCTTTATATTATTTTTACCTGGTTTGAAAAACGTTTCCTTTTTACCTGGGCAAAATGAAACCCTTCCTTCAAATATGGCTTCAGTGTGATGTCCCCCATGCAGTCAGTTTATTTTTATTAGATTTGTGCATGAGCATGTATATCTGTATTCTTCCTGAGCTCATTTCTCCCCTCAGAGCTACAAGATACACAAATATGTATTTCTTTTTTCTTTATTTTATTTTATTTTATTTATTTATTTGACAGAGAGAGAGAGAGATCACAAGTAGGCAGAGAGGCAGGCAGAGAGAGAGGAGGAAGCAGGCTCCCTGCTGAGCAGAGTGCCTGATGCGGGGCTCAGTCCCAGGACCCTGAGATCATGACCTGAGCCGAAGGCAGAGGCTTATCCTACTGAGCCACCCAGGCGCCCCCACAAATAAGTATTTCTGATGAAGGTGTTCCCCTCTTGACTCTCCCGTTGTCGACTTACCTCAGGGTTTTGTGAGACATCGCGAAAAAGATTTTTAGGTTTGAAAATTTTGAGAGCTTATGTTACTGAACTATGCCCGTGACTATTAAAACATCTTATCATGTTTTCTATGGAATATTTGATATTTGAACACAGCTATATTCTGATCTTCCCTGGGATGGCGGCCAGGATGATTTAGCTACAGAAGCCCCAAAAGTTGCTTAAAGAATGGGGGTAGAATCCTTGTCTCAACATTAAAGTACAGCAATTGTGATGTTGGCATAGTTGTTGCTGAACTGCTCTTCCTTTTCATTCTTGAACTTCTTGATGATAATTATTCATCAGGTTACGATAGATTTCAAATCTGCTTCCCATTAAAGATAATAAAATACTATCTCCTTCAAGAAGGCAATTTGCCTTCCTGTCTTATGTATTATAAACTAAGAAGTTATGCATCAAGTGAACCTAATTGCTATATAACTTATCTGGAATACATTGAAAAGAATATGGTCTCGATTGCAGCAATGCTTTATAACATTTGGCTTTAGGAGTTCTGTTGATTTTTTTTTTTTTTTTTTTTTTGGTCATTCCCTCCCTTTCACTAATTTAAACAATGAATACTGACTGTCAGTGTTGTGGAGTCGTTACATGAAGATGAACAAGACATGGTCCCTACTCTTGAGCAAAACTGTCAGGTTAAACGGTTCATCTGAATATGATACATTAAGATGTGTAAAGATGAGCAAAGTTCTGTCAGAGCATTGGAGAGGGAAAATTTCTTTTAGTAAAGCTTCAAAGAACCAGTAACTTTTAAGTTTGGCCTTGCAGGATGAGCCAAGTATCTCCAGCAAAGTAACAGAGGACATGTCGTGTGTATCCATAAACATACGTGCACATATAAACACACGTGTGCATAAACACCCATGCATATGCATGCCCACATGCAAGCACTGTGGTAAAGGCTGTTGACTGGCCGATTTAACACCATTCCCATCCCTCTTCTGTCTTGCCATCCCACTATCGAGGCTGGAAAAGCTGAGGACTAATAGTTAAGGATGGCCATGTCAATCTAAATAACCAAATATGGCCATAATTGGAAATCTGCTAAGGACTTTTAGGAACACTTTTGTTTTCAAATAGGAGGTGGGTACAGTTGACGTTATCCCCTTCCTCTTGTCTTGGAGCGTGGCAGTGGTAATTACAGCTGTGGCACCCCCTTGAGAGGTTGAGAGAGATGTGCAGAGTGAATCTAGTGCTAGCGACTGCCTGTCCCAATGCTACTTACAAAAGGAAAACCAAATCTTTATTTAAGCTATTGTTAGTTAGATATTTTCTGTCATAGTCGAAAGCATTCCTAACTGATACATTCATAAACTCTCTCGCACTTATTCATGTGTGTTTGCATCTATTTTAATTTATTTTCCATGCCTAAAATTACGGCTTATTTTAGACGTACATTTCAGTAAATAGTAAGGAGAACTCAGTGTTCGAAGGAAGAGAGGAAATGGAATGCCTTCTTTGTTATTACCAATCTGGACACTCCTTAACACTTGATTTCCCTTGCATGTCCTTGTCTGATGTTTTAAATAAAAAGTGAAGGCAAGAAGGGAGAAAAACATGATAAGAAAGATAGATGTTGGCGTGGGTCATGTTGGTGGTTAGGTTACAGGGAAAAATCCAAGAATCCGTTGATTGTGGCTTAGCTTGTCACGGTGTATTCCTGTGTATCAAGGACCAAGAACGATCATCTGCATCTGTGTAGGGAGCCAGGTTTCCCTAATAGCCAAAAAGTTATTCTCTTTCTTCCTCCATTTAGGAAGATGAGAGCAGAAAAATTTTCTTCTTGGGGAGCGATGAGAGCCTCCTGCAGAATGTGTCGGTGGTGTCTAGTCTTATATGAAAGAAACCGTGTAGTGCGCAAGCGATCTTTAGCAAGACTCTGACCGTCCACTACACAGATAGGGAGCAACATGAAAAATACCAGCCTGTTCTTTCCTACAGGCACCGATGCGATCACCTGATTTATTTCTCTCTCCCTCAGCGTTTATAATTGTACGATAAGTGTACCTTTTCTGACACACCATCAAGCTACAATTGAACGATCTGAGCATTCTTTCTTTTTTAATAAGCATTTATTCTTACTCTTTTTCAAACAGGTCAGCAGGATTGCTTCTTTGCTGGGGTCATCTTCGTGGTTTTTGTTGTTGCTATCTTTCAGTAGCTGTCTGCTCCTCTTTAAGTCCCTTTGGATTTGTTGTGTTTTTGTAAGAATTCGTTCTCTACCTTAGAGAGGAGTAAGGTAGCGTAGGTCTCTTTAGCTTCATGCCGAAGTACTGGATTAAAGTCAGGGATCCTTAGGAGAAAACTCAATGGGATAGTTGAAATTTACAGCAAAGTCTATGCATTACCATTTAGTCTCTGATTGAAAGACATATGCACACTCCAATTCTTAATCCAAACCGTTTTTTTTTTCTTAAAGTTTTTTCTACTCGTTTTCCCTAGAATCTTCAACTACTTGGAGCTACAGCCATTGAGGATAAATTACAAGATCAAGTGCCTGAAACTATAGAAACTCTCATGAAAGCAGACATCAAAATCTGGATCCTTACAGGGGACAAGCAAGAAACTGCCATTAACATTGGTAAGTCCCCTCATCCAAGCTTGGCACTGGGGTGCTTTTTTCACACTTGGACATATTTTAGAAGATAAGTTTGAGCTATTTCAAAATCTGAAAGATTTGGGTTTTGTAAGATTTCCATATTTATAATATTACTGGGCTTCTCTAGATACTTATGGCCTCAGTGCTCCTTTACATTTGCTGTGGTTGTGTATCCAGCCAGACCTTAGGTCTTGCAACCACTAAATAACCGTCCCTCACCATTGTCTCACTGCCCATGCACCCCCCTTCCACCCATAATTGACACATGTAGATAACATCTCTGCAGTTGCCTGTGAACGTGAGGAGATGGAGATTACGGCAGACCTGTGTACTGGCACTTGTTTATGTGACCACAGGTTATTTCTAGGAATGGGAAATAAGAAGGTTGCCAGGTTTCATTCATCCTGCCGTTAATTCATTTTTCTCAAAGAGGTTTTACTAAGTGACTCACACTGCCATAACAAAATACCACAGCTGGTGTGGATTAAACAACAGAACTTTATTTTCTTACACTTCTGGAAGCTGGAGGTTCAAGATCAAGTGTCAGTCAGTTTGGTTTCTCCCGAAGTTTCTCTTCCTGGCTTGCAGTGGCCACCTTCCTGCTGTGTCTTCAGCTAGCCTCCCCTCTGTAGATGCGTGCTCCTGGTGTCCCTCTCTTTTCTTACGAGGCACCAGAGCTATTGGATCAGGAACCCGTCTTCTGACCTCATTTAACTCTAACAATCTTAAAGGCCCAGTCTCCAAATATCATGGGTTAAGGATCCAACATGTAAAAACAGGGAGGGCACAATTCAGTCCATAACAGATGTCTCATTGAGAAGAACAGTAGTATTTGGTGTGAGACCTGTAGTACCAGTAATATGTAAGAAAACGTCACTCTTTTCATTTTCTCCCACATTCAGTAATAGTAGGTTGCCTGAACAATGCAGCCCTGATGTAGATTCAGCCTCTGGATATTCATGATACGAGTTACATCCAAAACTCACCCAAAGTTGAAACCATTCAGAGGTGTTTATAGCATGAAACCACATTTTTAGAAAGTCATTGTCAAATAATCATTAAGAAACATTTAGCTGGGGTGTCTGGGTGGCTCAGTCTTTAAGCGTCTGCCACTCAGGTCATGATCCCAGGGTCCTGGAATCAAGCCCCGCGTTGGGTTCCCTGCTCTGCGGGAAGCCTGCTTCTCCCTCTCCTACGTCCCCTACTTGTGTTCCCTCTATCATTGTGTCTCTCTCTGTCAAATAAATAAATAAAATCTTAAAAAAAAAAAAAAAAAGGAAAGAAAGAAACATGTAGCTAATGCTCCTTTTAGAATTTTTAGCAATCACAGCATTCTGTAAATATAAAATACAGACCTATGGTAAATTGCCAGTAGAAGAGGAGAATTTTTAAAAGACACTAGTTAGCAGAAGTATAAATCTAAAAGCCACACAAATAGTTAATTTGATTATAAAAATTATCACTGGTGTTAGAGACAAATGGAAAGAAGATGCATGAGAATACAGAATGCTTTAGCGTTTGGGAGACCCGAAAAAGACAAACACGCTGAACAAAAAAATGTGACTGCAGGTAGAGGGAGACTATATGGTAGCAAAGAGTGATAGCCAAGGAACATTAAGCCATCCTGAAAATAGTTCAGGACATGTGGCCATTATGACTACGGAGAACATGATGGTGGTTTCTGGGAACATTTAACTTTTAGAGTCTTGGGTCATGATCTTTGGGGCTTTTCTTTTAGAATAAAATAGGTGAGATTCATATACGAAATGGTTATGGTTCATCTCACAGAAGTATTCAGTTTTTTGTTTTTGTTTTTTTAAGATTTTATTTATTTGACAGACGGAGATCACAAGTAGGCAGAAAGGCAGGCAGAGAGAGAGAGGGGGAAACAGGCTCCCTGCTGAGCAGAGAGCCCGATGCGGGGCTCCATCCCAGGACCTCCAAGATCATGACCGGAGCTGAAGGCAGAGGCTTTAACCCACTGAGCCATCCAGGCGTCCCCGAAGTATTCAGTTTTAAATCAGGAGGTCAGGAAGAACTCATTGAGATGGTGACATTTGAGAGAAAACCTCATTTGAGAGGAGAAGGAGGGAGATTCTCGTCTGGATGATAAGGGAAAGCTGTCTTCTTTCCAGACTAAGAGAGAGAGTAGGAGAAAAGGCCAGCAGCATACCAGAGCCCAGGTTGGACGAGGCCTCCTAGGAGCTTGTAAGGGCTTTGCATTTACTGTGGGTGAGATGGATGGTTCTGAGCTGAGGAAAGACACCTGGACTGACTTTCCTGGGAAAATGATCCGTCTGGCCACTCGGCTGGTTGCGAATGGACTGGAAGGGAAGCAGGTGTGAAAGCGGGGAGACCAGTGAAGAGGCTCTCGTATTTAATCCAGGTGAGGCACAGTGGTGACTTGGACCTGGGTGACCACAGTGAAGGTGGTGAGAAATGGTTGGCATTTGTATCTGTCTTAAAGATGGAGCCCACAGGCTAGACGAATGGGTTAGAGGTAGGGCTTGAGAGAAAGGATTCCAGCATGACTCCTGGGATTTCTAGCCATGGCACCTGAAGGATGGAATTGCCATTAACCAGAATGAGGAGAAGCAGGTTTTCTGGGAGGAGACCAAGAGTCTCGTTTTTGGATCTGTTGAGTCTGAGACGCCTGTTTTGCACCTCTGTGTCTGCAGTTACATAGTTGCTGGAATGGGAGAGGCTGGAGTTTAGGAAAGAGCTCCCAGTGGGAGATCTGAGTTCCAGAATGGTCAGTGTGTAGATGGTATTGAAAACCACTGTCTCAAATGAGCTTGCAAAAGGATTAAGTATTGATGATATTAGTTCAAAGGCGATGGTCCTATTTTAAACTCCAGTCAGCGGAGTTGCATTTCTCTCCAGCCATGTTCAGTTATATGCAGATGGTCCCAGAGGAGGCTGACTTGGTTAAACCAGCAGGTGATTTTGCCCTGTGGCAAGTACAGCAAAGCAAGAGAGGACAGAACCATAGAGGACATGACCACAGTCCGAGGGCAGGAAGATGGTGGTGGGATCGCTGGTCCAAAAGATAGCCTGACAACCCTCCTGTGCCTTCTCCAGAAACAACCATCAGCCCATGTCTTGCTCCTCATGTTGGTCATCGTGAAGGACATTCCTTATAAATTTATTAGTTTTCAGGATATTGAGAATCATCGGCACATTCTCTTTCCCTACTTGTTTGTCAAGACAGCCTTAACACACTGAATGTTACCCTTGTGCCCCTCCTATAATAAGCAAGACCATTTCTTTAACTGCCTGCAAACCTAGAGACAGGAGACTGTCATCAAGTCCTAATAAAATAGATCAAACCTTAATTCTATCTAATAAAATAGATTAAAAATAAAATTTAGATGATTTTATAGTATTATCACTTTAACATCTTCACTACTTCTCTCTAGAGAAATGAATGCCATCAATTAATCTACTCTTTGTTTGGATATAGGACACTCCTGCAAACTTCTGAGGAAGAACATGGGAATGATTGTTATCAATGAAGGCTCTCTTGATGTAAGTAAAACGATCTTTAAAAAAAAAAATAGTTTAATGTCTTAGTCAACTTGTAGAATTTTATTCTATATCCAAATAACTATGGATATAGTTGATCTTCCTTAGGTTAAAATATACTTCTCACTCTTGTTCTATAACATAACATATACTGTTCTGTTCTGAACCTGTATACTGTGTACTGTATATACTGTATGCTCTTCTGAGCCACGTTGAAGTAAATAGATTCTAGCTTTGTGTCCGTGACAGCTAAAACAAGTTGCTAAATGATTTGCTTGACAGTGTGAGACAAAACTGCTTTACAAAAGCTTTATGTCAGGAGGTTACTGAGTGACTGCAATTTGCTCTTATCTACCTGGGAATTTTTTTTTTTTTTTTTAGATTTTATTTATTCATTTAAGACAGAGCACAGGGGGTGGAGGGGTTGGGGAAGAACAGAGGGAGAGGGAGAAACAGACCCCTGCTGAGCAGGGAACCTGATGCGGGGCTCCATTCCTGGACTCCAAGATCATGACCAGAGCAGAAGGCAGATGCTTAACTGACAGAGCCACCCAGGCACTCCCTACCTGGGAATTTTTGTATATTAAATATTTAATATCTGCTTTTGCTTCCAGGCTTAATATGTATTTTGTTTCTTTAAAAAAAAAATCTGTGAAACCTATCAAACAAACAGCATGAATTCACCATTTCTTACAGGAAAGTCTTTTTTTTTTTTTTTTTGATGTAAACTCCTAGGATGTCCTTTTTTCATGGCTGTGATCACATGAAATTATATTTGGGGAAGAGGGAAAGATTTTCCACGTGTGCAGTGTAAAACAGAAGTTAAGCCAAAAAAAAAAAAAAAATGCAGGTCAAATGACCTGTAAGAATTTTAAAATAAAGGTGACTGTTTGTAACTTAAGGTGGAAGACAGAACAGGGGAGGTGACCATACAACAGTTTAAAATAGTCCCGGTGATGCAAAGAGCAGAGCAGAGAAGAACCTGTTATTAAGGATGCGGGGGGGCGGGGGCGCCTGGGTGGCTCAGAGGGTTAAAGCCTCTGCCTTCTGCCTGGGTCTTGGCCCCGGGGTTCTGGGATGGAGCCCCGCATCGGGCTCGCTGCTCAGCAGGGAGCCTGCTCCCCACCTTCTCTCTGCCTGCCTCTCTGCCTACTTGTGATCTCCGTCTGTCAAATAAATAAATAAAATCTTAATAAATAAGTAAATAAGGATATGTGGGTGAAGTGGAAGAGCCAAGTTCGTAGAAGGGAGGGTAAAGAGGCAAATGTTCAGAAGTCGGGTGGAAAACAGAAATTACATGTAAGAAGTGATTCCGCTTCTGACCTTTGAATTGGAATGACGGTCTCTTCATTATTTGTCCTCAAAGCAAACCTTGTGATCCTTTTCCCTTTCTTGTGAAACCCTTGAGAAACGCGTAGCCTAAAGTATGACACACGATTTTGATATCGAAAGTTGTTCACACCTTTGATAAGTACATTTTTTGAACCATGAGTTAATCCTAAACACACACACACACACACACACACACATATCCCAGCCTGTGGTTGGAAGACTTTCCTTTTTGTTAATGCATTCAGTGGTTCTCTGCTGGCCGGAGAACTGGACCACTAAGGAAACACTCAGCAGATTCTGCCCCTTTGAGCTCACTGCTGTCTCTGTCCCTTACCCTTCCTATTGTTCATTTTTGGCTTATTCAAGTTACAACGCTGTGAAAAATGGTAAGTGGGATAGTCCTTCCCTTCAAAAGCTTACAGATAATAAGGGAAGTAAAATGCATACAAGTAATAGTATGAAGCAAGTCTGTAAATTAGTTATGTATCTTGCTCTGAAAATACTGTGAAGCTTAAGGAAGTGTTTATAAAGGAAGTGGCATTTAGTTAGAGGTGAGTAGTTGAATAAGGGAGGAGTACTTGAAGCAGAAAGTTTATGCAAGGTCAAGGTATATTGGGGGCATAGAAACATTGAACTTGAATACAAGGTTATGATTTTTTTAAGTGTTCTTTGAATAAATGTGGGCACAGAAGGTAAAATTCAAGTTACAGAAAGGGACAAATACAAGTGTTAAAAAGTGAATTCCTACATCCTTACAGCCAGGCTGCCCTGTTTATCTCCCCAGGAAGAGTCTCCGGTTCCAGTTTCCAAGTGTTCCTCCAGAGATTTCTCTGCTGTATCTAAGCGATACGTGTGTGTATCTGTGTGCACATACTTCATTATTGAACATAAACTACAGCATACTATCCATAATGCTTTTACACTTTGTTGTTCTCAGTCTTACTGTAACAATTGCTCTGTGACCGTATAGACGAAGCTACCTAATTCCTCTTTAATCATGGAACAATATTTACGAGGAAACGGTAAAGAAATGACAGAGGGGTTAAACCTGGCAAGGAGGTCTCAGCTCCACTGTGGAATACCGGGCCAGGCTTGAGAATTCGCTTCCACAGGCAAGGGAAGCAACTTCATCAGCCTGTTCAAAGAGGTATGATGTGTAGGAGGAACTGTCCGCAGACACATGTGGAAGGGCAGGAGGCCTGAGGTGCAGGCTGCGGACGAGCATAAGAGTTAGGTAACAGAATGGGAGCACCAGTGCCAGCGAAGCGGTGTCAGAGGGAGTCAGGGAGACGGATCCCACGTGATCCCTAGAGTGATCCAGAAGTGGGTTGTCGTTGTTCACAACATTGCAGAAACCTCCATGGAAACATTCCCTTCCCTTAGTCCCTATAGACATTTAGGCCCGTGTCAGCAACATGGGCTTCTGACGCTTGGAAGAAGTCAAAGCTAAGACCTATGACGTTGATGCAAACACATGACAAGACATGCCTGATCTGACACGTGAGCCTTTCTGTCTGTCTGTAAGTGTTCACCTCGTGGAGGGTGGGCGAGCAGTGCTGCTTCTGTTTTCCTCTGTTTGATAATTTTTCTCCAACTTAGATACACATGTTCTTTATGTGTTCTAAGTATCGAGTGAGATAAATAGTAATCTCAAGAAAAAGAAAAAAAAGAAATGCCAAAAAACTCGGTGTAATACATCATGACGATTAAGACACAGCATTTATTTTCACTTTGGAGTTTTCGGGACGGTAACTCATAAGTGATAAACACCCAAAGGGTCCCTAACATTCCCTGTTTCTCCTGGACCGAACACAGGTAGGACTCCCAAGGGAGTAGTCTGCTTCAGCAAAAGCTGGGGGGGTGGGGATGCATGTCTATATTTTGGTTTACCATTCTGTCAATGCCTAGCACATTACCCACCACAGGATAAGTACTCCAGAAATATTGGAGAATTAAGTCACTGAGTAATGATAAATTTAAGGGTCTCTCTTAAAAAAGAAAAAAAAATCAGCAGTAGTTGATCTTTTCTGGTATTTTCAGAGTAAAGTAGTCAGAAAGATCCTTAGCGATTCAAGTGTGGTGTGGGAGATCATAGGTGAACCCTCACTGAATGGATTAACGCTAATTTATCCCACTCTAGACAGCCACGGTTCTCTCACTGCCGTCTGGGGAAGGTTTTTCTCCCGGGGAGTTAAGTGGTGACTTTACAAATCTGGCTGTTTGGGGTCAGCCCCGCCGTGGTGCACTCATTTGCTTCCCAGCAGGAAAGGAACCATCACTTTGCATAGCTCCCTCAGATCCCGTGTCATAAAATCCACAGCTGAGATTGTAAGCAAATCATTCGATGGGCGAGAATGCCTGTAGAGAAATCATTATTTTTCATTGTCATGGGAAAGAAAAGCATCCTCTGTGTTCTACTTGTCCTGATTAGGATAAAATATGGGATGACTATTCCATCGGCACCAACAAATAATGAACGTTTAGGTGATAAACTTAGTAGGAATGCAGTATCTCAGGAAATAATGTAATAGAAAAGAGACTGTGGGTTTGCGTTTCATCAAGTGACAGTGTTAATGATCGTAGTCAAATTATCCCACGAAACGGTGCAGATCTGCCTCATTCTGAATGTGGGACCCTGGGCAAATTAAAATTAGGTAACTTCTCTGAGCCAGTTTTGCTGCCTGTAAGGGAGGATAATGTTACCCTTGGCAGAGGACTAGTATTGCTACACTAGGGCATGGCACATAAAAGGATGGTATAAAATTTTGTAGAAAAATAGTATTTCAACAGCTTGCAAGTTGTTTTGCATACTGATCATTTTCATTACAAAAGATATATTATTTCCCCATCTTCTAATTTTTTCCTAAGCAAGAGATACATGTAGATCTTTTACATAAGTGATGCATGTTGCTATGAACTGTGCAAATTTTCTACCAAGATATTCTTAACAGTGTTAACATTTTAAAGCTGAATCTGTCTTTTTTATGTTGAACTTGTCCAAGTAAAATATTATATTTGAGGCTCTTCAATTTCCAAATGGAAAAAACCTTTCTCCTGGCAATCACAGCATTAGAAATATTTGTCTTCCCATAATCTAGCTCATGTCAAAAAAAAAAAAAAAAAGTTATTTGGCTTTCTAAATTAACTCATTTTGAGCTTCAATACAATTATCCTTCTTGAAAAATTAAGGGCTGTTCAGCATTTTTAAAAACCTTTAAATATACATATAAAACCAAACCACTGTTGAAAAGATGGATTTGAAAGTCTTGGGGCACAGATCTGATATGGAAGTCTAACCAGCATTTCTGCCTCTGCCCATTCCTGGCTTTCTTCCTACAGCATCCACTGCTAACATGCTACCCAGTACTCATTGGTGTTGATACCCAGTCACCTACCAACAGTGTCAGCCAAAAAATTTCTTAGAAAGCTTGACCACATTTTTCTGAGTTGAGAAAATAAGAATTTCATAGATTTAAGAATCATCTAAAATTAAAAAGAAAAAAAAATCATCTAAAGTTGGTCAAAATCTATTAGATATTTGTAATAAACTGATCATTCAGATACTTTGTTTTATTTTTTATTGTGCTACCTTGAACCACTTTTATTAGTTCTGATTATGTTCTTGGTAGGAGACATTTCCTGAAGGGTCTGCAAAGGCAGGAATTTCAAATTACTGGCTCGAAGGGTAGAGTGTACTTCTTCCGGAATTCCTCAGCAATGCCTAGGAAGTGTCTCACCAACTTCTCAGAAACCCCTTCCACTAAATGACCTAGATCCAAGGGATTCTTCTAACATCTCTTTCATATCTTCAGTCTGTCATGATCTGTTCAAAGTCTGTCTGCTGAAACTGGAAAAGTCTAAAAATGTGGGCTAAGAACTAGGGAAGCTCAGTCTGTCTTTAGCAACCATTGTCTAATGAAGGCCTTTCAAAATGTACGGAAATCTCTCTTCATCCTGATTCCACTATCCTGATCTGTCAAGTCAAGGGTGGGTAGAAGAGACCATAATTTCTTAAGCCATTAACTCTGTGGATAGCAGAACAAATCTTTCTGAGTCTCTGTATTATAGCGTACTATGTCCTTAACCTTGGTCTCTTATGTGGAGAGTTGTTGAATCTGTCCTGGAAGGCAGGGCTAGATCTTAAATCCATTCTTACTGTTTTTCCTCCTCCTTTCTACTGTCTGGTTTTCCTAGGACACACACACACACACACACACACAAATAAAGGGCAGAGAAGAAAAATATTTACTATATATTTATGGAATCAACAGGAATGATGGTTAAATGAATGTGTATGCAGAGAGCTTGGAGAAATAAATTTCCCAAACTCAATGTCAAAAGGCTTCCAGTGTTTACAAGCTTAACTCCTGAGAAGCCTTCCTACCTCTCCTTCAGACCATCCGGGCAGTTTTTCTAGGTGGTCTCTGCTGCAACAGACATTGACATCCAGTCTAATTACTAGAGGTCAGCACCTGATACATGGGAAGTAGGGAATGGATCCCAGAAGACAATATGGCTTTCTGACTTCCCGTGAAAAGAGAGCCCTACTGTTACGCCCCCAATAATGGGTCCATGATTAAAGGAGCAAGACTGATATAAAACGAAGGTCAAGCAAAGCTTTATTTCGCTCCAAGCATCAAGAATCTAACCGAACGTTCGGGGCCGCACCTCTTCCAAGAGAGGGCGACCCTTCTCTGTTTCACAGACTAGCTTTTAAGGGCAAAGGCCATGCGGTCGGGCCTGGCCACACACAGGTGACCAATAAGATTGTAACACACACAATGCTAGGTGACCATTGAGTTATAATTTACCCTAGTAGACATTTGAACCAGCCTATTACACCTTGATTAAGATTGGCGCCAAAAAGGCTTCCAAAGGGCGGGGGCCGTACTCCTTGGTAGCTAGGGAGACAATATGCATAACCCCCACTGATCACCTGGCCTGACCCACCTTTGTATCTGGGCTTTGTTACCTGGAGATGGTTTCCAGGACTTGTTTTGAAGTAAGTCCCCTGGGGGAAGGGGAGCAGGGACAGTTGAAGGGTTAAACAACAAGGTTTTTGTTTAACCTCAATGAAAGCCTCTGGCTAAAAAATAAAAATATAAAATAGGTCCTTATACTACCATCCCTGCAGCGTTCTGTGAGTTGCTGTTATCGTCAATAGAAAAACACCATCTTATGTTTATGACTGAGGACTTCACAGGAACAATCACACTTCCACCTGAAAACATTAGTCGGCAGATAGTGTTATGCCCATTTTGAAACTTTAACTTGACCTCTGATGCCAACAGGCATTGGAGGACGGATTGAAGTCCTTGGATTCTGGGGTGTAAGTGAATAGATTGTTCTGGGCCTCAGTTGCCCGCTACTCCTGTAAAACAAAAGTAATAATCACACCCATCTCTGGGGTACATTGTGAGGATTAAACAAAACAGTACCTGCTAACTACTTAGTGACAATAACCAGCCTGTAGTTAGCTTTTTAAAAATACAGACCATTATTATAATCATCATCATTATTTCTTTTAGCATTATTATTCCCAAGGAGAGTGGTCCTCATTGCCAGCTGATGTAAGAGGTGATTTTTTTTTTTTTTAAAGAGGTGATTTTGAACAGCTGTCCTTCTCACCACTTAAACGTCTCTGCTAAATTTGAGAATATGACCCCACGCCAGCCCAGGTTTGATTATAGATACCGGTGTTTTTCTTCACTGATATATTTTATAGAAAATGAATTGTTAACCGCATTTGAGACTAACAAGCCTAAGAGTATATATTTTTCAACACCCTGGTTAAAATGAAGCCCTTTATGGTTTTGTTCATTTTCTTTTTTCTTTTTTTTTTCTTCTAGCTGAATTTGATTTTCTAACACCATGTAAGCTTCAAATATAACTCACAGGGCATTCAGGATGTAAATGGAGAGGTTGTCATCTGTATCCTTTTAAGTTCAACTTCTATGCATTATGCAGACAAACTTCACTGTTTGGGGAACCAGCCGCTGTTGAATGGCCTCTGAAAGAAATCCAGAATAAGCAAGTTAGTGACTTGACTCCAGAAAAGGAGGGGGAGAAAGGAGACTTGGGGCTACTTCAGGTTTTGTCTTGATGTGTCCCACGAGCCCAATACAATACATTTTGTATTGCTTTGAAAAATAGTTCAGGCAGGTTTTCAACCTCACTGAATTTGCCTGCACTGCCAGCATGGGAGCTGTAGGACTGTGAATTTTCTTTTACCACTAGCAAAGCTGTTTGAGCTTTTTAGCCTGAAAATGTTAAGATCTCAGTGTAACTTTTCAGATGTTCCTATATCCCTATCAGAAGCAAATTTAGGTTTTTCTAACGTCCCATGGCAGGATGATTGTTCTAATAGTGTCCAGCATACTGCTTACTTCAAGTAGCTCTCAGCAAAGAAAGAAAACTTTATTCCATTTGAAAGAAACAAGTTAGTTAAAAAAAAAAAAAATGTTACAAAAAAATGAAAATAGTATATGAACAAATAATCTGTTCTCTTTTCCTCTGATTTAAGACACCGCCTGCCACAAAGCCGAAGTATGTGTTTGAAAAAGTTCCATCAAACACAATTGTTTGGTCTTGTAAAAACGAAATAAGCCCCTTTCCTTACACAAAATACAGTCATCTTGGCAGGGGGAGCAAAACCCTAAGAGAAGTAGTTCACAAATTCATAGTAATTCTGTTTTGAGAAATTTTTCCTACTCACAAGCCTGAATATTCTTTATCTGTCTCTTCTCTCTCTTTATTTTTTTTTCCTTTCTTTTCTTTTCCCCCCTTGGCTGAACATCTGAACCTCCTTCAAGAGCTCCCTGGGTCCTAGAATTACAGGCAAGGATTCCTCACCAGTCTCTGTGCCATCTCCCCAGAGCTTGTTAACATTTTTGAGGGGAGCTGGCCATACCTTGTGACTTTTTGGCATCTCTGCCACCTATTGCTTCTGATGAGTCATGGCAACCATCAGCTTGACAATTTGGAGGAAACCTGTGGGCCAGGGGGGTTTCCGCGTCCATTAGTCTCTGCTCCTGTGGGGCTGGGACTGTCTCGCTTACAGATGGAGACTCCGAGTTCACGCACCTGGCAAGTGCAGAGCCCTGAGCTTCAGCCTAGGTCGCTCAAAGTCCAAAAACCATCTATTTTTCTTTTTATTTTTTAAATAACCGTACCTTTCCCGGGGGCAACCGAGACTCAGTCACAGGCGGAAGCTTTGTCCCTCCCTCCTGTCCCATTCACGACCAGGACTACAAATGCAGCTGAGAAAGAGATGCCCTCCTGGAAAGTGGCGGTGTTTGGGGGTCTTGCCTTTATGGGATTGGGGAAAGACTCGACATTTCATTCTACTGCTACAACCATTGTACGTAAGATTTTATTGAATGTTACCTATGAAATGATAGAATCGGTGTGCGTTTGGGATTTGCACTGAGAAAATACTGCAGATAATGGGTCTTCTGCATTCCTACACCGATTAATTCAAATTATTAGGAAAAATGGGCCCCACATCAGCTGTCTTTGTGAGGTAACAATTTCTCACAGGCCCAGGGTTGTTACTTTCTCCAAACCGTTGATTTGGTAATTTGCTTATTTTCAAAAAAAAAAAATCGGCTGTATATTCTGGGCAGCCTCTTCCTGGCAGAATCGAAGGCAGCCTGACAGACTGGATGTCTGCCGACCTCGATCCTCTTGAATTCCTCCTTCTCTGCGTTGGAGTCCCTGCTGCCACCAGAGAATATTTAATACCAAGCTCAAAATAAGTGTTTAGGAGGCTTTCAGTGGCGGTTTAAAATAATTACCATGAGAGCTTTGGTAAAAGACTTTATCCACAAAACTACTTAAATTATATAATTATATCCCCTACTTCACTCTTCCTTCCTTTCTCGGGATTTGTTTCTCTTTTGCTACGTGCCCCTACCCCGACACAGAAACACAGCCTTGGACCGAGATCCCAAGGCTGCCTCTCTCTCTAGCGTAGCCCAAGTGAGACCAGAGGTCTCATGAGGAGTTATTTGCCTGATGGAACCTATCATAATCCCACATCCCAAACCTCTGCCCAGGGGCCAAGAGCAATTTATTCTGCCCTACAACTTCCTCTTCTTACCTTCCTCCATTTTATAACCCTTGACCTTTCCGATGGCATGACCCTACTGGGAGATTGGACTGTTTCCTCAGTCACAGTGCTTTATATGTACTCTCACCCTGGAAAGCCCGGATCTATGTATCCCCAAAGCATGGGAATTTCTTTTTGGCTTCCCCCACTTCCTTATATTTAGCAATATGTATTGATTAAATGCTTTCCCTTGGCTGCCTTCCACTAAGCTGTTTTGGAGGACCTCTTTGACCATATGTTTTTAATGATTTCACCTTCTGTCTGCCCTTATCCACTTCGGAGAAATTACCGTCTGTTAGTTTGGTTCGATACGAATATGTTTTTTTAAGGTTCTGTTCTTGTATAGTCTGGGAGTTTAAAAACTCCAAAAATTATTGGTCAAAAACTGTGTCCAAGAAGACTGGGGATCCTGCTGGGATGAACACTAAGTGGACCAATTATGTATAAATGTAGTCTCTCTCCTCTCAGACGTGCATTTTTTACAACTTACTGCCGCTTCCTCTAGCCGATGAAAGAGGGGAGATGCACGTTACGCTGGCATATATGAAATGTCCAGTGTTCTACTGAGTCAGTAACACATTGTCAAAAAACAATACCCAGTGGCTTAGCCACTTGGCTATTACGGGAGTCATAACTCACTCTTTAAGAACTTGCTAACATTGTCTGCACTTGATATGGTCATAATGTATTATTGAGAATGTCCTTGGAATTTTCTGTTAATTTGTAATTGGCGGGTGTGAACATTTGGAGAGTGTAAAAGTAGAGAAGGAATGAAGTGTTATTGGACCATAAATTTGTAAATACCTCCTGGCTTAAATGAGGATGAGGTGTGGCCCCAAACCTCAAAAAACAGCTAATAAAGTATGAGTTAGCTTAAAATTCTTATATATATCCTCTTTTTTGACATTTTTAATTAACTTATGGGTTTTATTTTTATCTTTTTTTTAAGATTTTATTTATTTATTTGACAGACAGAGATCACAAGTAGGCAGAGAGGCAGGCAGAGAGAGAGAGAGGAGGAAGCAGGCTCCCTGCTGAGCAGAGAGCCCGATGCGGGACTCGATCCCAGGACCCTGGGATCACGACCTGAGCCGAAGGCAGAGGCTTTAACCCACTGAGCCACTCAGGTGCCCCAACTTATGGATTTTAAAAGGTAGACCTTTGGCACATTAGATTTGTTTCTCTCTCACACACACACAAGCACACACCCAGTGAATATTTATTTTTCTGCTATTAAAAAATATTTTTCTGCTATTAAAATCAGTATCCGTGAAGTTAAGTTATGGTTTATTATTTGAAGAACATGCCGACAAAACATGGCCTCTGTGTTTTCTGTATCATTACTGATTTTAAACCTAGTATCAGGTAGAGCTTTCCCATGTAACTTTACATGTATATAATTTTATGTTCTTTATGGAAGCTTTAAATCTAACGTATACATTGATGTGGTCATCTATATAAAAAGAGAGAGAGAGAGAAAAACACAAAACCAGTCTGTAACTTTCATGTTCTTTTCCACTCAAGAGTTGTATCAGTTTGGAGACGGAAAATAAGAGATCAAGAAAAGCAATCTAGTCTAGTTATATAAATGTATGTCTTCCCACCACGTACCAACAACTATATGCTGTATGAGAAGAGATAATGCTAAGTTTTCTAGAGTTGAGGGGAAAGGCAGATTTCCAGATACTTTGTATGTAGTAGAAGTAGCTGGAAGAGTTGAGTGTCAACAATCAGAAGGTGGGTTGAAAAAAATTGCCCGTGAGAGATTTCTTTTTTTCTTTTTTGGCAGAGATCACAAGTAGGCAGAGAGGCAGGCAGAGGGAGGGGGGTAGCAGGCTCCCCACTGAGCAGAGAGCCCATGTGGGGCTTGATCCCAGGACCCTGAGATCACGACCTGAGCCAAAGGCAGAGGCTTAACCTACTGAGCCACCCAGGCACTCCACCAATGAGAGATTTCAAAAGGAAATTTAAAATTCTCTCCATGGGACCCCTTGAATGATACTACTGTTGTACGGTATTTGACACTGAGAGATCTTTCTTTATCAGATGTTGGTACTTCTGTTAAACCTAAGGTCAAAAGAAGGTAAAGGACTAGTCTTTCTCAGATGTCGGTTCTGAGCCACATGCTGGGCAGGGCACTTGACTCACAAGTAAAGGAGTTATTTTGCCGACTCTAACCCTACAAGAGATAGTAACCCAGTTTTACAAATGAGAAAAATTTTGATGCCAAGAAGTTAAGTAACCTGCCTGAATAAAGATATCCATAAATGGCAGAACAGGGCCATTCCGATACCGTATTATTGCCTCCTTGCCTCTGGGACATTAGTTCTTTATGATGTGGCTTCTTCATCTGGCTTCAAATGTGATCAGTGCCCAGAAGCGTCCTGCGAACCCTCATGGCCACCCTTGACTTCTAACCCAAACAGTCCCGCTTTTTCATAGCAGTGCGTTTGCACGTTGTACATCAATGCTGGCTTTCTCTGCATCGGCGGGTGACTTTGCACATCAGCTGACAAGTTTTGGAGAGTGATTTTCCAGTGGCTCAGCCTCTAAGGAGTCAGCTTGTTCTAGCAGAGCCCCCCGCTTTGTTCTGCAGGATTCCTGCAGGCATCCGTGGCCTTGCATTTTGTCCTTTTTATGGAAAGTAAGTGAAAACAGACACCTGCGGGGCTTACGCTAAAGTCAGAAGTAGAGGCTTCATACACTTCAGTTCATCTGACCAGGCTGAGAGTCGTGCGTCTCCCCAAAGTGATTCATCATTAGTCCCGATTGTGTCTGCTTATTGCACTTAACCGGTGATGAATTCATGAAGGAAAAAAAAAAAAAATCCAAGAGCAATGAAATACATTGTTAAATAACTACGCCTGAAAGTCATGGTGTGACTCAGAATCTTGATATATATATATTTTTTTTTTCCTTCCTGGGACTAGAATTCTCCTTAAAACAGAGGTTTATCATTTGACCCGCACCTATTTTAACAGGTTTCTGGGAAGATATATAAATGCCCAGTGCTTGTTTGTATTCAGGCCCAAACACCAACATCTACTGTGGAATAGATGAGTATCCTTCCTTCCTTTAATTTTTTCCATTGGGGCTTAGCCTCCCTGTCGGTACCATTGGGGGAGAGAGAGAGAAATAAGAGATCAGTTCACCGAAGTCACCGGAGCGCAGAGCAAGGTGGGGACCACCACAGTTAGATGTTACATGTTGGATTACTTATCTGTAATCTTTACTTTGTCTCTGCTGGTTAACTTGGCTAACTAGTTAACTTGGCTAGCTAGTCTTCTAGTCAAAGGCTAAAGGCTTTTACTTTCCTTTCCTTAGGGATACTTCCACATTTTCTATGAGGGTGTTCCTTAGTTATGTTCTCAAGTAAGACTACCTGTCCTATAAATCTCTGAGAGGAATCAGGGGAAAAAAAACCCAAAGGCTAGAAATAGCCAAGGGCCATTTTTACGCAGGTGCTTTCTACAACATTACATTTGCAACCATCAAAAACATGGTTCTTCTGTGACCTAACGTGTTCTTTGCACATCTGGCCTCTGGGTTTTTCAGACTGTACCAAGCATGGTTTTTGCCAAAACGAAAGTGACATGTTGCCTGCTATGATACTTTCCAAACAAATCAGGGCTTTCAATTGATTTCACTATAAAATTGTGTCAGATTGCATTGTCTAGGATGCCCTGTGTGGTTTTTATAAAGGGTTTCCTTGGTAAAAGTCACGTAAAAGCAATGGAAAAGATTGCCATAAAGCTGCAGACCTCTGATTTCTTAAAGATCGTTGGTTTATTTTATTTTACTGCAGGGTATTAGATGAACATGTTACCTGTTTTGCCAGGCTACCTCCTAAAGATTGAAATAGAACTCCATTAAGGGCTTCTGGTCAGAAGTATCTTTATGAGGAATTCTGCTGGTCTAATTTTCTGCCAAGCATCTTTCTTTTTCTTTTCTAGGCATATTTCTTATAAACCAAATAAATCTTATTTATTGGGCCCACTGGCTTGATCCCTAAATAGTCCGTGCTTTCTGTTTTTACTGGGCAATTTATATTTGTTGAGACAAAAGGAGGTGTGAGATCATCACCACCACTTCTCCATTTCCTGTATAATAAGAACATTAGGGGTGCCTGGGTGTCCAACTCTTGATTTCAGCTCAGGTCATGATCTCAGGGTCATGTGGTCGAGCTCCATGTCGGGCTCCACGCTCAGCAGGGAGTCTGCTTGAAATTCTCTCCATCTGCCCCTCCCCCTGTTGGAGTTCTCTCCCTCAAGTAAGTAAATCTTTTAAAAAGAAAATGAAGATAAGCGCATTAACCTTTTGGGTTTTGTTCTAATTAAGAACATGCAACTTTTTTTTTTTTTTTAAGATTTTATTTATTTATTTTGGTGGGGGTCAGGGAGAAGCAGACTTCCCACCAACCAGGAAGCCCAATACAGGGCTTGATCCCAAGACCCTGAGACCATGACCAGAGCCAAAGGCAGAGGCTTAACTGACTGAGCCACCCAGGTGCCCCAAAGCATGCAACTCTTGATCTTGAGGTTATAAACTCAAGCCCTACATTGGGTATAGAGATTACTTAAAAATAAAATCTTTAAAAAAAAAAAAAAAAGACACTTAGAAAGTACATCCAAGATATGCAACAGTTTTATCATCAGCAAAAACAGTCCTCAAATAGCCACACAAGAACTACTATAACTTCCCAACAGGTACTCTGCGATCATTAATGATTTGCTTGCTGTTACATTACAAAGCTTTTATTTCATCCCTTCATCAGAGGCCTCAATCCCAAAGGGGAAAAGAATAAAAACAGATAAACAACTATACATCATATGCCACTGCAGAAGGATAAACAAGCATATGGAGAATCCAAAAGCTAGTAGGACCCCTGGACCTGGAAGACTCAGGAGAAAAAGAGCCATGTTTGTGTATTTGTTCACTGTTGTCAGTGTGTTGTCTTAAAAGGGAAAAACAAAGCATGACATGGGAAGAGTGAAGATGCAAGAGAAAAGTGGGGGAGACCGAGGTAAAAAAAAAAAAAAAAAAAAAAAAAGCATTCCTCCTCTGCCTTAAGGATTAGCAAGAAAGAAGCAAAGTTTTGAGATTGAGGGAGGAACGTTGAGGGAATTCTTCCCGTATAAACTTTCTCAGTAAAGTAAGTACATGTTTGCTGAAGTGACAAGGGCAGAATTTGGGATCTGGGAGAGAAGAAAAGGTCTGGAATAGCCTGTAGGAAAATGGAATCCACCGGGCATGGCTGAGAGTGTGGATGTCATGGGATGTACAAGAGCTGAGAGCTGGAGCAGAACCTGTCCTCAGGGTGGGGTGGTTTTTCCCTTCTTAAGAACAGAGGAAAATGTTGGTCATCGTTGTGAATTGGCAAGGTGGGAGGCGTGGCAGGGTGTCCAGGGGCTGAGAGCTTCTGATGAGCGTTTTGCTAGGTGCAGGGCTGTGGGTAGGGTGAGTTGAGTTGAATGATTGACTGGAATGTGCTCATGGGATGCAGGTTAGGGAAGGCACAAACACACCCACATTCCCTCCCTTACCTGGATGGCTGCCTGGTAAGTTACCTGGACGCCAGCCTTGCCCCTTGCCTGTATGGGTCCCCAAATTGCCTTTAGTTCAGACCATCTCTGATTAGAGCCACACACGTACCTTCTTTCAGCCCACAAATAAGACTATAGAATAAGGAGATACAGAGCTTTTATTTTGTTCTACTCTATGGTCTTTTATCCTTTTTCTGATTTAGCTTCTCCTTTATATATTTTCACTTTCACATGTCACTAAGTTTAAATGTTTAAACATTTCCCCCTTCGGTAGCCAAAAAGAAAACACAGTAACAGCTAATATAGTAATAAATTTATTTCTAGCTACAGGAGATAAGCTTCAATGCAATATGGCCATAAAGTATGGCTCCTAGGCTTAGGGGAGAAGCAATAAACCTTCGTAAATAAAATAATTTTAAAATACTCCTGGTGGTATGAATAAGAGTAAAATGTAACTTGTAACTGGCAACACACAGCCAACAACAGAGCTGCTTACAAAAGAAAGCTATAAACTAAAATAAGAAAACGTTTGCAGCTTTGTTGTTACCTTGCACTCTGGGTGGGCGGGCTAGAGAATTCTAGGGGGAGTGTTTTCGACTCCCCTTCTGAAATGTTACCTCTGTTACATTTCCTGACACCTTCTGATTTGCTGAAGACCTGTGATAATCACCAAGGAAACCTAGGGGTACTGATGCCACAAATAAGAGCGTTCTCAACCAACTTCAAGGTGTCAGAGAACACCTTCAAAAGGAGAGAGAGTGGGGTTCACAGGACCGCATCCCATGGGTGAGCTTAATGCTGGAACTTGCCAGTTCAAGGGTCCTTTGACTTTCAGTCTTGTTCTGCCGCTGATCTTGAAAGAGCAGTGAAGTTCTCCTGAATTTCATCTCAGTTTTCCTTCAGGTTTTCAGCTCAGGAGTCTTGTGCACAAAAGCATACAAAACACAGGGACAATTCAGTGCGTAGTGCCTTGCTTTGAGGGACGGATTATTCTTTGCAAAAATTAAGGAGCAAGAGAAAGATCTCCTCCTTTCCTCCTTCTCGTTCCCTCTCTGTCTGTTTCACACACACACACACACACACACACACACACACATGCACACGCACAGAGTCATTCTCTCACTCTCAAATCAGAAGTGAGAACAGACAGGGAACTGGAGAGCCAGCAGTAGGATGAACTCAGAATTGATCAGTGCTCTCATTGGATACATTGGTAATTCCCGGGCGTTTGTCATCTTGGGCACTGTGTTTGTTGCTGAGGAATGGGAGAAATGGGGTCTCTTCCTTGGAGGAGCTGAAGGCCTTGCTGGCCTGGAGTGAGTTATGCCTGGCCCATGGAGTGTGTCTGGGAGGGCTTGGTGGGTAAGCTGTGTTAGAAGGTGGCAGACTAACCCCGCAGGGAAGAGGATGCCAGAGAGAGCAAAAAGGGGTCAAGACTGCGAAGGGAAGTATGAATGAAGATCGGTTGGGCCTCGACTGTGGAGAGCTCTAACTGTCATTTTAAAGAGCTGGGGCTTTCTCGTATGATTAGCCATAGGCAAATTTTAGAACAAGAAGAGCCGTGATTTGTGTTTTAGATTTGTTTTATAAAGAGAAATCTCTGTTGGCAGCAAAGACAAAATCAGAGACCGAGGATGATGATGAGGACTCTAGGGAAACAGCAGAGAGACTGGTGTGGGCATTCCGTTTATACTTTGCTATGCCCGGTACTGTCTCCAGTGGGGTTTGCTTTCCCTGGATTACGTGGAGAAAGACAAGTGAGCACAGAAATTTAATTCTGAGTTTCATTTCACCACTTAGTGGCCAAGTGTTCGTGGGCAAGGAACTCCCGTCGTGTCTCCTGTTTCTCATCTGCAGAATGGGGCTCACAGTGACGCCTCCCGCGTGGGGTTCGAGCGAGTGTTAACTGAAATTCAGTGTATGCGTAGCCCTTAGAGCCATGCCCGGGACGTGGTAGGCGCTAAGTATTTTAAGTTTCTTTTTTTACCAGTTCATTCGTTTACTTGTTTGTTCATTTAGCCTTTGCAAATTTGTTTTTAAGACAATCTAGAGAAACCTACTGTAAATTGTCATGCGTAGATTTCATGTGCAAAACTTTTCTGACATTTTCACCTCCTTTACTTAAGTGCTCTTGGGCCAAAAATCTTTAGCAGGAAATAGGAGGGTGAGGCCTATAAATTCAAAAAGCTACGCTCCTCCCCCCGACCATGTAAAGTGTAAACAGAAAATTTTGCAAAGAAAGCTGCTATATGGTGGTCCTTAGTGTCACTGTGGGTAATGGGGGCCTGGGGAGGCATTAAGTGAAGTTCCAGTATTAGGAAATTTGGGCAGACTTACTTTATGGTACAACATGGTTCTATTATTCTGGTAAACAGATCCTGAAATTCCAGAAACCCAGTGTGAACCACATTTGAATACGAATGTAGAAACACCTTCAAAAATCTCCAATAAAAATTTTAATTACCTCTGCCTTTGCTTCCCTCTTTGTGAATGCAACTGAAGTAACACTCTTAAGTTGAAACAATAATTATATCTCCCGTGAATATAATAAAAATATTACGTAAGTATTTTTACTATAGGTACATTTTATTATATATGATATATATATATATCTCTATATTACATAATAACTACAGACTCAGATATTAGCATTGAGAACAAAACTCTAGTAAGAGAGGAATCATTCCTTATGTCTCCTTGTGCAGAGCCAGTGTTCATTTATCCACAGTGCTTGGGCTCTTACAAGACAGAAAGCTGACCCCATTAGGTTATAGGAAGGGTCTACAGGACTTGGGGAGAAAACCTAAATGTCTTGCAACTTTTTGCCTCTGAAGAGCTGGGAAAGCAGTTCTAGATAAAGATAAGTATAAACCCTCTGTATGGTTGAGGTGAACAAAGCTTACCTTGATGCTGAATGTTTTTATTGTACCTGAAAGTGAACTCTGCATTGATGGAAGGGGTTCTTCTATTTGATCCATCAAGATTACCAAGCCAGGCATCCCCCTCCCCACATAAAATACAGGATCATGAAGTCATGATTAAAGTTTATAAAAACCAATTTAGTGAAGTGGCGAGAGATTACAGACACTGCGTTTCCCCCCTCTTGGTGATTGGAAATTAAGTTTTAATAGCATTGAGGAATTCTGGAAAAAACACCCATAAGTTATTTAAATGATATTCTTCAACATTTCCCCTGGTTTCATGGCTAAACAATTTTGACTAGTTCATAAATTGGGACAATGTTACTGTTTTGTAATAAGATAATTTACTGAAAATATTTTTGCACGATTGTGATTGTGTGGTTAGAATGATGGGCAAACTCGCAGAGGAATCAGTGATTTGTAATCCCAACCCTGGTAGACACAGATGTGTGACTTTAATAGAGTAATTTACTTTCACCGATAACATTTGTCCAATCGCCTTTCAGGAGCTTTTGGGAGAATGAAATGAGTGGAGTTATGTGAAAGCAGTTTACAACATAAAAGCACTAAGAATATCTAAGTGTAGTTGCTGAACATACTCAGGGCATCTCAGTAGAACAAACGGAAGTAAACGCTGCGGGTGTTTTTGTTTGATTTTGCAGGCAACGAGGGAAACGCTCAGTCGCCACTGCACTACGCTGGGTGATGCTCTTCGAAAAGAGAATGATTTTGCTCTTATTATTGATGGGAAAACCCTCAAGTATGCCTTAACTTTCGGAGTAAGACAGTATTTCCTGGACTTGGCTTTGTCGTGCAAAGCTGTTATTTGCTGCAGGTAAGTTCTCCTGAATATTGTGAGATTTCAGGAAACAGCACCTCAATCCTAAATTCTTGATTTGTGAACTTCCTTAAAGTTTTTCTATCCAGAATTCGTCACTCTCAGGTTATTATCTCACTCACTTAAGACTCAAGATTCACAACCTCAAATAGAATTTAGTAGCAGGTTTTTTTAGATGAGTCCTACTGATGCTTAGGAATTACTGTTCATAATTCGAATCGATAGATTTCTTGCCATCCCATGTTCCAGTTGCGTTATTCTCCTCATTTCCATATAAGAATTCTGTTTTCTACACATCAGTCTTGGAGCCTGCTTGGAGGACTTGACGTAACTTAAATGCTGAGTCATTTTCCTGAAGACTATTTCTTGACCGTGCATTCCTCTTTCCTCTAATTGATAATACTGCCTATTTCCTAATCTGAATCTGTTTTGAGTTATAAAGGCTTAATCCATAGAACTACATTTTCATAATGCATTTAGCTCTAGTCCTTCCTGAATTTCTCATCAAAGAATCTTCCCCATATCTTTGTGGAAATTGTTCCCACTTTGTCTTCCTAAAATTTAAAGTGTGTTCATAACTCAGCTTGACTGTGAAACCTAAGGCTTTTCCTCTTTGCCATCCACTTACTGAGAGCCTTACTGGCTGGTCCCACCAGGTCTTGGGTGGCAGTGTCTCCAGCTGCTTCCACCGTCCCCCCACACCCCCTACTCCCAGCCCAGGAGACAAAATCTTAGCAGGGCTTCTGAAGAATTTCCCAGAATTTATTCTTTTAACATTATTGTTAAAACTTTTCTATTTGCTTTTATTATTATCTTAAAAAATACATTTACTGATGAAAGAATGTTATGCTTTTTAAACCTTCTTGGTCTGGGCTTATTCACTGAAATATCCTGTATATGATTTATCTCCACATTTATAAGCCATGCCTTGTAGATATTTCCTGAATTTCCATTGGAACACACTTTGTGAAATATAATTTCAACCAAACTTAATAAGTACCTTTTATAAAGCATCATTTCAACCTATAAAATTATATCACAGAGAGTTAAAATCTACTTATTATAGGAACCCATATTATTTCAGTCATTTATTTTTCTTCACTGTAGCATGTGTTAATAAATGTTACCATAGAGCTCTTGGAGAGCCTGTTGTACACATTTTTTTTTAAAAGGCTTTATTTGACGGGGGTCGGGAAGGAGGGAGTACGAATTGCGGGAGGGGCAGAGGGGAAGCAGACTCCCCTACTGAGCAGGGAGCCTAACACGGGACTTGATCCCATGACCTGAGCCGAAGGCAGACCCTTAACCGACTAAGCCACCCAGGGTCCCCTGTACACACATATTTAGTATCAGTAATAATTAGGCTGTCTGCTTAATGGTGAAGAAAGAATTGGAAATTACCTTCGTGAAGAAAGAATTTGGAAATTACCTTGACGATCTCATTTACACTCTGATATTGTCATGCTTTTTAAAATCTGCTTTTCCAGGGACCTTTCTTGATTCCTTACTATCTGTTGACCAAGTTTTAGGAATGTTCAACTCTGACACACTTCCATCAGGATAACTGTGCCAGATCTGGTTGTTTAATCACTTTCACTAATGGGATCACGAAGATCAACAAAAGCTTGCTCCAAAGCACAGTCGTGCTATGCGGGCTGGCTCCTGTTTGTAAACCAACTGTAATCCAAAGCTCTTTTGATACAGTGATCCATTCCCTGAGTCCGCGCCGGAGCTGGACCTACTGCGTGCTGGGCAGAGACCCTGCACATACAAGGCTGCACAAGGCTTCCTGCCTGCTCTCCTCCAAGTCTCCTTTTTTTTTTTTTTTTTTTTTTTTCTGTTTTAAGTAGACTCACAGTTGCTTTGATGGATGTGGGAGGCCAGTTTTCCTAACACAGTCACTGCAGCTGAGTCTCATTCTTAGAGCATTGCTTAACACGGCACCTCCCACCATTCTTCAAAAGTGGAACCACAAAATTAAACAATAGCAGAAGGAGAGAAGAAGTAGAAAGCAGTGTCAAGGGAGAAAAAATATGTTTGCGCGCTTGTGAAATTCCCTCCCGAGGTCCTTGTTCTGGATGCTCACAAGTCACATGGACCCCGGGGCTCCTCCAGGCCTGGGCCCCTGGGAGGGAGTCACACTCTACCACGCACATGCAGAGCAGCTCGAAAACTGAGCCCTATAAAGACGTGTGTGGCCCCTTCCTCCCTCCATCCTGTTTTATGCATGTTTGAGGACCTGAAGGTCCCTAGGTAGACACTGGATTTTCTTTAGAGTTTTAGGGTTTGTCATTGTTTGGTTTTTTGTTTGGTGTTTTGTTTTAAGGAAAATACCCTTCCTCAGCTTTTTTCTTCTAATTACCTTCCTCCTTTCTCTTTTCCCATAAGGACTGTGGTTCATCTTCCGGTCTGAGGTTGAGAATTCATCTAAGCCCGTAATTACATCAGTGCCAGTGCTGGAGTTATGTCTGTGCGCCGTCTTGGCCCGGTGCCTCTTGGCATTTAAACTGCTGGCACAGACCATTTTCTTGTCGTTTAACCCTACTGACCTTGATGTACAATTTCCATGATAATGCTTCTGTCGCTTGTGAGGAATAGGTGGACAACTCCATGTATCTTTCTTTACCTTTAAATGCAAGTGTCACTCCAGGCTTCTCAGAGGATAACAGACTTCCCAGCCGCAGGAAATTCTCTATTTTCCTCCAGTAGAACAGACACTCCAGATAAATAGTGAATATTATTTCAAAATACGGTGATGTCTCACAACTTTGTGTTCATCCTGACTTTCGGGGTTTTCCCCTCCCACTGCTTTCCCACCTTTGGTCAGTCCTCACGTGAAGATAATTCCAAGTCTGCTGTCTGCTGCAGGCTTCTCTTTTGCCACAGCTAGAATGGGAGTGGAGGGGAAAGCCTTCCCGTAATGGATAATGAGGATCTCGAAATTAGTTCCATCTTCAGGATGACATCAGCCACTTTCCTCCCTGACATGATCGGCGTAAAGGACAGAAGGCAGTTTTCGGTGTTTGCCTAATAGTTATGGGGATGAACGTTTTCCCTCCAGAGCCTAGGGCTGAATTAAAAAAAACAGCTGTTCTCAGTCGATAGTCATTACTTTTCTTCCCACCACTTTCTGAAGAGATTATTCAGAGACAGAAATAAATCCCCCCCCCATTCCAACATTATTCAGTGCTTTGGAGTCCTGGTTTTGGTTTACAAAGGGGAGGTTTCATGTCATACCTCAAGTAACTTTTTCTAATTTTTTTAAGGATGGAAAACCCAACAAGGAAAATGACATCTGTCTTTATCAGCCCAGCAAGTACTCTATTTTTATTTTTATTTTTTTATTTATTTACTTGACAGAGATCACAAGGAAGCAGAGAGGCAGGCAGAGAGAGTGTGGAGGATGCAGGCTCCCCGCTGAGCAGAGAGCCCGATGTGGGGCTTGATCCCAGGACCCTGAGATCATGACCCGAGCCGAAGGCTGAGGCTTTAACCCACTGAGCCTCCCAGGCACTCTTTTACTTCTGTGCCCATTTACTGGACCAGCTGAGAAGTTTCATAGGAAATAATACATCTAATGTCAGAGGAGTTTCTGATAAGTTTTCCAGGTTATAAACATAATCTCCTTGTGGTCCTTCTTTTCCCCTGTGCAAGTACACCAGTTCTTATCCTTGGTGGGATCAGATGCTTTTTTATTTTTTTAAGATTTTATTTATTTATATGCCAGAGAGAGAGAGAGAGCGCGCACACAGGCAGGCAGAGTGGCAGCAGAGGCAGAGGGAGAAGCAGGCTCCCCGCTGAGCAAGGAACCTGATGTGGGACTCGATCCCAGGACGCTGGGATCATGACCTGAGCCAAAGGCAGCTGCTTAACCAATTGAGTCACCCAGGCGTCCGGGATCAGATGCTTTTGAAGAACATGAAAACTGCTGCTCATCCCTCCTGCCCCACCCCCCAAGGAAAAGAAAACATACACACAAATCGGTAAAATTAAATGCACCATTTTAGGGGCTTCACAGAACCCCCCCCCCCCAAAAAAAAAACTCTCGGACAGGTAGGAGAGGGAAAAGTTTGCTCTAAGACGTGTGGAGATTTATGGGCACAGCTAAAATCAAGAACTGTTCTGCAAAGTGGTATTTTATCTGAGGATTCATGAAATACTTGTTCAAATTTTTACCTCTCTGGCACTTTGGATACCAAATGGAATTTCTCTGGCTTGGGTTTTTGTGGCCTATAAAATGAAGAGCTTGGCATACAGCAGGGATTCAAATCCTCCTTGGAGCCTGGATGTCTAAGCAGCTAAGAGTAGAGCTTCTCTGGCATAGAAAGGTGGAAGGGCCATGCACACATGCACCCTTCCTTGGTAATTTCCTTCCAGCTTGAAAGCTTCTGGGCCAGAAGACCCCCTCCCAGACCTTTCACTTTCTGGACCCACCCTATTTCTGTGGGCCACTCTCTGCTGGGAGGAATCTATCTACTGCTTGGATCGGCTTAATTTGGGGAAGCATCTGTTCTACCTCTTTTAATATTTCCTCCAGAAGAGAGTGGGAGTGTTGCAGTCAAGTATTGCTGTGTGTTCAATCGCATGTGGTTTCTGAGATCCTCATCAGTTCACATAACGCAGCCTTTCAAAGAATTTTACATTTTTTTCTGTAGTTGTCAGTTTCGTTTAAACATATCTTGAAACTTATGTTCTGTGACAGTTGGTTGAAAATTGGCCTAGAGCCTCCAGCTTTTAGACTGTCTAGTAATCACCATTCTCCTACATAATTTATGTACTCATGTCTTCTGAAAAGCAGAAGTTAAATTGAACTAAGCATTTTTCCCTACTTGCAACATCTCTAATCAAAGTTTAACCCCCTTTCAGGCCATTTTCCCCACAGTGCATAAAAAAACACTTGACTTCAGTGAGTGTCGTCACTCGGGAGTGACATTCCAGGCAAAACCTTTTCACCTCAGTCTGATCAACGAGTCCTCCTCGAAGAGGTCTAGAGGGACACTTCGAATACTTTCTGTCATAGCATAAGTGCATTAAGTAAAGGGTCAAGACAGATCTACTTCTCGAATCTTTGGGGATTGTCTTAAACCTTAAGGATTTCTCTAAATAAACGTTCTACTCAGAGGGTAGTTATAGAGCACAAATGAAGCTAATAAATGCTCAACAGACATTCCTTTAAAGAAAAAGTTTGTGAACACCGTCGGATGCCAAGCAGATGTTTGGCTTTGAGAAGACTTACAAACTGTTAATGAATGTCAATCCCATATTTGCTTCCAAGAAAACATGAATAAATCTTGGAAATGTTGGGAGACTATTTCTTTCATACGTGTGTGGCTAAAAGAAGACATCCTGAATAAATTTTATAACCCCATAAAATGGCCGTATTTTGCTTTCATATAATATAATAAGCTGTTCAGCCCTGTCTGTTTCATTTGCTGCCTTCTCTCTGCTGAATGATGTTAAAGGAGCAGCAAGGCCATGGTATAGCCTGTTAGCTACTTAAGAGGGACCCGTCCCCAGGGAAGTCCATATTTGATAGCAAAATTTAGATTGGTAAATCTAAACACTTGAGAATTCCTCTGTAATTTCAACATTTTATAGTTTTAGATGTGATCGTTTTAGATAAACCACCATCCACACACACACACACCCCGGTTAGAATTGCAGACGATAGAATTCTAATAACAGAGTTAACCTCTATTGGGAAGTACATGAAGTATAAGCGTGCCACTTAGTGAATTTTCATAAAGCGAATATACTCCTGTATCAAGTACCCAGACATGACCGGCACCTCAGAAACCCCCTCGTGCTCCCTTTAGCATTACTATCCGCCCAAGACTAATTGTTATCTTGATTTCCGTGATCATGCCTCTCTTAAATGGTGTCTTATTCATTTCAGTCTTTTTCTGTTTTCTCTCTTGCTAACTTGGAATAAGCATACGTATCTTCCATAACTACATTCAAATTCGTGATGATGCTTTTCTGTTCAGCAATTTTAAGTACAGACTCTGCAGCTTCCCAGCAAGGCCTCCCTGAAGCTTTACATAAATCAGTAGGTCAGCACTCTAATGTGTTTTCAATCAAAAAAAAAAAAAAATCCACCTAATAGATTACGTATAGTTCTTCTGTAGTTCTATGGTGATGGAATAAAGGAGTTCATTTTCTGGTTTGTTAAGGACATGATATATATAACCTACAACACTTCTTCAATCTGTCTGTCTACTGGTCTGATTTTGTGTGGGAAAGGAAAAGAGTTACTTTAGTGTAATTGGGTCTTCTTGAACCCATAAGGTTTCTAGTGATTACCTTCTTTTTAATAAACCCATTTGAGCCATCCCCATTTAGGGAAAATTTAAGGCTTGGTGTTTGGGGCCAGGCTAGAGTTCCAAGAGTCAATACCAGGTAGGATGTAAGCCATGATTGTTTAATGGCTGTAGGACAAGGGAGAGACTGCATCCTAGGGCAAAATGATCTTGGAAAACAGAAGGGATGTTACCAAAGGAACAGAAACAGAGACAAGTAAAGCATATAAAACAAGCTTTACATTAAGGCATGAAAGAGGAGGTGGTCCCAGATAGCATTTTCCAAGGGGAAGGGAGTATTCCATGGAGCAAACGTGGGCAAACTTCCTCTGTAAGGGGCCAGATAGTAAATATTTTAAGCTTTCTGGGCTATCCAGTCTCTGTCCTAACTACTTAGCTCTGCCATTGTAGCATGAAAGCAGCTCTAGACAAAATGTAAATGGTGGGGGTGTCTGTGATCCATCATAGACCTTAAGACAGTCAAATTCCATCCGTTGTCCCCTTTATGATTGGTGCTTTTTTAATTAGTAAGTGTGTCCCGCTCAAAAAGATATTCTCAGACATCTCTTTTGTTAACATCACAGCTTTCTGTTTTCCATATAGGTCTTTAATCCATGTGACAATTATTTTTGTATATCTTAGGAAGAAGAGATCTGATGTAATTCATTTCTACATAGTAGATTCTCCCAATACCATTTACTAAGCAATCTACCATTTTCTGTCTGGTTGCCATGCTGTGTACTTCAGTACTCAGGTTCTGGGACCAGACTTTCTGGAATCTAAGTCTGAGCCTTACCTCTTCTTCTTAGCTGAGCAATTTTTTGTCTAACTTCTTCAGCTTTAGTTTATTCATTCTTGAAACAGAGTTGACAGTCATTGCTCTTATACAGCTGTGAGGAATAAGTGGGTTATTATGTATATTAAAAACTATGTTACTCTTAGAAATCAAATTTCCTTTTATATGGCCTAATTGAATATTTCTGGTGAGAAATCATACATAAAGATTCTCTCTATCATGGCTTTTCCTATGGCTTGAATTCTATTTTGTCTTATAATGCTAACCTGGCTTTCCTTTGTTTCGTATGTGCCTTGTCTTTTTCTTTTTCCTAAACCCTTACGTTCAATCCTTCTGTATAATATAATGGTTAAGAATACTGTCTCTAAAAAAAAAAAAAAAAAAAAAAAAAAAAGAATACTGTCTCTAAATCCACACTGCTTAGGGCTGAATCCTGGCTTCACCACTTATTTGTTCTTTTGCCGTAAGTTATATAACCTTTCTGTGCCTCAGTGTCTTCTTCATTTGCAAAATGACAATAATAATAACCTATCTCTTCAAGGGTTCTTCTGAGAACTGAATGAAATAAAACAAGTAGAGAGCTTAAAACATAATGAGCAAAAACAGTTTCTATTACCCATTATTATTTTTTTAATTTTTTATTAACATATATTATTAGCCGCAGGGGTGCAGGTCTGTGAATCACCAGGTTTACACACTTCACAGCACTCACCATAGCACATACCCTCCCCAATGTCCATAACCCAACCACCCTCCCCCTACGCCCATCCCCCCGGCAACCCTCAGTTTGCTTTGTGAGATTAAGAGTCTCTTATGGTTTGTCTCCCTCCTGATCCCATCTTGTGTCATTTTTTCCTTCCCTACCCACCATGCTCCCTGTGTTGCCTCTCAAATTCTTCATATCAGGGAGATCATATAATTATTTTTCTTTGATTGACTTATTTTGCTTAGCGTAATACCCTCTAGTTCCATCCATGTTGTTGCAAATGGCAAGATTTCATTTCTTTTGATGACTGCATAGTATTCCATTGTGTGTGTGTGTGTGTGTGTGTGTGTGTGTGTGTGTGTATACCACATCTTATTTATCCATTCATCTGTTGATGAACATCTAGGTCCTTTCCATAGTTAGGCTATTGTTATTACCTATTATTATTAAGAATGTCTCTTAGACACCATATATTGGTGAATCTTTTTGTTTCAATCTAACCTGAGAATCTCTTCCAGTTAGTGAATTTAAACCATTAATATTTATTATAATTAGTACGATGTTGCCCTCATTTCTTTGATCTTATTTTGAGTTTTTCATTTATTTATACTTTTTTTCTTTCTTCTCCTCCTGTCTTCCACTGTCTAAATCTCTAAATTATAGAGATTTATTTAGAATTATGTCTAAATTATATTCTTTCAGTTTGCAAGCTTTACAGTCTATCTTCTGTCTGGTTATTTCTAGGGCTTTGATAACCATATTTTTGCTTAATGTCTATATGTATTAGTATGTCTTTTTTCCCTGGCCACCTCCATAAGGAGGCAGGAACTGAAGATTTTAAAGTAATTCTGTGTCTGCATCCAGTGTTAGTCATATCTGAATTTCTTTTGTAAATATTTTGCTTTTTCTCTTTAGAAACCTTTAGAAATTTTTCTTATTCTTAATTTAACCATAATGCATCTATAGGTAAGTATATTTTTATTATATTTATTCTTGGCCCTGTGCAATCCTTTTAAATAGAAGAGCATGTTTTTCTTTAATTCTAGAAAATTACTCTATTTCATTCTGCCCCTCTTTATTCTCTTATTGAACTCCTATTATGAATAGTCACCTATATTGCTCCATTTCTTTTCATTTTTCTCATAAATTTCATTTTCATTTAATTTCCTAATATCTTTTGAGACAGTTTTTTTTTTATATTTGAACTTCCAGGCACTATTATTACCATTCAGTTTTCTATTAGCTTTTTTATTTTAACAGTTATATTTTTATGTTACTTATTTTCAGTTTGTTCTTCATTATAACTGCTTGTTCTGGTTTCATGTTTTTGGTATCTTCTCAAATCTTGCCAAGGTTTTGTTTTGTTTGATTTTTTATCAGACCTTTTAAAAACTCTTGTTATATCTGTTTTTACTAGTTCTACTTTCTTATAAGTCATTGTAATTTCTTTTGTACTCATGATCTTCTCTTGTTTTTCCTGTGAGATATTTTCCCTCATTTTCCCTAATGACAGTAAAATCCTTCCCTAATGACAGCTACATCCTAACTTGAGATAGAGTTGGAGACAAGGCTCAGTCTAAGCCCTTCTTCCTTTGCCCAAGTGTTGCTCTTGTTAGAGGCAGCCACGTTTTGATGGAATTACTTAAGTAAAGTAACATTAAAAGTTTTGTTAACACATCCATGTCATCAGCACCTGTCCCAGCCTGGCTTCATGCCCTGAGGTTGACTAGAAAGCTCTAACTTTTCTGTTCCTAGGTATGAGGAAGAAATTTTTCTGGGGTCTTAGTTTTAGGACACTGCGGAATACTCCTGGCATTGGGGAGTCTTTCAAGCCTGTTGTTTGGAGGAGTCTGAGTTGCCACAAGCTTGAAGCCTACACCAAAGTTTTCAGTTACAGTGAGAGAGGAGTCTCTTTGCTCCATCCAGCCCACTCTTACCTCCCTGACACTGGTCAGCCTGCGCTCACACAGGGAGTGAACAGTACAGCTGAAAAGCTCTTCCTGCCTGTGTGTTTATCTATGACCCCTGACACACCACTCTTTCCTTCTGTGCCATTTCCCTCCCAACATCATGGTTCCCCTAAAGGTTTCTCATAGATCTTTACTAAGTGTGACCCTCAAATTGACCATACTTCTTTAGCTCCTGGCGTCTTCAGGATTTTATTTCCATTTCTGTCAGTAACCAGCACTAGGTATTTCTAAGAGGAGAGGAAAGCCTTTGGTGAAATCCATCCAAGTAGGAGAGAATTCCCAAAAAGGAGGAAAGGAAGGAAAAAAGGAAAGGCAAGCTAGTCTCCTTACAGCCTAAGGAAGTTCCAGCCCTTCCTCACCCAGAGTCACAGGAAAAGGGAAGAGAACCAGTGCCCATGGGCCCTCCAACCAGATATCAAGAATGGAAAGAGATGGAAGCCACTCGAAGAGCAAGGTCACAAAATAGCAGAACTAGACAGGGGAAGCACTCTAGACCTCCTTGAGCAGTCATGCTTCCCAAGTGGGAGCACACCATTTCTGTAGGCAAGGTTCGCTAGACAGAGAAAGGTGGCTGGACCTTGTGCCATGAAGGAGAGATTTCTGTCTCTCTCTACCACTTATGTCTCCTTGGAGCAAGAGTCCATAGAGAGACCACTATCCTATATATAGGTTCATAATATTAACTCTTGGGACAGTAGTTCAATAAATGTTCTTAAATTAATAATTTTTTTAAAGATTTTATTTATTTATTTGACAGAGAAAAAATCACAAGCAGGCAGAGAGGCAAGCAGAGGGGGGGGGGCGGGAAACAGTCTCCCCACTGAGCAGAGAGCCCGATGCCGGGACTCAATCACGTGACTCCTAGATCATGACCTGAGCTGAATGCAGAGGCCCAACCCGCTAGGGGAGCCACCCAGGCGCCCCTAAATTAATAACTTTTAGGGGCAGAAGGAAGGTCCTAAGATCTTGTACTTTCTTCTCCTTTTTGTTCTTTGTATTCTTCCATAGAAATTTCATCACATACTAAAGGATCATTTAAACCCTTGATGAGTGAGTAAATGCCTGAATGCACATCACCAGCTCTTCATTTTTTTTTCTAAGCTTAGTTCTGACTCTTCAGTCTTAGTTCTGACTCTTCATAACTAATGATGCTGCTAGGATATCTCACTGCTTTCTGAACTTCTGAGGGTCTAGAACTTCCCTGAGAATTTTCCTCTTTAAATCATCCTACCTTTTTGATTAATGTTTAGACCGCCATTTTATCCATCACTCACACTGGAAACCTCAGGGTCATCTCTGATCCCACTGTCATTCAAAACCCCTTACAGACCCCATATAGCCTTTCTTTTCATTTTCTTTTCAATTCAGATACATATGTAGAGATAGGTATAGTTATCTACCTATATAAAAAAGATACATTTTGATGGGCAACCCAAATTAGTATTTTTGATGCACAATTTCTACCATACTCATTTTTTGCTCAAAAGCTTTTTCGTTAACACCCCCTGTTGCTTAGGGCTAGCTGTGATATTCAGACTTTCTTATCCTGACATATAGAGCCCCCTTGTCATCTAGCTTTGACCCATTCTTAGTATACCCACTTTCCCTTGAAGAAGTGGTATGTTTCTTCCCTACCTAATAATATTCAATCTGTTTTTCCTATCGCTGTGAGAAAGCCTAGAGAATCCAATAGCCCTTATGTACTTCCTCTGCAATCTAGATACAAAGCAGATTAAACAGACTCTGACTTCCAGCAACAAACAGGGAAAAATGAGCAAGAGTTGTAGGGTTGGGATAATGACATCATGAGGTGAATTTCTTGTTTTTGCAAAATTACCATTTATTCCATTCCACTATATTTTTTACATCTGCCCTGGGCTGAATCTAGTGCTAGTTTCTTGGTAACTAGATGTAGTAAGAGAGAAAGACACAGAGACACAAAGAAAGGAAGTACAGAAAGGAAAAAGGAGGGAAAAGGGAAGGAAGGAGAGAAGGGGAGGGGAGGGAAGAAGTTCAGGAGCAGTGGGGTATCCTAGCAGCATCGTGAGTTATACTGACTGAAGAGTCAGAACTAAGCTAGAAAAAAAAATGCAGAGCTGGTGGTGTGCATTCAGGCATTTGGGAAGGGAAGGAAGGAAGAGTAGCACCGTAGACAAACTGTTCTCTGGTGTGAACACTGTAATAAAGGTTTCTATTATCAGGAATTTTCTCTTTGGGGTTTTGAGAAGGTACAGTTTCCAGCTAGAAGTTTGGAATGCCTGGGAACACACACACACGTGCACGCATGTTCAGATAAACGCTATCAATACAATCAGTCCTTATTTAAACTAGTATCAGAACCCTTGTCACTGGAGACAGTAATAGTGTACCTGTAACAATCTGAATTCTGAGGGAGGACAAAAAGAAAGAAAGAAAGCAGGGGCAGAAGAATTGCCTCTAAAATGCATTGCAGGGGGGGCACTTGGTTGGCTCATTTGGTCAAGCATCCAACTCTTAATCTCAGCTCAGGTCTTGATTTCAGAGTCTGTGAGTTCAGGGCCCCCCTGAGGCTCCATGCTAGGCATGGAGCTTGCTAGTTAACTAACTAACTAACCAACTAAAATAGATAATATTTTTTAAAAAATGCATTGCAAAAAGACATCTTTTTTAAAGTTTCTTTCCCTTTTTATCCTGTGGAAGGCTATCTGTATTTTATTTCTGTCAACTCAGTCCCTGGATTATGAGGTCCGCTTGATGCCTCTGACTGCGCAGTATATCAACAGATGCTGCTCTTGGAGATGAGGCAGGAACTCACACACCAGTCATTTGAATAGCACAGTTCTCTTACCTAGAAGTAGTTGAATGTTTCATTATGTACCATGGGCTAAGAATAGTTTTGGGGATGCTATGTAAGTGGCTCTTTTCATTCTAGTAATAAATTGATGCTGAGTTTCTAGAAGTATTAGCACATTTATGTAACTTTGGTACACGTAAGCGATTTCTTTGCCAAATTTTAATGCTCCTCAATTAAAAACTTCACAAAGGTGCCTAACAAATTTTGGCTCGAAGAAGAATCAGGATCTCAAAAGTTTTTGTCTTGGGTTTTTTTTTTCTCTCTCTCTTTTTATGATTTTTCTTTTATTAGCAGAATGTGACTCAGGTGGGAACAAATAAACTGATATTTGCAAGGAGAAATCTTAGGAAGTGTGTTACAAAGGGGAAAACAGCAGAGCCCCCGACTAATGATCCTGACCTCTAAATAGTCACTAGGAACGCCCTCAACTTAGTAAATACGGGGGTGGGGGGGTTCTAGACACATAGGCGCACTATAAAAAACACTTCAGGATGGTTAAGAAACACTCTAATCCTCCATGTTTTTACATTTTTTCCTAGATTCACCTTCTAATGACAACTTTATAGTAACTCTTAAGTCTACAGTATGTTTTTGAGAGGATATACTATCAACATGATTTCTAGTGTATAGGATGAGATATTTTTTAGGTTGCCAATCTAGAAACACAATACAGTAAGATAAATTATTGTACTCCTTTTGGATACCTATAGAAAGTCCCCTAAAATATCCTTTATTGTGTGTCTGCATGTATCATCTTTATCCTTATTCCATTAAAAAAGGTGATTCATGGGGGCGCCTGGTGGCTCAGTTGTTTAAGCGACTGCCTTCGGCTCAGGTCATGATCTCGGGGACCTGGGATCGAGCCCTCATTGGGCTCTCTGCTCAGCGGAAAACCTGCTTCCCCCTCTCTCTCTGCCTGCCTCTCTGCCTACTTGTGCTCTCTCTCTCTCTCTCTGTCAAATAAGTAAATAATTTTTTTTTAAAGTGATTCATTTAGCTGATCCCATGAAAAGAGTACAAAATGAGGCTCAGCTGAGATGGGCTCCCCTATAGAATATATAGCAGTTGGTTGCTTAAAAAAAGATGTCTGACTTAGGTGGGGATTCATAAAAAGTAAAATATACATACAGAAAACATTTAACTCATAAACATACAAACTTGTGATGTAGAGCTAAGAACCTGCTTTGCACAGGGGTCTGATGTTTGAGATTCTGATTTATTTACCACTTATAGCTTAAGTGGTAAAAATTGCCAGTACTCTGATCTAACGTTCATAGGGCAATGAGAGTTACTACAGAGCAAATAAGAAAACTAATGAAAAGCAGGTGCAGAAACTACAGCCAATTGACTATCTGAGAAGCATTTCTGCACTCTGTGCATTGCTAGTTTTCATTGCAAAGTCCCACCTTCTGTTTGTGGAGTCACAGGAAGAAAACTGGCCTTCACAGTGTGTGCTGGTTATGTAGGCTTTTTCCACAGAGCCTCAGACTTCTCTTAGAGATGAAAGAGCCACGGTAGAGGAGAAGAGAACTATGTATAATTTAAGTCCTGATGTAGATCCATGGTTAAAAAAAAAAAAAAAAATCTAGACCAGGAAGCAGTGCTTTTATGATGTTTCTGAATTATGCCTTAGGTCCCTATTGGCATTTGTAAAACTTAAGTTTTAGGTATTCACAGCCACGGACATGTGCTTTTTTTGATAGACATTTGGAAGAATTAGCATATAGTAAAGTCATTCTAGACCATTCTGGAAATTGTACAAATATAGATGCATGTGTACAAAAGTCAAGAAAGTAAATAAACTCTAATGTGTGAATACAGATAGTGACCTTTTATTAGATAGAAGGACAACGGTAGAAAGAATACATTCTAGATCATTTTGAATGTGAAGAAATTTAGTATATGCTATTCCCTTTGCCTGACATGAGCTCTCCTCATATTGTCAAGGTCAAGTCAAATTCTAACTGTCAAGGAACCCTCTTTTGGCCCATTCTGATTTCCACATCCTCTGAAATTATTAAGTACTGGCAATTAAGTCAAGTAGCTTTATGCTACACCGATTCCTAATGTCTTACGAGTTTGTTTTTGTGATCTTGTAACCTCCTTATAGCAAGGGAAAATGTTTTTAAATGGATACTATAAAAACAGTAGTTTTTTTTTTAAAGATTTTATTTATTTATTTGACAGAGATCACAAGTAGGCAGAGAGGCAGGCAGAGAGAGAGGAAGGGAAGCAGGCTCCCTGCTGAGCAGAGAGCCCGATGTGGGTCTTCATCCCAGGACCCTGGGATCATGACCTGAGCCGAAGGCAGAGGCTTTAACCCACTGAGGCACCCAGGCACCCCAACAGTACATCTTTTTCACTGATTTCAGTTTGATTAACCTGAGTTCCCTTCAAATACCTTCTTGCCCTAAGACAAGCTATTGGGGCCCACAGTACATCATGCCCAGAGCTGGAAGGACACTTTTCATGAGTTGACTTGGTGCTTACTAAGCATCAGTCAAAATTGTTTTTAGGAAAACCAGATATGATGCTCTAGGGAGACTTTTGAGTTGTTAAAAAAAAAAAAAAAAAAAAAAAAAAAAAAAAAAATTTTAAATTAAAAAAAAAAAAAAAAAAAAAAAAAAAAAAAAAAAAGCTGTATCATCTAGAATGGGTAGGAGAACAGTAAACTCAGATGAGGCATCATTCTTTTTTTTTTTTTTTTCTAAGATTTTATTTGATTTTTATTTGACAGACAGAGATCACAAGTAGGCAGAGAAGCAGGCAGAGAGAGAGGGGGAAGCAGGCTCCCCACTGAGCAGAGAACCCAATGTAGGGCTCAATCCCAGGACCCTGGGATCATGACCTGAGCTGAAAGCAGAGGCTTTAACCCACTGAGCCACCCAGGCACCCCCCGTGAGGCATCATTCTATTCTGATTTCCTCTTGACTGGATCCAGCCATGGACTGTGGCTCATGACTGAGGTTTCTGCCGCCAGAAAATAATCAGAATCTCAAACATCAGACCCCTGTGCAAAGCAGGTTCTTAGCTCTACATCACAAGTTTGTATGTTTATGAGTTAAATGTTTTCTGTATGTATATTTTACTTTTTATGAATCCCCACCTAAGTCAGACATCTTTTTTTAAGCAACCAACTGCTATATCAAACACATCAGGTATGAAGGCTTCCGCTGTTTCTCGAATCTTCTCCTAAGCCCATTGTCTGCTGTTAGCTTATAGATGCTCCTGCTAGTAACAGTTGCAGTGACTCTGGGGAGGTCTCCCACTGTATCATCATCTTTAAAGGATGGCACGCAACACACACACACACACACACACACATTGCTCTTGCCAAGGGGATTAATACTCCACTTTTAATACCTGAGTTAACCACACTCACGAGGTTGGTGAAGGTCCTCAGCCAGTTTTAATTTGGGGGCATTGAAAATTGTAGTGTCAGGCAGAGAAAATAGAGTTTGGTTGTAATAGCCATGAAGAAAGAAAACAGAGCTCTTTTCTGATGTTTCTTTAAATCACTACTATTAGCTCACCATGCAGAGATTTCTCCTTTATTATACATTCAGCCAAAGTGGTGGTGGTGGGGTGGGTGGGAATACCACTGTTTTCTAGCTCCATCGATCCCATGGTGTGATCTCACAGTTTTTTACATTGTGAGCCTGTTAAATTGTGAAGGGAATTTGATGATTGTTTTCAAATCCTTCTCTCTTTTCACGTCCATTGCCCATTTGCTGTTTAGATCATTTCTTGATGAGCTTTCTTTTTTTACATTTACTAAATGTTAGCTGTAGTCCATGTTTAACGCATTGGCCTAGAGCCAGTGGGCTTACCAATATATTAGCCTGTTAAGAGAAATTAAATAAAATGTGAAAATGAAAGGAAAATTGCGTCAAAGAAAGATGGAGGCCAACCATGAAGAAGACCATAATGGCTGCTACTCACACCCATTCACTCGCTGTGCTCACAGTTGGGTCATGTTGTGCTGTTGCCAGACTCTGGAAGGAAATTCAAAGAAAGAATTAAACATAATTCTTGCATATAGCAACCATTTATTGAGTACTTATTCTGGATCAACATCGGCAATACAAAGATGAGGAGATTGGTTCACTCTGCAAGAAACTCATGGTTTCCTGTAATGATTCTCAGACCTGCGGTGAAACCTGGGCTGCCCTGACAGAAGGCTTTCAGAAGGGCAAGAGGGCATCTTTGTGTGCATGTCCGTGCTAGGAATTATTCCTAAGGAAATACTCAGGAAAACTGCAAGATGGCGTCTTTCAGAGTAATGTTCTCCATTCTGATGCAGAGTAATAAATGACCTACCAGATGTTCCAATAGATATGTGTTAAACACCTGTTCTGCTCCACCTTGATAAAGAACTTAATGAGTTATTTTTCTTGACCGCTGACATGGTGTGTGATAGTTGTTTCTTCATATCTAATTACTGTCTTCATAGTTCACTGACTCAGTTCACTCTTTAGTTTTCCTCTTTTACTTGCCCGTAGTTGTGGATGATACAGTGATGGTGCTGAAGCATGCTGTCTTTGAACCCTTCCTTCCCTCATTGTCATGAGGTTTACTTCCGAAGTGGCTTTTAAAGGTCTGTGATACACTGATCCAGCATTAATACCAACTATGATTTTAGTACAGATGCTGGTGTCCTCTGTTCCTGCTCCATGTCTGTATAAAAGATTGCTTGATCCCACTTGGCCCTTAGTACCTTTGGAAGAAAATTGAGGCACATGGACTATGCAATCGGGCATTTGGCATTTATTTGGGTCAATTCGTCACAGTGTTTGAGAACAGGTCAAGAGGTTAGCCAATTCCATACTCTTAATGAGTTCTAAGTTGTTTTATTTTTTTAAAAAGATTTATTTATTAGACAGACAGAGATCACAAGTTGGCAGAGAGGCAGGCAGAGAGAGAGAGGAGGAAGCAGGCTGAGCAGAGAGCCCGATGTGGGGCTCGATTCCAGGACCCCGGGATCATGACCTGAGCCAAAGGCAGAGGCTTTAACCCACTGAGCCATCCAGGCACCCCACAAAGTTGTTTTAAATGTAGATCTAGGGGCACCTGGGTGGCTCAGTGGGTTAAAGGCCCTGCCTTCGGCTCAGGTCATGATCCCAGGGTCCTGGAATCGAGCCCCACATCGGGCTCTCTGCTCCGCAGGGAGCCTGCTTCCTCCTCTCTGTCTGCCTGCCTCTCTGCCTACTTATAATCTCTATCTGTCAAATAAATAAATAAAATCTTTAAAATAAACAAACAAACAAATAAATAAATAAATAAATGTAGATCTAGTACATCCTTTAAGATCTGCTTATAGAGGCTCAAAACTTTTATCTTCCAGGTACAGTATAGGATTTAGAATTTCTAAACTCCAATGTTAATTTTTTAACAAATTAATACAACCATTCTGGGAAAATACAGTTAACAGGTCCTTGTGGCTCCTACCTATAACCTAGAGGTTTGGTTCTTAGACTTTTTCCTTAAAGTGGCAACCAGGTTAACAGAGAACTGAACATTTGCAAACTCTTCTTTTGGATCTTCTGCTTCTTTTGTCCTTCAAGACAAAGACATTTCAAAATTCTTTTTTTTTTACCCCCAGCGTGGCGGTAACTGACAATCTGTTCTAATTTAAGGGTTTCTCCTCTTCAAAAATCTGAAGTTGTTGAGATGGTTAAGAAACAAGTCAAAGTCATAACGCTTGCAATTGGCGATGGAGCCAACGACGTCAGCATGATTCAGACGGCGCACGTCGGGGTCGGGATCAGTGGCAACGAAGGCCTTCAGGCAGCTAATTCTTCTGATTACTCCATAGCTCAGGTAAAGCAGCCTTTCCGCCGAACACAGCATGAGTCTCAATTGACAGTATGAAGAGAAAAATACTTATTCTTTTCCTGACGGATTCTTTTCTACTTTTATTTTAGTTCAAGTACTTGAAGAATTTATTGATGGTGCATGGTGCCTGGAACTATAACAGAGTCTCCAAGTGCATTTTGTACTGCTTCTACAAGAATATAGTCCTCTATATTATTGAGGTAATCACAGGTTAAGTTTAAAATCCTTGTCAGGTACATATATGTTTAAAGAAAATTTCTTCATTGGTTTAGTGACTCCTTTGTTTGCCTACTTTTTATAACTTCCAAACATGTTCAAGTCTGTTGGCCACAGAGAATAATGACTGTTTCAATTTCTGGCTAAAAATGTTGCATTGTTTTGGTAAGATATGTTGAATTAGAATTGATGAAGTCATGTTTTCAGTTTTTAAGAGACTACAAACTGGGGCATCTGGGTGGTTCAGTCGGTGGAGCGGTTGAGCGTCTGTCTGCCTTTGGCTCAGGTCATGATCCTGGGGTCCTGGGATTGAGCTCTACATCTGGCTCCCTGCTCAGCGGGCTGTCTGCTTCTCTGTCTGCTTCTGTCCCTCCCCCAGCTTGCACACACACTCTTTCTCTTTCTCTCTCTGTCAAATAAGTAAATGAAAGATTTTATTTATTTGAGAGAGAGAGAGCAAGAGCATGAACAGAGAGGAGAGGAAGAAGCAGGCTCTCACTGAGCAGGGACCGCCCCCTCCCCCCACAACATGGGCCTCGATCCCAGGACCCCAGGATCATGACCTGAGCCAAAGACAGATGCCTAACCGGCTGAGCCACCCAGGCACCCAATAAATAAAAAACTTTAAAAGGAAAAAAAAAAACCACAAACTATGTAGCATTTTTTATAAAGCTCAAGATCATACTAGAGAAAGCGTTACACTATTTAGGGATACACACATGGAAAACTATTTAAAAAAAAAAGTAAGGGAATGACAGACATTAAATTGAGGATTGTAATTCTAAGGGGTAGAATCAGGAAGGGTACACACATAGTTTTGCTTGTACAGGTCATCTCATAGTTCTTATTGTTTCAAACTTAGTTATATACAAGTATCCCTTGCTATCCGTACCTGTTTGGCTTCTGAGTTGGTTGATAGGTAGCAAGAGTTCCGATAATGAGGGATTTGTCTAAAAATTATCAGAACATTCAGTTCCTATGTCTGGATGGCAACAAATTTCTATATTCCTTTTCTGCTACCATCTATAACATTATTATTGAAATTAAAACTTAACCCAGGTCAGGAATGTCCCCTCTAAAAGGAGGCATTCTTTTTACAACATCTGCCAGGCACCAGGCTTAGTTTAGCAATGACAGGAGGTTCCTCTCCTTCAGGAGCTTGCCAATAGAACACAACATAAGCCATTATGTGTAATTTTAAATTTTCTGAGAACCGTATAAAAACAACTAAAAATTAAAGCCCAGGTTCATTTTAAAATGACATTTTCTTTATCTTAGTGTGTTCAAAATTATCACTTCAATATGTAATCACTATAAAAAATTAATACACTATTTTACATTCTTCATGCTGTTTAAAATCCTGTGTGTATTTTACACTAACAGCACATCTCACTGTGGACTAATCACATTTCAAGTGTCCAAAAGCCCTCTGTGACCCATGGTTACCACACTGAACAGCACACAACAACTCGCAGATATGCTGAACTAAATGATTTAACCAGGACGTGATAGAAAAGTTATTTACCGTTTTTTGTTTTGTTTTGTTTTTAACCTATAGCCATCTTATCTTCATAAGCTGTAATTGTAATACTTAAACTCTAGTAGGTGTTACCAGTTTCTGGCTTCCTTTGCTGCTGTACACAGCATAGTGATAAGGGCCCCTTAGTTTGCTAAGAAAATCCTCCGTGTTGTACTCCCACCTGAGGACCTGCCCACACCCTCATAAACCTGCCCAGGGCTCCCTCACACAAGTCTGTTTCTGCCACCTTGCCCTCCAATCTGCTGTGTCTACAAGTCTGTCAGGAGGGGTACAACCTAACCATTTGCTGTATGGAAATAATATCTCATACTTTACACTAGAGAAGTAACACTATAGACAAAGAAAATATGGGTGAATTTCACATTTATGCTGCTAATTGTTAGTTGGGAGTTGCTGTCTGTTTCGATCCGCTCCCGTTCTTTATGCCTCTGTCAGAATGCTTATCTCCTTATTAAAATGTTGACTGATCATAGTTCTGAAGAGACAAGCTAGGAAAATTGAAAGTTAGTTTCAAAGCATGCAGGCAGTTTCATTTATTGGTCACAAAAATGCTATAATTAGGCTACAGCCCATTAGGTAAAATAATCAAGTACTTGGACACATAAACAATCTATGAACTTATTGTTCATTACTGCTGAATTTTGTCTGGAATAGTCTGTGTTTTGAAGCAAAATGCACTTCTAAAATAGCTCAGAAGGTCCAAAAACAGATACATTCTTTGTTGTCTGTGTAAATTTGTCATTCTTTTCTAAAAGGATAATTTTTGATTCCCGATCCCCTCTATAGTCCTAGTTTTCCTAATTATATTTTCTTCTCTCCCCAAACATTGATATTCAAAAGAATATCAGTTTATACAGTTATTTACAAATACCTTTGGAAGATACAGGGAGTTCAAAGCCACTGGCACCAATAAATCTGCTTACAAAAATTTAATTTTATAAAATGAAATGAGTGCACAACTCATTGCTTTTTAAAAGCCTAGATTATTTGACGATCAACTGTGAAGCAGGCGAAACTTACGTACTAATGGGAGAAATAAAATATATTAAACTCACATGAAAAGACTAAAACTGCACGCCCTGTTTCAGATGCAGAGTTATGCGATTTGTGGTAGATTAGCCCTAAATTTCACTTGGCTTTGAATTTAAAGCCTCTTCATGAGATATTTAGCACTAATCAAATTCTTTACACATGGAAAAGGAAGTAAGTCCTAAACTCTACGGGAAATCTCCTTTTTAAGGTACTTTTCTTTTAGCACTTTATAGAAATGTATTTTGAATATAATTCAACTGTCTTGGAAAGGAATTGACCTTTTAAATCAATTCCCAGATACCCAGCATTTGCCTGCTAAAACAAGTTCTGCCGATGTTAATGGTTCGTGTCACTCCCGTGAGTGAATAGACAGAGAACACTTTGCTGGGTGTCTCTGGTGTGGACAACTGCCAGTCTCCAATCTCCCCTTTCAGTTTTTTGTGCTGATCAGGCGTGGGAGCAGAGGACTCATTGACTGTTCATAAGCTGCTGTTTAATATGCAGAAATGCTCCATGAGGGAAAAGTCTGCAAAGCTTTGACTGCCACGCCTCTGCTGGGACGTGGAACTCAGAATATAATACCAAGAGAGGCAGGTCTGAAGTTTCTTTGCTAATAAAGGAATGGCCTGGAATGCTTTGGGTTTCATAGATTATCAGCAACAAGTGCTTTTCCCATTGCTGTAGCGCTAGGAACATCACTATCTAGCTCCTCTGTTGCCATAAATTACAGCCGAACAAACAAACACAAACTTCACAGGTTCCATATAAAATGCTTCCTTGTGGTGGCCGCCCAGCAGTAGCCCAAGGTGTTCAATGAAATCACCGGCTTGTTCTAAAGGAATTTTTCCCCCTCTGAGATATCTGACTCTTTCCTAGCAAAATAGGACCTTTTCTTTCAAATGATTGGTCACATCCAGGTTTCCTGGTAAGATCCCAAAACAGTGGAGTGTTCCAAAGTTCCAGAAGCTTTGATTAAAGTTAAAGAGGTGATACTTTCTGAGCACATTGTCCTGGGACATGGATTTCTTGTGAATTTAAATAATCTCCATACTTCCCGAGAAAGACTGGAATTTTCTTTCTGCATCCATAGTTCTTGTTGAGTCAAAGGAGGGGCTTTTATATGTTTATAGCCATTTAGGTGTTGTTTTATTTAGTTCAGGTTGTGTTTCTAATATATCTTTTAAGTACAAATCAGACTAGTTTGAAATCAGCCTTTCTGTAGACTTTTTCACTGTCAAAGAACTTTTTCTCCTCTAAAATATATAAACTTGAATGTCAAAATATTTGTATAAAGTTGTAGGGTACTGTATTGAAGGATTCTGTTCATATTCTAGTCATGTCTCCTCTTTTAAAAAATGAAATTAGAGTAAGAATTGTTTAATGTAGGAAGATAATTTGTAAAAACATGTTCACATACCTTTCAATAGGAGACGTAAAAAGTTAAAAATGTGTTGATAGATTTCCACTTAAAAATTCCTGCATTTCTTTCATAAGGCAATTCAATTAGGCATTTTTAAATGAACTTTGAATGAAAATGTATTCATTTATTTGCAAACTATTTTAAATGTTAAGCTTTCTATAAATATTACTTGATTTGAGGGAGGTTCTTAAATTTCAAGCTCATATTGACATTTGAATCCGCACCAAATGTTACAGACACAGCTAGGACACCATTCACATTTACAAATGTTCACTCACACACGAATTTAACATAACTTTCTCATTGTATATACCATTGGTGACTGCAGATACATTTATGGCTATAACCTTTTGAACCGAGTCCTATCCATTAGATAATCTGATATGCCTCTCTTTTTCAGACCAACTATGATTAGACCACATCTTCATAGATGAGCGAGGCCATAATTTGAACCTTTGTGTTGAAAAATTCCACATATTTCCATCACACACTAAGATAGCTCAAAGAGGTTCTTTGCATGTGTTGCTGCAATAAGTCACAATTCCCTTCAGGGAGAACATTACCATCAACCGGGAGTATCACAAATACGTGTTTACATAATCCACATTTGACGAAGTGAAAACACAACAGAGAGCATTAAAGCCCATCTTGTCACCTTGTATCTTCTTCTGCTTAAAATAAATAAATTAATTAATTAAGTCGGCAGCACCACCTTAAGGAATAAACTTAACTTCCTATAAACATGCCAAGTTTTTTTAAAGCATGCAGAAATGAATGGCCTAGCTCCTTGTCTAGGGCAAATGTTCAATTTTTTTCTGTAAATAGATGGAGGAAAGCAAGCAAGAATTTCAGATCTGATTCCGATTCCTGTGCTCCTGTGATTGTTGCTGGTAATATGTGTTACAACCTGAACACAATTCAGACTTATTTTTCATGTGCTATTGCTGCTTTGTTTTCTTTTCCATCTCATGAAGCAGACATTCGTTTTTATATATGCTCAATCATTCCTTTCCATGATAAAAAGGAAAAAGATCAATGTGGATACAGAAGCTGTTCATAGGGAGGCCAGCCTGGGTACATATTGATAAATGGTGAATTTGTAGCAATTCATGCTTCCATAATGAGGTTAAATGAAACGTGAAGTGTAGCAAAGTCCCTGCAACTCTGATTCAAAAATTCACTTGACTGGCACATCAAGACTGCTGTCTTCCAACAGGTTTTGTTGTTGTTATGCTTTGGTTTTGTATATGTGTTCACGTAGTAATCTCATTGCAGGGTTAAACTTTTTACTCTTCCATATCTACTTTATTTTTAATTACATTTAGATCGGCTTTCCTAAAAATAATCTACGTATTCCTGACTTACTAATACTTAATTTTGCATTTGTCTTAAGCATGTTAGAGAAAGTTGTTTTCATTTTTTTTAATTGCCTTTCATTTTGTATCCAAAGTTAAGACTGCTGTTTTGAAGAGGATTTCAAAATACAGAAGAACATGATGCTTTATTACTTGAAGATTTATGCCTAATCAAAGCATAAATTCAAGTGACCAAGTATTTTTAATACATAAATTCAAATTTCACTTCCAGATGACTGTAATTATCAAGAAACACTTTAAAGGTTTATAAACTTTAATCCATTAATTCTACTTCGAATAATTATCTTTGGGGGGGGCACAAGAAAGTTTTTGGAGGTGATGGATATGTATATTACCTTCAGTACAGTGACAGTTTCACAAGTGTACACATATGTCCAAACTTACCAAATTGTATGTTAACTGTGTGCAGTCTCTTGTATATCGATTATACCTTAATAAATCTTTTATTTACCAAGAAAAAATAATAATAATCCATTCTTAGAAAATAGAGATGCATAGGATTTCTGTACAAAAATATTTAGTTCTGAATTATGTATAAAGCCAAAAACTGGAAGCAAGCTAAGTATCCCAAACCAGTTATAGTCACACTGTAGAGGATATACATCTATAATTTCGTTCTAAGGGATATAAAACACTTAATAAAATGTATATTATGTAATGTTAAGAGGGAAAGGGTCAGGACATGACACTATATACAGTAGGTTTCCAGTAAGGTAAATTTGTGAGTGTATATAAATGACCTATATGAACGCAGCCAACACAGAAGAAAACTATGATTATATTATTGGAGGAAATAATTTCATTTTCTAAACAAATGTGTTATTTCATATAATCAAAACAACAGTTTATCTCTTTAATTACCAAGAGATACTTATCTCTTTAATTATCAAGAGATAAATCTTTTAAAAAGGAATTAAAGCTCTAAAACTATAATGCCAAAATATATTCCCTAAACTGCCTTCCAGAAAGTGAGGTTATATTTCATTTTTTTTAAATGTATGATTGATTGCCTATTAATATGATTCTTTTTTGACTGAAACTAATTCTGCCTGAAATAACAAATACCTTCTGAAAGGATCCCTTCAAATTAGAAAGCAGAACAGAGACATGCCATTTCCAAGAAAGTTGTGAAAATCCTATGCTAATACTGCCATTATGCAGAGGTTGAGTTTTGGGATTCTAAGCAATGCATTTATGGGTTTGTTTGGTTTTTTTGGTGTCCTAACAACCTTGGGGTTGTTTTCTTCCTAGATCTGGTTTGCCTTTGTTAATGGCTTTTCTGGACAGATCCTCTTCGAGAGATGGTGTATCGGTCTTTATAATGTGGTGAGTTTCAGGCATTTGATTCTTCCTGCTTTATTAAACACTTGGAGATAAAGGTTCTGCCTGCATTAGGCTGTTTTGGAATAATGACCATTGTGTGCCCTTCAGATGTTTACAGCAATGCCTCCCTTAACTCTCGGAATATTTGAGAGATCATGCAGAAAAGAGAATATGTTGAAGTATCCTGAATTATACAAAACGTCTCAGAATGCCCTGGACTTCAACACCAAGGTAAGATACGCTGGCCCAGCACATCTGTGGCGGGCAGTGGGACTCGCTTCACTGTTTTAATTCCATGGGGCATCTGGTCTTCCAAAGCCAAGGAAACATACTCCAGGGCTCTCTGACCGTGGCAAGTCGTACTGGTCGAAGGTTCCGTCCAAGGGGGACTCAGACGGGTTTTTATTTGTTTGTTTTCTTATAAAATTAATGCATAATCACAGTTCACTAGGGTTTGCGAGTCAGCAGTAAATTGAGGCCGAAAGACAGACATGAGTGTCCTTTTGGCCCTCGGACTTTCTATCTTTGCAGTGTTGTGGGGAAAGGCTCACTCCTCGCGGGAGTCAGTCTTGCGGGACTGACAAGCCCCGTCTTTACATGTATAAAGCAGTGGGTGTGGAGTGGGGTGGGAGGGCGTCTCCTTTATTAATTTTCTGTTTTGTGAAATCATTTTGACCTCATTAGAATATTAGATTGCATTATACTCTCTGGTCCGTAACTCGTTTAGTCATAACACTCAGTATTTCCAACCCATCAGATTTTAAATACAAGATAAAATATCTAACATTTTATCTAAAAGCACATTCTGAGTTTGTATCCTACGTAACACACTGTGGACTGTTTGTCATGCCTTGGGGCTCCTGGTATTTATTCACCAACAACAAAAACATCTCATTTTCGTCCAAGTTTAGATTCTGAAGTCTTTCCACAGGCACTTTTTAGTAATTCAGGTTTCTGTTCAGACGGAGAAAAATGGTTAATTTTATCACAGTCAAAACAAATGACATTTTGAAACTATAATAAAAGCAACAGAGTACACCTTCCCCGAACTTTTCCCATCTAATAGAGCACATGTTTATTAACGTGTTTCTAATCATCAGATGTAATCAGTGCTTCAAATTTAGGACAGTTAATGTAGGATATTTTTAATGTGTATTAATTTTCAAAGCTCTCAGCTGATGTTTTTTCTCAGTGTACCAAGATAATAAAGCAGACAGGTGCTTCAGCTCCTCAAAGCTGTAAATGACAGCACCTAGTTGATAGCCTCCATGTTATTCGTCTTCTGAGATGGTGTCTTCCTGACCTCACCAGGCATGCATGCCCAGGGGTGCAGCCGCAACTTGATGGCATTGTTTTAAATAACTGAACTTGGTTAATTAAAAACAAAAAATTTAAAAAAAAAAAAACTGAGAAATATCTCAGACCATTCATTCTGAAAACTATTTTTAATGGTCTCTTAAAACAATTAGTAGTTACAATATGCAATATCTGTGCATCTTTGTCTTTTATTTTTTAAGGTTTTATTTGGGGATGTTCTGACACTTATTTATGATGTCTAGTTTGTATTAAATTGCACCACTTTGCTGTAATGTTTTTTGTTATCTGTGGTTGGTATTTTCAAGGGATCATGAGACACAGTCCAGACAGATACAATGGACTGTGAGCTCTTGTTTTCCTGAAAAGGTGATTTGAGAGCTGAGAAAGTTCCAGGCCTACTGGCATCCTCACAGTAATTCTCACTGACCTGGACAGTTGTCTCAAAGCCACAAGTATCCAGTCTACCATAGCTCAGGTTCCACAATGCTCTCTCAAGAATTAACTTCCCAGCCACAGACTTGGCCGTGGAAGTCTTGCTTAGAAACATAAAGTGATCGCCGCAGGATCATCCAGAGCCATTCCTGGAAAGTCACGTCTTTTCATACCCTTTGCACATGGCAGCTTGGACAGTCTTGGGGCCAAGGAAAAGGCAGCCTGTTGTTTTGATGTGTAAGCAGCATTCCTCGCGTCCTTTGCTGTTCTTTTATTGTTTACAAAGTATTTCATTATCTGCGGAGCCCATGTGTTTTGAAAAGTCATCAGATCAGCCCAAAAGGATTATGCAACTTCTCTATCCTTTGAATATTTATACATAAGTTGCCAACCATTTTTTCATAGCACATGTGGATTTTCTAATGATTTCAGTGAGAAATCTTCGATTAAATCCCTTCTAAGTGTTTTAAAATTCAGGGACAAATGGCGACAAAATGCATAGTTGTCTACACAGCAGTTGCCGTGGGTCCCCAGTGTAGAAGTATTGTTGCCTTGAATGATGATGATTACGTTTGTTATGGTAAAAAGGGTCGGAGGTTCTGAGGTCATGACAGGGGTTAAAGGATTAGCATGTGACAATAAGTATCGGTCAAGAAAATGGAAAAGTAGAACTAATTTTTCTTGCACCCACCTGTGCTTTCTGTCAAATAAAAACTTGTGGTAATGACATAGTGAGGAGAAGAGACAAAGGTTAATGAGTAACACAAGTTCAAATGTGTAACGTATTGGAGCGTAAATTAGATCATACAATCCAGTGTGGCGCGGCCAACTAACAAAAGAGATTGAGATCACGGTGGAAAATTTTGGGAGGCAGGCAACTTAATTTCTGTTGTTGGAACAGCTTCAAACTATTAATACATGCCAATTTTATTTAGCGGAAGTTTTGCTTGCGAGAAGCACTTTTAAATGACAAAGGCGCAGCTCTTCAAATCCTAAACAGGTTTTCGATAACTTAATCTTTCACATCCCTGCTACAAAGAAAAGACCAGCAATACAGGCGCCCTTGCTCTTAAAATAGAATAGATACAGAAACGGAATAACTATTCAGTGATGTTATAATTGTAGGAAGTTCCATGTTGATGGATGTTAAAAATTGTGGAAGCCTTTTGTAAATTCATTCAGTGATAGCAACGTTGCTTTAAGAAATTATATGCCTTATGGTATACCTGTTATTTTTGATATGTAGTACGTGTGTGTGGAGAGAGGTGGGGAGAGAGAGAGAGAGAAAGAATGTATTAGATTCTTACCATTGAAAAGTGTACACTTTTACTGCACATGGGAAACAAAAAGTAGGGGTTTCACTAAATTAGTCTTTTCAAAAGTCTGTTCTTTGAGAATTATGAAAATAGTCCCACCTAAAGAATTGCAGGACCTACCTACATTTCTTTTAACTGTTACTTTCTTTTTCAGGCAGAAATTTAAACTTTTAATACTTGGTCTTTAAAAAGCAAAAAAAAAAAAAAAAAAAAATTCAGTGAAGCTGAAAAAACATTTTGAGAAACATAAAAATAAATAAATGACCCATGAAGGTCTAAGAGGCAGAAAGTGTCTGTCAGTTCTATTAATTCACAGTGGTGGCCCGACAGAAACACGTTTTGTGAATCTAGCTCACAGATAAAAAGAAAGGTCAGAGTTCACGGAGCTAGTTTATCGCAAATGGTTCTCATGGATTTTTGTTTTCCCTCAGGTTTTCTGGGTTCATTGTTTAAATGGCCTCTTCCACTCAGTTATTCTGTTTTGGTTTCCACTAAAAGCCCTTCAGTATGGTAAGTAGAAAGGATATGAATGCTAAGAGATGACTTTTTACATTTTTAGAAAAATAACTCATTGTCAATATAGGTTAAAAATTATAGCAGTTTCATTTTGTGCTGTTTTCCTTAACCTAAAATACATGCATCCAAAAGCTGTACACACTCTAAAGATTTTTATTATTCCTTTGGGAGCAAAGTGATTTAATATATGCAAAGCCTTTCTTCCCACTTCTCATGTTTTCCAAACTTGCAGAGAGTTAAATTTTAGGACTCCTTTTCCCCCCTCCGCTGATGTATAGTTTGAAGACAATAGTGCTAATATTTTATGTGGTCCATTTAACACACGTATAAGTCTTGCACCAAACTCTTTATACTGAACCTGATCAGAAATGCTCATGTTTTCAAGTACGCGTGAGCCGGTATTTTGAAAGGAGGTTTTTTAATATGTTTTTAGGTTCATCTTGGAGTGCAAGCTTGTTTTGAGGGAGTGGATTTTACTCTGTTAGTCTTGAGAGAGGGGAGCACGGTGAATTTCCTATGCCCATAAAAATGATCTAGTAGCCATTCGACAAAAGAGATTTGCTGGGATGCTGGGTCCCCTGAGCCGACCTTCCCCTGAAATCCTGAGGAAGGCAGCCGGCTGCTCTGTGCCTCTGCTCCCAAACTACAGGAATTAAACACAGGGCACATGCCCTGCCGGAGGATCTATGTGTCCTTTAGAAGTCCTGGCCCTTACCTCCCCTGGCTGTGAGTTAACGATGGCCCCCAGAGGAGTGTGCTGTCTGTCCCTTCTTGCCGACCTACAGTCTATTCCACAAGGTGGTCTTTGCAAAATGTAAATCAGACCGGGTGCCTCTCCCTGTCAAGTTTAGAACGAAATGCACAGCCCTCACAGTGGTTGATCCCGCCACCTGTGTTGCCATGTCCCATCCACTCCAGCCCCCAGCCCCTGTCCCCTCCGTCCTCCAGCCTGCCACTTGCCTATACTTCTTCCTTCCTCCTCCTCCTCCAGGGAGTCCCACCGGATCTCCCCCTCACCCCCTGAGGCCTGTGCTCCCAGAGAGCCACCTTCTCTACTCCCATGTCTTCCCCTCATTACCCTTCATCTTCTTGAGGCTATCTTTACCTGTCAGGGTGTGAGGCATTTGTTCAGTTTTTATTCTCTCCCCGTCAGTATCAAAGCTCCTGAAGAGCAGAGAACTGTGTAGTTCAGTGTTGTATTTGCAGGACTTAGAACAGAGCCTAGCTAGTCATCAGCGCTTGGGAACCCGCCCCTGAGTTAATGGGGGCATGGGGCCTGCGTGGGGTGAGAGTTACAGGGAGGGAGGGCCCTTCGTGTCCAAATCAGAGATTTTCATCTCATTTCTTTAATAATTTCTCTCCTGGTACACTAAATACTTCTCATGTTCTAAGCCATGGAAATGAATAGTAAGAAAAATCCAATTAAAACACAGCCTGTTGACTTCAATAGGCCAGGAGAACCACAATGGATTTTTTTTTTTTTTTAACTATAATTCACATGCCATTAAATTCACCCTTTTAAAATTATATAATTCAGTGGTTTTTTAGTATATTCAGAGAATTGTACCAATTCACCGCGATCCAATGCCAGAGCATTTCTATCACTCCATAAAGAAGCCCCACGCCCATTAGCAGTTACTCCCCATCGCTTCTCACCCCAAGTCCCTGGAAACCAGTAATTGTTGTCTGTGAATTTGCCTATTCTGGACATTTCTTAAGAATGGAATCATGTCATATGGGGCCTTGCTTCATCCATGTTGCTGCAGCATGAATCAGTATCTCACTCCTTCTTACGGATGAGTGATATTCCCTCGTGTGGATTTTCCACATTTTCATTATCCATTCCTCTGTTGAGGGACATTTAGATGGTTTCCGCTCTTCGAAGCCATGGGATATTAAACTCTAGGGTATCATATGGGACCTTAGACAATTTCTCTAGGTAAGGCTTCTTTTCAGGTTGCAAAAATCAATATAGGTATGAAAGATGAGGCCTGTCCATTGCTTGCTGTTTCAACATTCTAAACTGGAAAAAGGAAATTCAATATCAAAAGTCTCTCCAGCCAAATAGCGCGTAAAACGCCTTCACAGTGACACGGTTTGAAAGGAAATCCCAAGTGACTCCAGCTCCTGGAGAGCAGATCCTGGGGCTCTCTTTGCTTTTGTCTGGGAAACTGCCCAAGCTCACTACCTTCAGCGGGGGCAGTTCATGAAATGTGCCGCCTGTAGAACCCAAATCCAGCCCAGTCCAGAGCACACATGGTCTCTCTTCCTAAGACATGAATGATACGTGGGTAAATTACATTTTAACATTCTACTGTTGAGGGGTTTGTTGGGTTTTCTTTGCCTTGTTTTTAATTTTCAAATAAGTAGAGGTTTTGCATTTTTTTTTTTTTGGCTTTTGAAAGGATGGGGTACACAAGAAATGTTTGAGTCTATAAAGTGCAGCTAAACATGCATTAATTCACTCGCTTCAGTGGTTCCCAAAGTATGGCCTGTAGACACCTTCAGAAATATCCATGATGACCTTCTTGGAGTACCTGAGGTCAAAATTTCAAAATTTGCATAGTACTATCCAGACATTACTTTTTTGTCTTGCGGCTGATACAAAAACAAGAGTGGGTAAAATTGCTGGTGCCTTGGCATAAATAGTGGTTCCAATCCTTCATGGACATGATAGTCCTCCCTGCCATGCACCAAATTAAAGAAGCAACAACAAAAGTCAGTGTCACATAAGAATGCCCTCGAAGAAGCTGTCAAACTAAGACTTCTGTTCCATCTTGAAACCTGATGCGTATCTCATGAATATTCTGTGTGGCACAAGGGGAAGTGAGCAGAAAGCCCTTCTGAACACCGGTGAGGTCCACCAGGCAGGATGCCCTGTGGACCATTTGAGCTGTGACCTGCACCAGCTGCTCTCATGTGGTTACAGAATCCTGCCTAAGGGTTGCCAGGTTGGCTCAGTTGGTTAAGCCACTCACTACCTTAGGCTTAGGTCATGATCCCGGGATCCTGGCATCGAGTTCCACTCCTTGGTGAGGAGCCTGCTTCTATCTCTGCCTCTGCCTATCACTCTGCCTGCTTGTGCTCTTTCCCTCTCTCTGACAAAGAAATAACTAAATAAAATCTTAAAAAAAAAAAAAAAAGGAAAGAAAAAAAGAAAGAATCCTGCATGAGTTGAAGGCCCACCCAAAGCATCAAGGGGAGCCATTGGTTTCAGTGTAATAGAATACTGTAACTTCACGGTACAGTTTCAGGCTCCACACTGAAACGGACCTCTAAGAAACTACTTGTCGACTTTTGATGTAATTTCAAAGAGTAGCCACACTCAGGAGAAAAGATCATTAAAACACTCCTCTGTTATAACTCCGTCTCTCTGTGAAGTTGAATTTCCCTTATATATTTCAACCAGCATATGAGAATCCAGCTTCCTTCTCTTGAGCAAGACATTAAAGAGATTATAAAAATAGAAAACAAGGCCAATTTCCTCACTAACCTTTTTTGTTGGGGCAAATACTACTTATAAAATCCGTTTTTATATTCTATGGATGGAGTTTTTTTACTATTATCTTTATATAAGTCAGTATATATTTTTTTAATATTCTGCCTTAATTTATAACTTGGTAAATATCGATAGATATAACATAAACAAAAGTTTTTGGAGATCATCAATAATTTCCTAAGTGTAAAGGAGTCTAGAGACCAGAAAGTATGAGAATGAATGGTTTACCTCAGTCATCCAAATGCTGACTCGGACAATCCCTACAGTAGGCTCTTTCATTTCTTTCTCTACGTGACCTTGAAATGAATCTTCGACTTCTTCATGGTAAACCAGTCATGACCAGAAGGCTTCCCTGGACCTGAATGTGATTATTTTTGATAACCTATATATACTGATTAAAGGACCAGCATAAAAGCATGGAAGTCAGGACGTGATCATGAGACATCTTGATTTCTGAGTGTGTTAGATTTCTGAGTATGTAGATTTCTGAGTATGTTAGTTTGGTTGTATAGAAGTTTGCAGATTCATGGCAGATACGAGTTTGTAAACAGTGTGTTCAGAAGACACAGTACCTCAAGGCGCACCTGAGACTCAGTCCGTTGAGTATCTGACTCTTGGTTTCAGCTCAGGTCATGATCTCAGGGTCATGGGATCAAATCCCATGTCGGGCTCTGTACTGACTCTGCTTGGGATTCTTTCCTTCTTCCTCTCCTTCCCCCTCTGCCCCTCGCCCCCTTCTCACTCAGTCTCTCAAATAAATAAAATCTTAAAAAAAAAAAAAAAAAGACATAGCACATCAAATCCTGTATCCTTAATCAGGGAATACCACCACTACAGAGGAGTCTCCTAGATTACTGCTTACCAGCCCTACTTCAACCCAAAAACTCTAGAGTAGGGTAGGGACACATCCTGGAGTGTCTGCCACATGTGCACCCAGCACTGGAACACTGTGCTTGGCGTCTTCCATAGGAAATCTCATTTTAATATCAAAACCCCTCCAGGCATAGGTAGTTTCACTCCATCTTTTAAGTGAAGAAACTGAGTTCCCTTGGAGGTTAGTTATAAACCAACATGATACAACTAGTCACAGAACTAAGCCTGGTCTGTGTCTCCCAAACTCAATGGACTATTCCTTCTCTTCATACCGGTACCCCTCTGCCTGTCTCGTCCCATACTTTATTCTAACATAGTTTGTCCTTACATATGAGATTTTGAATAAACATTGTTGAATTGTTGAATATTTGCGTAAGATATTGTACTGCATACGCCATGGGTTTTAAATGTTTCCGTGGTACCAAAGATTTCATTATTCAGTTATTTTTAATTTTTTATCTTTTTATCAGTCATCATGATTCTTTGTTGACTACCACACCCTTCATGTAAACCCACAGTTCTTAGTCATTGCTGGATAACAAAATACTTCAAAATATGTGCCTTAATTCAGCCAAACCTTCTATGAGCCATATGCCTGGAACCATATCAGTTCTCTTCAGTCTTCCGTGATTTGCATTTATGAATCCCTTTTGGTCTGATGCCAACAACTTCATTGAGAGAAAGTAAGAAGTCTCCCAGAGACCCTCATCTATATTGTTAGCAAAGTTCTTTATTAAGGTTCAGGATGTTTCCTTTTCTCAAATACCCGTAGAATTTGGCTTTCCTTGAACAATAAGTTTTGTTTATTTTTTTTTCCACCTCATGGATCCTAAGAATTGGTTAACAAGTCAGGTTTCCTCCTTCATGTTGGTCATTGGAAATTGTTTTTAATTTGTGACCCACATTTATAGCAACTTTGTGAGACTTCTTATAATTTTTTTCTTTAATTAGCCTCGTTTGATTCCATGGTGTGACACTTGGTTCTCCTTCCTTTTTTTTTTTTTTTTTTTTTTGGTTCTCCTTCTTTTGTTCAACGATTATAAATTGATTTATCTTTGAAAGAATTCTGAAAGGATCTCTTTGGTTTCCATTTCTAATGAGCCTCTCTTCTTGTCATGCAGGTAATGTATTTGGAAATGGGAAGACCTCTGATTATCTGCTGTTGGGAAACTTTGTTTACACGGTGAGTACAGAGCATTTGCCTAGCTTGTATATAAAATCAATCCTTTCATATGTGCTCATTTTATTGTCAAATTTAACCATGTGCATTTCTGAACATAGCGTTGTTTGCACTTCCCTTTAAAAATGAAATAAAATGTTTTGACTATTAAGAGATTATATGAGGTTATTAATATGTCACTTAGGCTCACTGACTTGACAGGACTTGTTGCCATTCCCTCCTTCCTCTTAGCACACCCCCATTTCCCCTTTTCCTCTTCCTTGTCTCTTTTTCTTCATTTTTATTTTACTGCCCTTGTTAATACTTTTTTTTTTTTTTTTTTTTTTTTTTTTTTCTTTTTTTTTGCTTTCCTGAATTTATGGCAAATATTATCATACTGTTCTTGGGTGTTTAACCAGTAATGATTCTAGAGTCTCACAATAACTAAAATGGGAGAGGAATTACTCTTTGGGGACATTCCATCCACACAAGGCATGGCACCCACTGTGTTATGTCATTATCCAAACACTTACAGAGGACACACACATGAGTGCAAGCCCGTTCCTGCCATAAAGGGCCAAAAAATGTCTTAAGACCACTTTTCCCTTAGAAAAAAGGCACTACTTGGATGCTAAGGCCCGAGGTCACGTAGTTGGTGTCTGATAAGTTTACTACAACCTTCAACACTGAATCCTCAGGCCAGGGTTCCTTCCTCTGATTCCGTGTCCCTCTCCGTGCCCCCCGAGTGAAGGTGGGGAGCTGCTCCAGATAATAAGCGGCTGTCAGCATGGCTGACTTAGTTGGGAGAAAAACCATAATATGGCGTTTAAATAACTGAATGATGGGACATTGAGGCCATTAAATAACAGAGGGATCAAGTTATTTTCTAGGGCTTCTCCTTTCCGTTGACTCCACCCACGGAAGTAGTAACAGAAAAGAAAAGTATGTTTGGAGAGCTGGTGACTGGGTCTCCTGCAACGTGAGTGTAAAACAGAAATAAATATTCAATAGAGTCAGTTTAGAAATTAATCCAAGTATAGAGCAACGACGTCTCTTAGGACACGTTAAAATACTCTGGTCTCAGGAGTATTAATTTTATGTCAAATTAAGTTTATTAATTGTATGTCGCACTGTATCTCTTAGTTTTGAACTTCTTTTTAGAGTGTTAATGCGTACTTGCATTCTCACAAAAGTTTAACTTCTACAGAATTAATCCTAAATTGCCTTTAGAGATCTTGCTGAGAAAGCCTCCCCTGAGCCTCACTCTCTGACCCCATGGGGAAGGCCGTAACGCTCTTTGCAAACCTGAACTACAACAAGGCCTGCAAGCGCCTCTCGCCCAGCCGTGCTAGGCCCGCTTCTCACTCCCACCACTGCCAACTACAGGAAGTGGCCAGAATTCCGTTGACTACTAACAGTATTTGAAATTTTATTTTTAATTGTAAATAGCTACTAACAGATTACAGTGCTATGCACTGCTCTTGTGTTTTATACTCCCTGCCCTCTGAGGCAGGAGATCATTACCAGTCCCATATTACAGATGAAGAAGCTGAGACACAGATGTCAATCACCCTGTACCTTAACCAAAACACCTGATAAATGGTGGAGCCTTGACCGCGAACAGTCTGACTCCAGGGCAAGTCCAGTTAACCGTGGCCCTACCCTCTGGAAAACCCAGGGCCATTCATTAAACCTAGTGCCCTTACTTCAGAATTAGCAGCAGGGTTAGCGATGGTAATGGGTGTGTACATCCTGGAGGGTATTAACAGGCTTTTATGTCCTGATCTGTAGGGTTGTAAGTAAGTCAAGTTACAGAGTAAGTGTTTAGGTTTCTAAATATCCAGCTATTATACTACTTTTAGGATTTATCCTTAAAATTTGGAAAGTAGGGGCTTTAAGTATTACAGATGATATACAATTGAAGCAAGCTTGAAAATCCAAGTTACTGCAGACATATACTCCTCATTCAGAAATGAATCTACAGAAGCCTCGTGGATGGACTGGGAAGGTGTGCAGGGGAAGAGGATGGTGGTAGGATGCTGTTCTGGGCCCTTCTGACCGGTCACGGCCATCGTGGGCAGGCACCCTGCACCTGTGTCATTGCAAGATAGACATACAAAGCAAGCTGAGTCATCGGCCAGTCCCATAGTCTCATTCACTGTATGACGCCTGGTCTTTATAAACCTCCCTTTTAGCCATTTGAATTAACACATTTATGAAATAACATAACATTTTCCGTTCTGTTTTAGTTTGTGGTGATAACTGTGTGTCTGAAAGCTGGATTGGAGACATCATATTGGACATGGGTAAGAGCATCTCCAACCACAACCGAGGCGTGTCTCACTTACTTACGTGTTATCACGGACATTGTCGTTCTTCATTCTTCCTTTATGTGTCCCTGTACCCTTGTTCCGTGGATTGTTCATTGGGAGGGGTCTTGGGTGGAGGGAGAGGAACCAGGAATTCTAGTGTGTCTAGTTTGGAAACAGCAAATGAAAAAAAACCTCACATGAGTTTATGGACCACAAGATTTCCAGAACCTTTACTATATTATTTTGACTATCCCAGGAAGGAGAGAGGCTTCCAAAACTTGACTAAGAACCTTACTTAGTTGAGCATGTCACAAGACACATTTCATAGAAAACCCATTGGAAAATGATTTCGAAAACTGGGAACATGAGCGAAAGATTTGTCCTCGGACATTTCTAAATATCCAGTCAGGATAAAAACAAGTTCCATTTTAGAACATTAGTTCTGAAGTAGATTCACATCCAGGTAGAGAGATCCAGGAAACAAAAGGAAATGAAGGTTTGATGCGCAGGGGAAAGACGGGCCCACGAGACGTGGATCAGACAGTCCTGACATCCAGGTAGCGTTCTCACAGGTGGTGTCTAGCCACTTTAGGTGAGAGTGTGCAAAGCAAAAATAAAGGAGGTTAAAGATGGTAGCAGATTGAAAAAAAAAAAAAAAAAAGAGGAGAATCAGAGGAGAGAGGCCCCCAAAGAAGGTTGAGAGGGAAGAGTTGGAAATGCCAGCCCCGCAAACATCTTAGCTGTTGGGGAAGACACTAGCATTAGCACCGATGAAACATCCTGTTAAAACACACACACATCATTATTCAGAAATTCCTAGAAAGAATACTTTATGGTGTAGTAAAAAAGTAATAAGGGCATTTGCAAAAGCTGTGTGTGTGTGTGTGTGTGTGTGTGTGTGTGTGTACACTCAGTCTCCCTGGAAGTCTCGTGTCTCACTTTCCCTTCCTTCGCAGTTCAGCCACATAGCGATTTGGGGCAGCATCGCACTCTGGGTGGTGTTTTTTGGCATCTACTCGTCTCTGTGGCCTGCCGTTCCGATGGCCCCCGATATGTCAGGAGAGGTAAGGTGTCCCCATCACTCATGACAGACAAATCTGGAAAATTGGTATTCATTAGTGAGCCCTAATTGTTCAGCTTGGATTTATGTCAAAATAGTATTTGACCATTTAAAAGCTATTCTTAAACTCCACGGTTGCAAGTGATAAATCTTGAGGGACTATTTTACACTTGGACATTTTACTTAAATCTGACTTATCCTTTCATAAGCATAGCTAGAACCATAAACTATGGTCGTCGGGGGCTTGAATCATGTTAAGAATCTCTACCCAGAAGATGCCATTTTAAAATTAGACCGTAAATCCACAGATACATTTTGGAGAAGCAATCTGGGGAAATGGCAAGCTTACGTCTTTGGGACAGTCTATCATTTCTTCCGTTATCTCTTATTCTAAAGAAAAGTCTACTGTCACTGGATTAAATGTACTTTCTGAGAGTCTTCCTAAATGATACCAGTTTGGTTTTCATTTTGAACGAGTTAGGGCATCTGACGGTGCGGCCTTATCACAGTCCATTTTCAATCCTGTCTGTCAGTTTCTTATTACACGGGTAGGAATTGAGTTATTAGGTGTTCATGGGGGAGTGTCACAAGATCTCCTTTCCTTCAGAAGAGATTCCAGCAGTAGGAAGGTTTATGATTTCAATTGTAGGAAATTTGACATAAAATGTATAAAAGAAAATGTGGAAAACATTTCAGGATTTCCTGTGACCTCACAGTAACTTGCAAACCAAGGAAATGTGAGCTCCATTCCTACACTGTTGTCCTGCAGCCTCAGGAAAGCTTTCCAGTGGTTTCCATGGATTTGTTGCCCCTAAGTACCGCCTGAGTACCTTTCACTTTTGACAGTCTGGTTTATAGATCATTTTCATGAAATTTTATCTGACAGCATCCTGCTTTTTATAAATTAGCAGAATGCAGACACACTTTAAGAAAAAAATTTTGTGGTTAAATTTATTAGAGAGAGGCATTATATACTATTACAGCAAAACCAGACATATCAAGGAACAAGTATTTCCTTCCACCAAAAGTGAAGGCCGCTTTTGAAACATGTACTGTGAACTCTAGCAGATTTACAGCATGTATTTTGAGGAAAACAGAGAGAAAGCTATGAACGCACCTCCTCCCTACCTTGGTTTGAGCCCTTTTTCCCTGAAGAAATAAAATCCAAGACCGTATATGTCTGAAGATGCCACTTGGAAAAATTGGTTCTATTCTTTGTGTCCATTTGACGGGCTCTGTCTGATTGAACCTGCTTTTCCCTCAGGTTAATTTCAACATAATGTCATTTTCACAAGACCTCATTTTATCTTGTTTCTTAATGCTTTGTCTTCGAGATGAAGGACCCGAGAGATATTGAGATTCAGATAGTTTAAGCAACTGAAGCCAACAGCTTTTGATGACAAGAACAGAGTTTTTGACCACCTACTTCTAGAACAAGTGTGAAGTTTGATTGGCTTCTTGCCAACCAAATATAATTCTAGCCTTGCCTGTAGAATTCCTGGTATTACCCAAACACAAAACTTAATATCATCTCTTGGGACTTGCGGTGATGCTGTGTTTAATTCGAAGTGAAATGAATGTCAGTACTCGATCACGTTTCTGTTCACTTCATATACAGTGGGAAGTGCTAACAGGGGTTCTTTTTCTTGTTATTTTATTACTCCTGATGCTTTGAATATAATGTTTAAATAGCTGGGGCTCCATTGAAAATATGAAGAATGGATTAATTTACCCATAGGCTTGACTGGTTTGTCCAAAATGTAAGTCAGTTGAATTTATTCAAAGAAAATACTTTAAATATATGTAGTACTTAGTGCTTACAAAGCATTTTGATATATGTGTATGTGGGCAAATGAGCCTCTCAACAACTCCCAAGACAGGGTTTAACAAGTATGCCACTCAGATTCTCCGGGATAGAGAGTCCACATTTGCTGTTTCCTGGGCCTAGAGCAATGGATCCCAAGAAATATTTGTAGCAATACTCAATGTTGGACATTCTTACTACATGTAGAGAGTCACTAGTTCTACTATAATCCAGTTATTTTCAGAAAGAAGGAACTACCCTTAGGTTTACATTTTTTCTAAGCTTAAAATTCTATCTTGCAATCAAGAGTATAGCCAGAAACAGGGGTGCCTGAGCGGCTCAGTGGGTCAAGCAGCTGCCTCTTGATGTCGGTTTAGATCATCATCTCAGGGTCCTGGGATCAAGCCCCGCATTGTGCTCCACACACAGTTCAAGTCTGCTTGTCCCTCCCCGTTGGCCCCTCTTCCTGCTCGTTCTCTCTCTCTCTCTTCTTCTCTGAAATAAGTAAAATCTTTATTTTAAAAAAGAGTATATAGCCAGGGGGCACCTGGGTGGCTCAGTGGGTTAAAGCCTCTGCCTTCGGTTCAGGTCATGATCCCAGAGTCCTGGGATCAAGCCCCGCATCGGGCTCTCTGCTCAGCAGGGAGCCTGCTTCCTCCTCTCTCTCTGCCTGCCTCTCTGCCTGCTTGTGATCTCGGTCTGTCAAATAAATAAAATCTTAAAAAAAAAAAAAAGAGTATAGCCAGGTACATACATACATGCATATATACAAACATGCAAATATATGAAAAATTCATTTATTTACCAATATCTCTGTGTGTGTGTGTGTGTGTGTGTGTGTGTGTGTATGTATAAAATTGGCCAGCCATCCTGGATAAAATTTACTTATGCATCTGTTAACTTTCATAGCAAAATACTATTATATATTACATATATTACTGAGAGTTACCTATAGTAATATATTACTACAAATAATATTGGGCTCAGTATAAATCTTAGCCTTCCTCAATCTGATGTGTTTAATGTAATCCACATAATGAAACATGGCCCGGAGCAGCCCCCAGGACTTAAGGTTCCTCCACAGGATTTGTGAGGTAGTGTGTGGTAACTTTCTGTCACAACCACCACACGGCCTCGGTGTCTGATTCCCCACACTGTACCCTAGGACTCCAGTTCTATCCTGTACTAATGTGACAGTAATTCTTCCTAAATCAAAACAATTAATTAAATATGTATGTGTGTCTTGGTTGCCTAAAAGCCCTGCAGGATAGTACAGAATTATGAGAGATGGAGTCAGACTGAAAAGAGCAGCCCAGCTCCCCCATCCTGGTTCAAGTGGTATTTTGGAGGGCGCTACACTGTGTGGCATCAACAGGACAGAGAAGTTCTTCAAAAAGGCAGCCAAGATCTGGGAGAAATAATGCCACCATTAATACCTGGTGTGTCTTAAACACCATATCCCCAGAACTTCTCTAAGTACTTCATACACATTCCTTCAGTCAACACTTTACCAGTAATTTGTTGACGTTCTTCAAAGTGTCAGGCACTGTTCTAGACACTGTGGATTCATTAGTGAATAAAATAGACAAAAAGTCATGTACTTCTCAGCCTCCTTTTTTTAGTGGAAGAAGACAAAACAATGACATGAAATCTATAGGCGGAAAGAAGTATATAAAGAAAAAAATATAGCAAGCACTGGGGACCAAGAGCCAACACTTTCAGTCATGCTCCCCACAGAACCTTGTGGCTTTTATTTCTGGTCAGATCAGGAGCCACTGGAGGGACTGTAGAGGGAGGTATTGGGATCTGACTTGGGTTTTCGGGGCAGGACCAGGGCTGCTGTGTTGTAAACCATTTAGGAAGTTTATCCCAGTACCCAGGTGAGAGAAGATGTTGGTGTAGGCCAGGCGAACTTTAAAGGTCGAGCAGATGGGATTTGCCGGCCACCTGGATGGGAGGAGTGAGAGGAATAAAAAGCAAGGCAGACCCCATCATGTCGTCCATGAACTTCATCAGGATGTGCTTGTCCTCAGGTCACTGGCTCTTCATGGAAAACCTGTTACAACCAGTTGAAAGATGAGAAAACAGAGACACAGAGAAGACACAGGGGCTGATTTTGGCTCAAAAAGTGCATCTTTCAAACATCTGGAGAGCCAATGGGTCATGATGTCTAGCAGCAGAACAGGAGGCTGAGCTCATTTAACCACCTCTTTCTGTGCCCGGTGGCCGGCGGGGACACTTTGGCAGAATCTGTCATCCGCACCTCCAAGGCTGCCTTCCAGCACCTAAGATTCAGATCTCTGTGCCCTCCTCTTCACCCTGCTCCCTCCAGAGGAACATCTGAATTGTCGCGAGGGCACAGGCTGTTTTGTTCTAGTTCACGGGCTGTCAGGGTGCCGTACGCAAATTAGGCAACTTACGGGTACAGGTCTCATGCTTCTATATTCAGATGGACTCGTGTTCACACATAGATCAGGATTGTCTAGTCCTGTCCAATTTACATTCTTAGTTCATCTTTGCAGCCCCGTCTGAAGACAGAGCCGTTTCTCTCAACACGTTCGAAGAGAATCCTTGCAACGCTGAGAGGGGACAGGAAGGGAACCGACATTTACTGTGCACACAGCATGTGCAGCAGGCGCTGTGTGTGATTTCCAGCATTCCTTGTTTTATTTATTTTTTTTTAATTTTTTATTTTTTATAAACATATATTTTTATCCCCAGGGGTACAGGTCTGTGAATCACCAGGTTTACACACTTCACAGCACTCACCAAAACACATACCCTCCCCAATGTCCATAATCCCACCCCCTTCTCCCAACCTCCCTCCCCCCAGCAACCCTCAGTTTGTTTTGTGAGATTAAGAGTCACTTATGGTTTGTCTCCCTCCCAATTCCATCGTGTTTCATTGATTCTTCTTCTACCCACTTAAGCCCCCATGTTGCATCACCACTTCCTCATATCAGGGAGATCATATGATAGTTGTCTTTCTCCGCTTGACTTATTTAAATCCATGTAATAATAAACCTTTGTGGTAGGCAAAGTGATAGCAGGTAGCCCAGAGAATTCATCCCAGGTCTTCTCAAATCCACTGGCTTCCTGGTTTCCTCTAACATTCTAAGGATCTAAATACCTTCTCTTTGGGCCCTGGCTCTTTTATACCCCCAGGTGGGAAATTCTTCTTCTTTTTTTTTTTTTTCTTTCTCTCCTGCAGCCATCTTCTCTGCACTCCACTGATGTCCCTGATTTAGCTGCTATTCCCCCGGACACCCACAGCCCTGATCAGTTTCCCTAAGTTAGCCAGGTGTGGACATCTCTTTTCAAAAGCACGCAGATTTTTAATTCTCCCTTTTCCACATGTACCTAACCCCCTAACCCATAATTAGAAATGCCATCTCACTTCACATCCTGGCCTCTTCTTGACCACAGTATTAAGATAACCAATACCCATCATATTAAAAAAGATGCTTATGAAATCGAAAACCCAATCATCCCATTATCATTGGAGAATTCCCAGTTTCCACTCTGATAGTAATAGGGCCTCGTCAGTCGCCAGCATAGCACATTCCTTGCCTTCACTATGGGCATTCACGGCAACATGGGGAATTGTACATTTCACGGACACAGAGTTGTTACACACAGTTCGCAAGTTCTCGTGGCTTGTGAGTGCGCTGAGACGGGAATGCAGCGTCTGCGTTCAATCTCCGTACACACTGTCCTCTGTCCTCTGTTCTCTGTGCCCTCTATGTTTCTCTCCCTTGTCTCATCCCTCTCCATGGAGGCGTTTCCTCCCAGCCTCATCAGCCTTAAGGACGTGAGATGCCTTTTTCATATGACTGACAACCATCAAAGTAGGTGCATCCAGTTGGTAGACTAAGCCCGTTGTCTGTATGTATTATTTCTATCATCAGCCGTCCTCAAGAGCTATACTAGCTCTTCCCACGGATCGCAGGTTCTTTTCACACCATCAGATCGATTCTTTTCCCCTGCCTTCAGCACATTCTACATGCACAAAGTTCCAAAAATGGTTCCCCAAATATCTCAGAGTTGAATGCCGTCTTGGATGACTCCAGCTACAGCCAGACTGGGTGGCTCTCAGTTGGTGGGCAGGGTGTCGCCGTTTGGGAACATTCCTTCCTATAGCTTTTGCACTTTGTTTCCATTAGAGTAATTCTCCATCTCGATCCAGAATAGTGATTTGATGCTAATGATTAACAAGTATCCCAGGAACTGGGATTATGGACATGATTATCTGTTACAAGGGAATGCTGACATCAGGGCAGGGGAACGGTGGATTATACAAAGGTAGAGCATGCAACAGTAAGAAATTACAGAGGAGAGGAAAAAGCAAAAGAAAATAGTGCAAAGGCTTGGCTGCAACTTTAAATATGTCTCTGTCTTCCTCTCACAAATATGGTTGTGATTTAAGAGGAGGATTTTTTTTTTTCTTCAGACCTGACTTGTATTTTTTCACACCAGTGCAACAATTTATAGGGTAAGGTAGACCCTGGGGAGAAGTGCTATGTTACATAAACATATGCTAGCCTGCTTTTCCGACTTGTCTAGATGATGTTACTGGGCTTGGTATGGTTTGGTTTGGTTTGGTTTTAATTTCCAGAAGAAAATAGTGTAGTCACTATGATGAGTGTGCCAGATTAAAAACTAAAAAGCAAAGTACATACATCAGGGATCATTTCATATCACGATGAATACCAGAAGCTTAGTATCGGCAAAACTTTTAAATTTATCGTGGCTTTGCAGACATGCAGCGTAAAGCACTCCCCAACACCATCTGGTCCTGCTCTCCCTGGCCTAAGGGATCTATAAAACTACCGGAGGAAATTGAAGTTAAGGAACAAGCATGTGTTTTACAGAATTTCAGATCTCTTGATTGAGGTTTGTAAAGTCCCTCTGAAAAACAATAAAAATCTTTGTTGAACTCTTTGGTGTCACCCCTGTAGGAAAGGTATTAATAAACTACATTAGTGATACGATTTTCCTAAATTGTGCCATTGACCACTTGGCCACTGGGCCAAGACGATGAATTACTTTACACATGAGGAGTTTCCTGGTTAAAATAGTCTTTATTCATCTATCAGCTTTTAATTACCTAGATGGCATGTGCTCATTTGTGGGTCACAAGACCAGCCCTTGCAGATGGGGTGGGGCAGTATTATGATACAGTAGAGTCTCATCCAAGATGACTGTGCTTAGCCGAGTAGCCTGGAGGGAACAAGGACCCTGAAGTCTGTCACATGTTCTTCAGTAGCCAGCAGTTGGGAACCCATCCAGCAAAACACGCTATTGGTCACCAGGCCTCGTGCCCCTGCAGTAAATGAGACAGGCCAGATTTCCACAGTGCTGAAGGCAGCTGGCGGCATAGCCGCTTCCAAGCCCAAGTAAGGAGAAGCTGTGAGGAAACACTAAGAAACAGGGGCCCCTGGGTGGCTCAGTCAGTTAAGCCTCTGCTTTGAGCTAAGGTCATGATTCCAGGGTCCTGGGATCAAGCCCCACGCCGGGCTCCCTAGTTGGGGGTTGGGGGCCCTACTTCTCCCTCTCCCCCCTGCCTGCTACTCCCCACTGCTCCTGCTCTTTCTCTCTCTCTCTCAAATAGATAAAATCTTAAAAAAAAAAAAAAAACTATGAAGCAGAGAAAGGTGTGGAGAGACAACTATAATAGCAAATCAGGACTTTTTTTTTTTTTTTAAGATTTTATTTATTTATTTGACAATTAGGTAGAGACACAGGGAGAGAGAGAGGAGGCAGGCTCCCTGCCGAGCAGAGAGCCCGATGTGGGGCTCGATCCCAGGACCCTGAGATCATGACCTGAGCCGAAGGCAGAGGCTTTAACCCACTGAGCCACCCAGGTACCCCATATCAGGACATTTTAAAGTTAGAGCTATCTTTAGAGTCGTTGTAACAGCTGACTTTCTGTCGATGAGGTATCTTTAATGACAATACAAGAGCAAACATACTGAGTGTCCAGTGTAGGCCAGGTTCTGTGTTGGGCAATGGAGGATGGAGAGGAATGGAATCTGTTCTTGCCCCTAAGGATCTCATTGCTAATGATGGGATGTTGGTGACATCAACACAAGAGATGATATGGTGGACCCAAAATGCCACGACCATGGGCAAGCCCTAGGAAATTGAACAGAGCCTGCTGTTAGTAGAACAGAGCTTTGCCTGTTCTCTCGAGACCATTCATTCTTGTATTCATTCATTCCATAAACATGGGTTGACTGCTTAATGGTGCCAGACACCATGTCTAAGTAATGGGTTCATGAGGCCAGATCCGCATCAGCAGGTGGGGTGAGGGGACCAGGGAACGGGATGGAGAAACAATCACTAAATCAGGTAACAGATAACTAAAGGATGAAAGACTAATAATCATCTCACAAAGTGATAGGAAGAAAACAGGGTGCTCTGCTATGTGGCAGGACAAGAATGCTACTCCGGGAAGGTCTTTTTGAAGAAGGAATGATTAAGCTAAGACTCAAAGTGATGCATGTTTGAAGAAGAGCATTTCAGGACTGAGAGACCAGCAGGTGCCTGTGCTCCAAGGCAGGAATCCTGGAGCAGAGAGGGTGGGAGAAAGTGCTATGGGGAGTCAATGAGATGGGCAGAGGGCAGATCATCTCCACAAGCTCAGCATTCTTGCTCAGAAGACCAGCGCAGCTTGTTTCTGAGTTACGTGCCAGGGATTCCCTCAGAAAGGCTCATAAAGGAAACCTCAGATGTCACGGTGTGATCTGCTTCAGTAAAGCTCATAATTGAACACAATTCTTGCATTCCCTGTTAGACTAAGATAAAGATATTGTCAGTGAGTGGTCCAAAGCTGCTTTGTTTCATGTTATCACTCAGGCTCCCCAGCACATATCATCTGAACCAAGTGATTTTTTTGGCATATTTTCTGATGCTTAAAAAAAAAACATCAAATAGTTGTAGACGAAATGATAGCAATTTGTTTCTCTCTCAAGTAAAAGACATTGGTGATGGCAGACAGTCAAAGGCTGGTGTGGCACCTGCACAGTCCTCAAGAACCAGGTTCTTGCTCTTTACTGCTCTGCTGACCTCATAATCCAAAATGGCTGCTTCCACGCTAGCCATTTTACCAACATTCCAGCCAATAACAAAAGGAGGAAGAAAGGTTAACCCTTTCTCTTTGATGCTTTCTCCTAGACATGGCCCACCACATTTCCACTTAGATCTCATTGGCCAAGAGCTAGTAATATGGCCACATACAGCTGCAACAAGACAGATGGAGGAATATAGTCTGAGCTAGCAGACCAAGTGTCCAGCCAAAAATCAAGTGTTTGCATCTAAGAAGGGGAGGAGGAATATAGTAGGGAACAACTAGAAGTTTTTGCCATGAAAGTCATTTTTCAGCATAAGCCATTTAACAGCCTTTATAGGTCTTTCTTATAGCAAAGTGCTTTTTGATTTTTTGAGTGTTTTAAAAATGACTTCCGAAAAGAGATGTTTATTATGTGACAGGATGGAGGCATTAACTGATGCTCTGGTGGTACTCATTTTACAGTTTGTAAACATATCAAATCAACATGTATACCTTACACTACATAATGTGATGTGTCAATTGTATCTCAGTAAAGCCGGAAAATAAATTTCAAAATTTTAAAAGTAACTTTCTACACTCTGAGATATAGGTCAGCATATCTCAGAGATTGAATTACTAGTAATCCAACAATTGTTGCTTTCTGAGATGGTTTTTGATGTAAAGAGCATTCACAAAATTCTAAAAAAAAAAATCCTGCAGGAATGATAGAAGAAGTAAACAGGTTAAGATGGTGTTCCCCAACTTATACAACTTATCCAAGAACATCGTAACATTTTAAAATTACATTTCTTATAATAAAAAGAGTATCTGCTTACTACTTCTGCCCCCATTTTTCTACTTTTAACTTTTTTAAAAAAGCACAATAAGGAAGATTAAATTAAAACAAGTTCTGTTCTTAATTAGTTTCACTATTCTGGGAACTAGATCCCTCGAAAATAGAGTTTCAGAGCCACACATATCCTGGTACTCTGGGCTCCCTTTTAGAAAAGATGATTTTGCATGTTCAGTTCTCAGTATATATTGGTATGTAGTAAAATTCAACTTTCTTTTTTAAAAAAAAGTTAACTCACCGCTTCCGGTCCCAGCTCACTCCCTCTCTGTCCCTTTCCTCTGAATATTTTTCTTAATCTTGTCTCATTCCTCCCTTTGCCAGAGGGTGGAGGTACAAAGACTTCTCCTGGCAGGGACAGCTAGATTGAACATCGGTTCCGAGTCCCTCAAAGTGATCACTTCTGCTTCTGCGCATCCCCACCATCCAGAAATGTCCATGGGGGGCAAAAAGCACATAAAGGCTAGGAGCTGCTACCCCATTTGCCTATTTTTTTTCTAGGCTTTGGAACAATTTGCATCTTTTCTACATTTTTTGTTTGTTTATTTGGAGTAGGCCAAGCCAAGGTTTTTCTTTGTCTCTGAGTAATCAAGAGCTTCTGGGAATAATTGCAAACATAGCTGGAGTTTATTCGAAACACTCTTTTTCTTAGTTATTTTCTGGGTGTTCTGCCCTGTCTGTTTTTATGGGGAAACTAATAATTCATCCTGTAGAACAGCCCAGGCAGCTCACTACAACCGAGATTTACAGAGTGCCTAGGTATCAAGACCTATCCTGAATGTTTGTGGTTCATAAGGTGAAAAATAGAGAGTCGTCCTGAGGAGGTTGTGTTGTATGGATTAAAAAAACAGATCAAAGGTAATTATAATGAAGGATGCTAATTATTGTGATCAGGATGCCCAGGGGCTAGTAGAGGACAGGACCCTCAAACCCCAGGCTAGAGTTTAGATAGTTCCTTGGTACTGCCGTTCCTCATGCTGTCCAAGAAGGCAAGTGCAGGAAGGATTCTCCAAGTAGAAAACAGCTCAAGCAAAGAAGGAGTTTGGGGTGGCCATGGAAGGGAAAGGTTGGAGCTAGAACTGAAAAGTTAAGCAAAGAAATCTACTCTAACGTCATTAACATCATTACTTTAAGCCATGGTGGATCACTTTTCATTAAGGAATACATAGTATTCTAGAAAGTACCTGAGACCATAGAATAAACATTTGGGTCAGAGGACATGATAAATCAATGCTAATAATAAGTTAGTCAGAGATGAAAAACATTTTCAATTTTGACATGAATATATGAAAGTCGAAAAATTGCGAGAATTTTTTTCAGTGAAAGTAAGACATCCGAGACCTTTCTCAGGGATAAACATCTCAGAATGTAGAACTTGGCATGTGCATTCCTCTGTCGTTGGGTTTTATCGGAGGGAAGTTTTTACTTCCATCTTGGGTAGTCACTGAAGGAAAGACCCAGAAAATTTGTATGAAAAGAAACAGTACCTAAAAACCTGAAGTTGAGCACTGATTTTTTTTTTTTTTAATGAAAATGATTTCATGAAGAAGATGCTTCCAGGGGACACCAGAAGGCTTATAGACAGAGACAGAGGAGGCAGCACGAGGTGTTATGTGAGCTCATAACTTGGTGAATGGTTTTAAAAAAAAGAAGTGGGAGGTCATGTGATATAAGGATCCTCGCATAGGCAGGGAGGGTTGCTCTACCAAGATATTTCAAAGGTACTGTGGCCAGAAAGCACAATTACACTCTTGGGTCTGACACCCTACTGACCAAATCCAAAAAAAAGCTCATAATGGGATATATAAGCTATATATAATACATGTTTGGACTTTTTCTTTTCCCCAAAACTTGTTAACTCCCTTGGGAAAGCCCTCAATCTTCAAAAATAAGCCCTTCAACACAAAGAAAATGTAAGGTCCCATTCACAGCAACAAGAGAGACTTTAGCCAGTTACATATAGAGGTAGTGAGAAGAAAGCTAGAAAATGAGACAAATGAGAGAAATTTAAAAAAAAAAAAATTGAATAAATAAACATACCATGTTCCTGAAGGGAACAATCACTATTGAATTGTCCCTTCTTCCCAATTAAAGAACCATTTGGGGAAAAAGAAAAAGAAAATACATCTTCTCTGCTTGACTGTAACTGAGCCTAGGAAGATAATCCTAAATGTGGAAAGAGAGGTGAGGGTCTGGTTGAAAATAGTGGCTTTATTATAACTCTCTTGAATGTTTCTCATATCAGTGAAAATTGATGATATTCCTGCTTTATAAAGTGAAATTCATAATTCTGATTTGTGGGAGTAGCTTAGAGTCATTAAGTTCACTTTGGAAAATAGAGGGAAAAGGAGAGAAGTAGCACTACCCCCCTTTCCAAAGGTAATCACTGTTAACACACTAGTCCAGTTTTTTTTCTTAACTCTCCATTTGTACCCTTAACTTGGATTAAATTATTTATTCTTTCAACAATTATGTGTCAAAGGACTATTCTAGTTGCTGGGGATATGGCAGTGAACAAAAGAGAAAACTGCTGGCCACAGGTGCTTATATTTTCCATATAATATATGGAGGGGGACAAAAATCTAAATCTGTTCTGTGGCCCACCAGATGGTAGTAAGGGCCATGGTAGTAAGAGCTGTCGCATAGGGAAGAGCATAGAAAGATCTAATATGGGAGTGGGTGTTACTTTTAAGTGGCGTGGTCATGGAAGGCATCCCTGGAAAGGTGACCTTGAGGAGCGCCTGTGGCTCAGTGGGTTGCTCAGGTGGGTTAGTGGGTGAAAGCCTCTGCCTTCAGCTCAGGTCATGGTCCCAGGGTCCTGGGATCGAGCCCTGCATTGGGCTCTCTGCTCAGCAGGGAGCCTGCTTCCTCCTCTCTCTCTGCCTGCCTCTCTGCCTACTTGTGATCTCTGTCTGTCAAATAAATAAATAAAATCTTTAATTTAAAAAAAAAAAGAAAGAAAGGTGACCTTGAGCAGAGATGAGAAGACATGGTGGGAAGTTAGACCAGGGTGGAAGGGCTGTGCAGTGGGTAGAGTCTGGGTTTGCGGGGGAAGAGGATTTTTGTTCTTGGAATACTTGTAATTTTTTAAACATGTTTTATCTGATAAACACATATGTACATAATTTGCCAGATCCTTTTAAACACTTTTAAGTCTACAGTTTGGTGACATTCTAAGTACACTCAGTGTGCTGCAACCTTGACCACCACCCATGTCCAGAACTTTTCCATCATCCCAAACCGAAACTCCATATGCATTCGTTACTCCCTGTTCCTTCCTCCCCCAACACTGCCCCCCAACTCCGGCCCCGCAATCACTGTTCTACCTTTGGTCTCTGAATTTGCCTATCCTAGGCACTGCAGATACATGGAATCAAAGACGGTATGTCCTTTTGTGTCTTACTTACTTCGTTTAGCTTGTTTCATTTAGCAGGATTCATCTGTTGTAGCATGCGTCCAGATTTTTTTAGGCTGATACCCCATTGCATGTAGTCTATAGATTTATCTATTAAATGTCTCCATTTGTTTATTGATATTTCCACCTTTTAGCTGTTGTGAATGATGCTACTCTGAACATCGACGTGGATTGTGTTATTAAGTAGAGCAGATTGGGTTTGTGAAAGATTGGATGTTTGGGAGGAAAGGGGGGAAGCCTCGTCAGCCTTTTGGCCAGAGCAGCTGGAAGGATGAAGTTTGTATTTGTTGAGATGGGGAAGACTGAGATGATATAGTCTTCTTTTTTAGTGGCATTGCAAAGTATTCATGTATCTAATAAAAGCCTTCAATGTTGGTGGGAGACCTTCCTTCTCTTCCTGCCCATTCTGTATCCTTTCCCAACATCCCCCACCAAAATATGTCATTTCCAGGTATCATACTTTCCCTGATTCACTGAAATATTTCTGTTGGTTCAGATGGGGGAGGAGATAGTTTAACATACCTCATTTTTAATGCATCATGCTTAGCTTTGTTTGCTTTAAGATTTTATTTTTAAGTAATCTCTATACCCAACATGGAGCTCAAAACCCACAACCCCAAGGTCAAGAGTCATACGTTCTACTGACTGAGACAGCCAAGTGCCTCTGTTCCTCTACTTTTTTAACAGAAAAGACAACCTATGTTGAAAAAGGATGATTAAGGAGCTGGATCAACCTTGTCTCCCACCTCCCCAGATCACATAAACACGTAGTTATAACTGCTCCCGGGATAACTCCATGCCAGAACACAAGAAAACCAAGCCAAGTGTCACCACCGCATTTCAGGAGCAGAGTCCCAAGGCTCTGGTGTGTCTGACTTTCGATCTCTCCCAACACTGGGTTGTAAGAATTATTTAGTAAACAGCCCTTTTTCTGAGCACCTGCTTGGTGGTTAAGCACTTTGGTTGTGAGAACTCAGGATACATTTCTTCGTCTTCTAGAGAGTATGGTCTAACAGGAAGACAGACAAGCAACTAGAAAATGGGGGCTAGGTGCCATCAAAATGGAAGCCCAGAGTAAGGTCAGCTCACCCAAGTCTAAGGAAGAAGGTTCCATCCAATGGGAGAATTAAACAGGGGGTCAGAGATGGAAGGGCCCAAGGACAAGAGTGTGCATGGGCACTTTCCAAGAACTGAAACACACATGTGTAGCTAGAGATGAGGGCTGGCTTAAGAGATGGCTCCTGGGAAGCAAACAGAAGTCAAGTAGGTAAGGTCTTAAAATCCTATTAAGGATTTTGTACTGCACCCTCAGGATAGTAGGAAGCCGTGGAATAGGTTGTGCATCCCAGAACTGCTAAAAGATTGTGATTGATCCCCGTAGAGATAATAGAAACCACCAACCTTCCCAGGAAGTGTGTTCACATGCTAACAGAAGCCTCCTGACAGACCGCTGGGATATTTTACCTTTCCCTTTATTTAGGGCTCTTTAAGACAATCCGTTTTCTAATAATTATAGTCTGTGAACAGCATCTTGAACAGCTTGGATAATAAACCCTAATATGGATGTACATCTCTGTAACCAGCTGCATGGTGTCCTGTTCATTTTCACTGATGTTTTCCTATTTAAAAGAACCCACATTTAATATTTGCATTCCCCAGAATTAGTTCCAGGGGATGTGTTAGTAAGCAGAATGTGACAAAAGCATTTCATGTGGATAAACACACTTGGAAACCTTGATTTAAAAAACTGTTCAAGGGTACCTGAGTGGCTCAGTTGGTTAAGCAACTGCCTTCAGCTCAGGCCATGGTCCCAGAGTCCCAGGATCAAGTCCCACATCAGGCTTCCGGCTCTGTGGCGAGTCAGCTTCTTGCTCTGACCTGCTCCCCTCTCGAGCTCTCTCTGACTCTCTCTCTCAAATAAATAAATAAATTTATTAAGTAAGTAAGTAAAATAAAAAACGTTTCAGGGGTGCCTGGTTGGCTCAGTTGGAAGAGCTTATGATTCTTGATCTCAGGGTCGTCTGTTCGATGGTTTGATGTAGAGATTACTTAAATAAAACAATTTGTAAATAAGTAAATAACTGTTCAGTAGGGTTCTTTACAGCAATTTCTCAAAGCCTCAAATATGCTAGTTTGCCATGTGACTCTTAAGGGGGTGCTGCTGTGGTTTCTTTATACCTTTACTAAGCCTTGGGCCATAACATGCTTTTGGGGGCTTGTGCTCTTAGGACTAGTAACCACAGAACTGTTTCATGGGATACTAACCTATATGCAAAAGCTGTCCCAAATTTCAACACATAGTTCCAGAAATTAAATTATCAAATTAACAGGAATGAATGTTTATATCTTTGAAGCACATTGCCAAATACTTTCCCCAAAGGCGAGTATCTCGCCAGTAGGAATATAAATTATCACAAAGAGCTGTTTCTCCCACACCAGCTGTGATAGTGAATTGTTTCAATCTGATCTAATCTGTAGTGTTTCTATGACTACACAGAGGCGCAACACTTTCCCATGTATTGATTACTTGCTGCTGCTTTTGTGAATACCTTCTCTAGTCTTCTGCCTATTTATTGGGATCTTAGCTGTTCTTATGAAGATAAATGGTCTATTTTTATAATCCAGTATGAATGCAGAATTTCATATATTTGTGGCAGTCATTCATTCTCCAGTTTCTTGTTTATCATTTACTTTCTAGTTATGTTCTTTTAGAACATGGGGAACTTAGACATTTTTATGAATCCGTTCTTTAAAACATTTCTTCTTACAACTTTTGTTTTTGTTTTACTGTTCTTAAGCTTAAAAGGCTCTTTTATAAAGCCTTATCTAGACACTTAATAATCACTCCTTGGTTTTTTTGTTATTATTGACATGAACTCTTCACCTCCCTGGAATTTATATTAATTTATCTTGCTGTCCTCCCTCCCCTCTGCAAAACAACTAAGCAAGATTTACAGCACTGTTTTCTGAATAATTTTCCCTTCCTAAATTATTATGCCCCGACAGTCTAATAATTTTTATGAAAAAGATAATTTGTCTCCAGTTCCTAAATTAACAAATATAGATGAATGGCAACTTACTAGTGGTCCCTTACCTTGGTCAGTTTCAGTCTTGAGATGAACATACATTGTGACATTTACAAGCTGACTTACACTGAATTTTGATACTGTGACAAACATGTCCTTCCTTGAAGCTAATAGAGAAGACCACTAGAAAGAAATATCTAGGTATTTGAAGAAATTTGAAAACTAAGTGAAGAAGGGAAAGGTTATCAATCACTGTCCGTAGTAAAAGGAGCTCCTCTACAAACAGCATGAGGTTTAAGTCCTCGTCTACTTTCCAGCTGAGGAAGCAGAGTTACGTCCTGTCCCCAGAGGAGTGTGAGAGCTGGGAAGAGAGAGCAGTGCCAGGACTACTCAGGTCTGTTTATGATCAGTCCTGCTCCAACCAGGGTCCAAGGAGGTAGTCTGAGGAGTAAGAGTCATAGTCCACCAGTCTGACATTTAATGTTGAAAAGGCAGGGTAGAGGAAAGAACCTGGATCCTAAGCTGGGTAGACAGGTAGCACATTTAAAGTCCCTCTCCTACAAGACTGAACTTGGGGGCCCTGATGGGGAGGAAGTGTTTCTCCCCCGGGTGGGAACTAGGTGCGAGGGGACCGCCTCCCGTGGTTCAGAAGGGAAGCCCCTCTTAGCCAGTCAAGCCGCTTGGCCTGCCTCAAATGCAGAGACGCTGGTGTTTTCTCCAATGTGCCTGCTCTTCGAGTTCACACGGAAGTTTCCCAACCGTGCCTCCTCTTTCCTCCGCAACCCGCGTGAGTTCACTTTGGAAGCCCGCGTGGTCAGGCGGGCCCGACGGCAGGATGGCGAGCCGGCGCTGCTGCGCGGAGACAAGCGCTTCTTGTTCCCCACGCAGGCCTGTGCCCTCCACCTTCCGGCTCTGCGGCGACTCAAGTCCCCTGGGAGCCACTTTTGTGGCAGATTCCATTTGGTTTCACAGGGCCTCGAGGAGGGGGCCGTGGGGGCCACTTGGCAGGGCCCACCAGTCTCCCACGTTCGGAGCAATTTACAAACCGCTCTCGGAGGGAGCCCGGCCCGGAACAGGCTGCTCCTGTTACCCGCATTGTCTGCAGGGATCAGGCGCTTTTCCCCCCAGCTGACCTGCCTGCGAGTGGCGAGATGTGAAAAGTTAGAGACAAAAATGGTCTCTCCAGACGGAGGGGGAGCTTTCTTGTACAGAAAGGAAGGAAATACCTCTGTGGGATTTTATTTTTTTTCTCCCCCCTCTTCTTCCAAAAAATACAAAGAGACTCTGTCTTTAATGCGAATGTCGGCTTTAAATCTTTTAGGTTTGGATTAACTCTGCAAAAGAAAAAAAAATCTGACAGGCTTTCAGATATGATGCAGAAAAACTTTTTTCCCCTCAATTCATGTTGTTCATTTGTAAAGCCAAAGGCTGGTGGACTGAATAGTGGGCGCCCGTTGTTCCCCATTCATAGTTAACATTACAATGGTCAGAATTAGCAGCCCAGAGTCTCCACACCACGTTTGCCTTTTCCACCAGCGACATCTAATACAAGGTGGCAAAGGCAAGCGTAAATCTTTCTTCTTTTGCCCCTAAATTAAAATAGATTAAAATTACGCCAAGCAAAGGAGGCATTTTCAGTTGTGGGACTTAAAATCTTATCTGCCCCCCCCCCCCAGAAGGAAAAAGAAATGTGGTCTGGTTTTTTTGTGGGGTTTTTTTGGTATGGGTTTTTGGGGTTTTTTGTTGTTTTTTTTTTTGATGGGGTGTGTGTGTGTGTGTGTGTTTGCAGTTGTTACCTCACTAAAAAGCTTCCTTCAATCTAAACAAAACCCAGTGATTTGATAGACATTTCCTATTACATTGTAATTGTTGGTTTTCACTATTGAAGATGTCAGCAAACATGTTGAAGATCATGTTTTGCTTATAAAATAAAGTGACTTTTATGTGAATATTTTTCACCTTGGTGGTGTCTAGAATATAGGTGCTATTTCACTGAATCCACGTGGCCACATTTATTTTCTGAAATTCTTTTGTAGTAGTATGTTTTTACTTTAAACATACTTCAGAGTTCTTTAATCCTATATGGGGGGAAATAAGACCATAGCATCCTTGAGCTAGCCGCCTTTGTCGATGAGCCCATGTTAATGAAAAAAAAAAAAAAAATTAAGCGAGTTTCTGGTCCTCAGTTGAAAGTCAAAATGAATAGGTAATCTCAAGATTAATAATCTTTGTATTAGATAAGGATTGATTGATTAGGACTGTAACATGTAACTGTGTATTTGCCTGTAAGAATTAAACTCTAGGCCATCTTTAATTCCTGAACCATACCTCGTTTAAAAAAAAAATGCTTATGAATTTAAGCAGAGTGTAAATGGTGTTTGCATTAGTTGGCTGCTTTCTAATGGAGTTATACCAATACATTTATACACTTAAACAGGCACTGCAAATTTATTCTGATAAACAAATAGCCTCAAAGAGAAACAAGATATTTCTTTTGGTTTTATTATATGACATATTCCTTTTAAACTCTGTGGATCTAATTACATACAGAGGGATTTTTGTTCTAATTGCAAACAGCTAATAGATTTATTAATTTTTTAACCATAGAATCATTTTCTTTACAACCTAAAAGATTCTGATATAGTGATTTAGTATTTAATACAAATGAATGAATAGAATTATTTTTAATATACTGTTATTTGGGTTTTACGCACTGCATACTTGGTTTGACTTTTGCAGTAACAGGACATACCGATACAAGTTATGTAAATTCTTGAACAAAAATTAAGATCATTCTGCCTAATATCATAGATATCTTAATTTGATTATACTGTATCATGTTTTATGTGGATGATTTTTTAATATAATGTTATATTTAACAAAAGTTAAGTTAATTTTTTTTGCCAGGAATAGTAAATTTAGTCTACAGCTAGGATTTATTTTACATTTTATAAGAGAATGGAAGCCAGAGTATATTTGAAACTTGCTCCAAAATCTTGATTTTGATATTCTAAATTGTAAGAGAAGGTCAATGTTTATTACTCCGTGAACTGACCACAGTAATAAAAATCTCACATGAAAGTATGAAAAGATTTGGCACATGATAAAACCTTGCTGTATTAGCTGCTTAAGGGGTGGGGGGCGTGGGAAATAAATGTAGTAAAGACACGTTTTAACACATTTGGCTTTTAATTCCAAATTGTGCACAAGGTTGGATTTAAAGTCATTGTATATCCTCTTGCAGAGTGAGTTTTAATTATTTTACTTAAAATCATATAAAAACTGAACATGAATGATGTATGTCTTGGTTATTAAAGCAGTGTTGTTTCTGATCATTTACTCAGGCTGCCATGTTGTTTAGTTCTGGCGTCTTCTGGATGGGCCTGTTGTTTATCCCGGTGGCATCTTTGCTTCTTGATGTGGTGTACAAGGTGTAAGTATAGTACTCAGTTATATACATCAAAATACAGATGCATGTTACTCCTCAGACTTCTCCAGTTGTAACATCAGGTCGAGAATGTACAGTTTACCAAGTAGGAATTACTAATGTTAATTAATTCTGCATATGTAAATAAAGAAGAAATGAGTGATTGAGGATTTAGGAAATTAGTCTAAAGACAATGAGAAGGAAAGCAAGTAGTTTCAATTAATATTAGAGAGTACATTCTTAGAAATCAGCTTCAAAATTCCATTCAAGATAGAAGAAAATTTTATCTCAAAACAAGTATTTGTTTTATTGATGAACAAGAGTTGAGGGGGCGGGGGATAAAGGTTTTTGCCTGCCTGTTTCAGAGCCTATATGCACTATAGCATGAAAGAAACTAAAACTTTACAAATTCTTCTCAAAGATTGTCAGTTTTGAAATGTTACCTCTTCCCACAAAAAAAAAAAGATATCATTAAGGTTAATTACATGATGCTTATTTAACAACTATGAGAGTTTTAATATTGTAAAACTAAAGCATGCCTTTTAAGACTTGTTTCTATAATTATGTAGTGCTCAAAATTACTGTAATTTTGTGAATTCTATTGAAAAATGATTGCCCATTCTCTGGTTACTATTGTACCTAGCAGCACGATAACAACCCGATTTTGTAAAGTGTCATGTCTTCACACAAAGATTTCCGTGCGAATCCCCCCACCCCTCCCCCCAGGATCAGGAGGACTGCTTTTAAAACGTTAGTAGATGAAGTTCAGGAGCTGGAAGCGAAGTCCCAAGACCCAGGGGCAGTTGTGCTGGGAAAAAGGTAAAATACTTTTTTGTTCTTTCCCAAGTGAACTCTGTGTTTTACTAGGGTTAGAAATAAGGGCTAAAACTTAAATGTTTATCACTTAACATGGAGCTGGCAGGGTCGATGACCTATTCTAGAATCAGAGAGTTGTGGATTCAAATCCAATCTGTCATTCACGAAGCTACTGACCTTAGCCCAGTCGCTCAGTGCTCTTGAGGCTCGGTGTTCTTATCTATAAAATGGGGATAATAATACCTCTCATGGCTAGTTTTTAGAATTAAATAAGATATAATCCATAAAGCTGGTATCTTGGTGTCTTGTTCTTAATGAGCTTTAAATAAATGGTTGTCACAAATATTATTGTATTATTCAAATGAAAGAGGAAAAAAGTCTTTCAGCTTGAAACAGTAGCCGTAATAAAATAACAGTGAAAATCAGAGCTTGATCTAGAGCCCCGTGCACAACAGTAACACTTAGCACGTATTCGGAGCTGACCTGGGCATGTGTCACCTATGAGGTGAATTACGTCTTCCAAGTCCCTAGCTCACTACCACCCTCCCCCCAATAAAAGCAGGGTCAGAAACCTAATCAAACTGACCACATTCACAAAGCATTGTGGGAAAGAAATTAAAAGTGTTTGAACACAGTCTATGACAGAACACAGTTGGGAAGATAATACCAGTTTCAGTCACACTACCATGAGCTCAGGTTTTGTCTACACCAGAGGAAATGCTTTGCTCCCGTATCTGTCACTGTCATCACGATTTGCTATTGTTACTCGGTCTGACACAGTTCAGTGAGTCTCAGACCAGGAACTCAAGCTGAGACCTTGGCTTCCAGCCTTCCTCAGTTGCCTGAGGCCGGGGGGCACCGGTCACTCACACACCAGTCCGCGCCCCTCCCGTAAAGGGCAGAGCCCACTGTGCATCGAGCGCTCACTACATGTAGGTGATGCACGTATCCCGCCATCTACGCTGTTGCATGGGACTCCCAGAAACAGTCCTGTGCGAGTTAGTCACCCCATTCATTCCAGTTGAATAAACTGGGACTTAGAGTAAGTTCTCAGTCAGAAGTCACAGAGCACCTTCCGGAGCCCCTTGGAGACAGCAGCAAAAACAGCCTCCACCAGCCTGACAGAGTTCTTAACCACTGTCTGTCGGTGCCCCTGTGTGTAGGATGGAAATGATAACACCTGCTTTCAAAGTTATGAGAATTCTTCTCCCTCTACCTTCCCCTCATCTCTGTCCCTTCACCGAAACGTCTACGCCAGGTCCATTGTCTGGCCCAAGTGTCCCTCAGTCAATTTTTCTCTCTTTCACTCTAGCTATAAAAAGGATGTGCTAGGTTTCTAGCTTACAAACTTGTGAATAAAACTATTTACTGACAACTATTAGGGAAAGAACTATTACTATTACTATTAATACCCTTAGAAGTCAATTCCTTATATTTGTAAGTATGTTCATAAACCTTACTTACGCCCCACATGTGATGTTTGGTTCTCCTGGTTTTTCGTATATTATAGGTGACTTCAGTGATTCCTAAACCCACACTGAGGTTGTGGTGTAGTGACCTCTTGGTCCTAAAGATTCAATAATTCTGTGATGAAGGTATTCCCCACCAATTTAAAAAAAAAAAAAAAAAAAGTCAGGCACCTGGGTGGCTCAGTTAATTAAGCATCTCACTCTTGATTTTGGCTCAGGTCATGATCTCAAGGTCATGGAATTAAGCCCAGCATCAGGGCTCCCTGCTTAGGGGGGAGTCCCCTCCCCCTACGCTCACTCCTAGCTCTAAAATAAATAAGTCTTTAAAAAGTAAATGAACAAACACTCTGGAAAACAGTATGGAGGGTCCTCAAAAAGTTGAAAATAGAGCTACCCTATGACCAGCAATCGCACTACTGGGTATTTACCCTAAAGATACAAACGTAGTGATCTGAAAGGGCACGTGCAGCCCAATGTTTATAGCAGCAATGTCCACAATAGCCAAACTATGGAAAGAGCCTAGATGTCCATCAACAGATGGTTGGATAAAGAAGATGTGGGACACACACACACACACACACACACACACACAATGGAATATTATGCAGCCATCAAAAAATGAAATCTTGCCATTTGCAATGACTTGGATGGAACTAGAGGGTATGATGCTAAACGAAGTAAGTCAATCAGAGAAAGACAGGTATCATATGATCTCACTTATCTGAGGAATTTGAGAAACGAGACAGAGAATCATAGGGGAATGGAGAGATAAACGAAACAAGACGAAACCAGAGAGGGGGACTAATCATAAGAGACCCTTAATTGCAGGAAACAAGCTGAGGATTGCTGGAGCGGAGTGGGGTGGGAAGTGTGGGGTGACTGGGTGATGGACATTGGGGAGGGTATGTGCTATGGGGAGTGCTGTGAATTGTGTAAGACTGATGAATCATAGACCTGTACCCTTGAAACAAATAATACAGTAGATGTTAATTTAAAAAAAATAGATACAGTAATATTTTAAAAAATAACAATAAATGAATGATTGAATGAGAGTGGCCCCTGATTGTCTCAGTAGGTAGAACATGCAGCTCTTGATCTCCAGGTTGTGAGTTCGAATTCCATGTTGGGTATAGAGATTACTTAAAAAGATAGAGAGAGAGAGCCTGAAAGGAATATAGTGGATTCCACCATAAATGACCAGCTTTTCCATAGCAAGTGCATCAGACAAATTTCCTGCTGTTGCCTTATTTGCCTAAAATAGCTGTACAGCTTTTCTCGAGAACTCAGAAATGCGTTAGCTCTTAGCTTAAGGCCACAGATGGAAACCCGTGGTATAACACTTACCCCGTGTTGCTGTTGCTGCCCATCCACAACCAGAAGGATGGTGACCACAGTGCCTTCCTGCTGGATGATGGCCGGAGGGGGAGGGAAGAAAAACAGCAACTCATTGGAAAAGCCTTCATGCGAAACAGTGACATCCTAGAGCAGTTGGGAATTGTCAGATTGGTTTTATTGTCAGATTGGTTTTACTGCCAGGATTGTTTTCCTTCAAGACTTTATTTTTAAGTAATCTCTATACCCAGCATGGGGCTCGAACTCACAACCCCAAGAAGATCAAGAGTCGCATGCTCTACCAGTTGAGCCAGCCAGGCACCCCACTTCCAGGATTATTTTAGGAGACTTGGAGAATGAGATTGATGTAAAATTTCAAAAAAGGTAGCTAATCTTATCTATATTTTCAAAGAGGAAGTAATTGTGATTTCTGTGTAGTCAAGTGATATCAGACTTATTTTAGTTCCAAAATACCATGTTATTTTCTGCCTCCCAGTCTTTGCACATGCTGTTCCCTTGTCAAGAAGCTGATATCCCCCCCCCCCATAGATGGGGCAGTCCAATTCCACCTCAACTCAGGTGCATCACCTTACCTTTTCTGAGATAACATTAATTCCCATTCTGCTATCTGAGCTCTTTATGTTTCTATAATTATACTTACTGCATTGTATTATGGTGTGTTTATAAACAAACACATCATACTAGATGTGAGCGCCTTGAAGGAGAGGCCTCCTTTTTAGTCTTACCTGCAACCCAACACCTAGCACAGACCCAGGAACACAGTAGCACTTGATAAATATTTGTCAAATGAGTGATTGAAGGGCCCAGAGAATGAACTGAGGAATGAATGAATGGATGAATGAATGAGTGGCTGAAAGGATGGCTGAATAGTGGGTGGTAAAGAGGTGACTGACCCATGGATAGTTAAATAAAAATACAATACACAAGAGCATAGAATTATATAGGTTACACTTCCCAAATGAGCCATGTCCAGAGTAACCCTGGTTTACTTCATCATAGAACAATGCAGTCTTGTAAATTGATCGTCCCCCATTTTTTTCAATCTCCTCTGAGCACTGTGTCAGAGAAATTCGGACTTGTAAGCACTGTGTCCAGACTAGCATTTACAACCATTTATTTCTCATGTTTAGTGATGTGCAAAACTGCAACATTTTGGTTAAAAGTCTTAGAAATAGTATATCACTCACCATATTATCCAGTGAATTCGATACATTTATTCCAATTTTACACTGAAATTGGGGGAGGGGGGAATGTATTTCGTCACCTAAGTACAGTATATTTTCTTTTTGAACCTTGGGTTATGATAGAAATCAGTTTAAGTCTAAATATTGGGACAATAAATGCAAGCCTTACTTCTGATCTTTGTGTAGCGATGGCTTACTATTTTTGGCTAAGAAAACAACTGATATAACACCCAGTGCTCATCACATCACAGCACTGGGTGTATAGGCAACTGATGAATTGTTGAAAACCACATCTAAAACTAATGAGGTACTGTATGTTGGCTAATTGAATTTAAATTAAAAAAAAAGAAAAGAAAACACCTCATATAGTATGAAACCCTGTTTTTGTGGATAGGCTCCAATACTAGGGAGCATAGCATTTACAATTTCAAAATGAAAAAAAAAAAAAAAACTTATGAAATTCAATTTTTTTTTCCCATAGGTTTATAGCAAACATTTGCTGGGGAAAAAACCTAAACCATTTGTTCTATAAATATAAAGGCATTCATAGTGTTTATATTTTCTATAATGTAAACATATACTTCATAGCAGAAATACAAATTTTTTGGAATATAGTCCTCTTGGATCTCATTGGGAGGGCATTACATCTATAAATTATAATATCTTACCTTTTCTAAAACAAAACAATAGCAAAAACAAAAGTGAATTCAAAAACCTAATGCTTTAAAATAAGGAACTGTAGACACTGGGCTCATGGGAGACAAGACAATTACCTCTGGATGTCTTTCATGCGTTTGGGAAACACTGCATTTTACAGATAGGCAAATAGGAAGAGAGTCATGATTTTTTATATATCACTGTAGACATATGCCAGCAAAACTTCAGCAGCCATTACTAAATAGAACTTTACCCTTACTTTCTGGAGATCTATTTTAATGACTCCACCAGAATAGCTTGCCAACCCAACACCAAAACAATTGCAAATTTACCACTCTTCAAAAATAACTGAAAATGCCTTTAGACAATATGTTCTAGGACAGTAAATGGGTTTTTACCTATACTTATTATTTCTAAATAGAATTATTATTTTAAAACATTAAAATTAATTATTTTAAATTATTAATTTAATTATTAAATAATTATTTTAAAACATTACAATACCTTACTGTTACCAAAATATCTAAGTTGAAACATTTTAGTGGGCTTGGAAATAAGGTAACAGTATTTAGGTGGTACTTTCATTACTGCATTGAACAAATTTAGACCTTGCACAGCTTGGTATGTAAATGAAAGTCCACACAAAATTAACACTACTGACTAAGAGTCGTGATTATGGTGGGGTTTTAATGAGAAGGTTCTTTAAAGTCTTTTCCTTCTTGTCCCAGTGTTAAGCTATTCAAGAAAAACTGAACTTCTAACATGTCTATTAAGGTTAACATGTTCCCAATATACTATGTAATGTGACTTGAGAGTAACAGCAGTACCTATAAATATCAAGGACCTAGAACTATGTAATTCTGAAATGATGAGCAGTTCCCAAAAGGTAGGATAAGGCTAGAGAAATACAATCACCATCACTTATTATTTATTAAGCACCCTCCTGTGAATGGCATTTCTATTTCATAGGAGGGACTCTGCCCTATGAACACTAAAGCAAGAGGTTCAGCATAGCTCAAGGGAAAAAACAACAGAAACCTAGTAGTTTTCATACCAGGGAATGGAGTGGGGGCATTGGAAATTAAAACTCATACGCAGCAAAAGACATCTTGTGTGGAGCTGATGTTGACTCTAAGCCAAGGTATCAGAAAGAATCCTCACAAAGTTATCTCCTGTTTGGGGATGATCTCTGTTCTCGTTGATTTTTTTATATGATCAATTCCTTGCGAGCTGGGGGAGGGGTAAAGACAGGAAGGACTAGCATTCATTGAGTGCTTCCTTCCTAAGTGTCAGTCACTATGGTAGAAGCCATACAATTCCCTGAATCCCACCATTGGCAGGGGAAGGGTGGGGGTGGTTAGGGGTTTTCCTTCTCCTGTGGATGTGAGAGGACCAAGAAAGGTTTGCCTGAGGCGACCCAGCTCATAAGTAACAGACTCAGAATTAGAGTTAAGACTCCAAAGCCCTTTCTCTGTCCCCAGTACTGCGCTCCTTTTCCAAGAAAGAAGCTTTCTTATTGCTTTTTTTTTTTTGAACACTAGACATGACCTAGATGTTACAGCTGAATAAAAGGATAGCCTCATATGAACCATTACAAAACAGACCTGCATTATCTTATACATGTAAGTTTCATAATATGAAAGATAAAAGTCTCACGTCTCCCTTCTTAACATTGAATGCTATAATATTAAAGTATTATGCATGTAGCAAGGCCAGCCTGAAACCTGGAAAATGTATCTGGGGAAGAAGAAGCTACATAATGATACATTGCCATCCTCTAGATGTCTGTGGTCATTTCCATCGTACACACCAGAGACTTCCCAGCACCCCATCCCAATGCTCTGCTAACAAAATCAGACCACCTGCTGCTAAAGCTGCCGATTTCCTCAAAGCAGTTACAGATTTTAGAGTTCCTTGGGGTCCCCAGGTCTGCAATGTTAGATCATTTTAGGAATAGAGCAAGAAAAGCGTCTCTAAAAATGGTCCCTTCTCACTCCCCGTATCTGTTTATTTCACTGGCAAAAACAAGGTTTACGACTATTTGCAAAACCACTGGAGTTTTAGATTAATTAGCTTTGTTGCCTTAACATAGCTAATTCTCAGTGACAATGAACTATGTCTACTAAACACCCGTTAACATCCCTAGACTTTAAAAAATATGTGTCGAAGATAAGTAGAAATGTCAACATTTCTAAATATTTTACTTCAGCAAAAGCCTGAATGTTTGTGTAATTCCGAGTTCCTTCTGCAGAGGATCCTTTTATTTTTATTACTTGTATATGATAAAAATGGTTCCATTTCAGGATTTCAAAAAATTTGGCAAAATACAGAACTGACATAACTTAGAACAATTTAACTAAAACTTTTATAGTGGGAAAAACACAAGAAGGAAATTTTTCAACTGAGTCCATTCCAGTGATTAAAACAAAATTGCATAAACATTTGCTGTAACACATGTGGGTTACTTAGTAGCTCTTTATGCTTATTATGTTCTTTGATATCAAAGCAAAGTTCTAGAAATCAACCACTAGAGAAATGGCATGATTGGGAGGACTGGTGATGTTTAAAGTGCATTTCACAATTACTGCTTGAATTCATTTATTTGACAAATAATTGGCTTCCTACTGTGGGAGACATCATTCTACGTGCAGTGGAAAAAAACAGATGCATTATTTCTTGCAGTGTGCTTTTAGAAGTTACATAATTAATTACATGGATTTGTTTCTGTGGAGAGTATTCTAAATATCTATTGAAAAATAAATATTTTTCCATATCATTTTACCTAGTATTTTCTGGAAATAGGGTTTTGGTTTCTTTCTTTTTTTTTTTTTAATAACATTAAGGAACACATTTCATACCATATTGGAGTGGTAATGGAACTTTTCTAGTGAAAAAGTCTATGAAATTTCTTTTTTGTGTAATTTTGAGGATTTCTTTACATAGCTAAAAAGTTATTATTTTACACAAAAATATGTGCAAAGTAGGACGAAGATCTATGGTAATAATTTCTGTGATTCCAAAAATACTATGCTTAGACTGCACTCAGTAAGTCAACCAGGATTTTAGAAGTTAATAACCCTGACGGCCGACTTTGTATTTCCTGTTAACCATATTGTACAGGGTCTGTATCCCCATTTGACTTCAAGATAACTGGGGGTGGGTGGGGAAATCTTTGGGCTGGATTATTGGGAACAAAACTCTCCTTAGCTATGGGAAAAACTGGCCTTGAGAGCATCTAACTACTTTAAATCTCATTTGCCCTCTGAGAAAGTGGGGTAAAAAGAAACCCTAGACTCCAGACTTCTCAAGCAATCTTTTGTTTAAGTCGAACTCACTCTGGTGGTCCTGTGGGCACGGTGGGGTCTCTGCCGAGTTGATAATTCATTTCACACATTTGCACCTGCTCGGCAGCCTCACGGAAAGGGCACAACTACTCAAGAACGTCTTTAAGAAGAACCATGTGAACTTGTACCGGTCAGAATCATTACAACAAAACCTGCTCCGTAAGTATCTGAGTTCGGATTCATAAATAAATTCTCTGCCGTTCTGCCTAGCATTTACGAGAGCTGCATTTTGACTGCAGGAATATTTAACTATTTAAACTTAATACCTTTTACCCGTTTTGCTTCTTTTTGACCCATTACATAAATAACTGGTGTTCAGAGAAACCTTTGACCACAGCCATCTCACTTACAGCAGACAAGACAAAGCATTTTCAAATCTTGCTGCTTTCACTCGAAGAAATAATATTTCCACATGCCCCTTGCTTCCTTAAATCTTAAAAAGAGCTAGTGAAATAAATCTTAACTCTTAAAAGCTCCCTCTGTATTGTTATTTTTTTGACTTGAATAACTTTGCAAGGGTTTTTTTCAGTTTTCGGACAGCACTGTGAAACATATATTTCCCCCCCTTCAAAAATATTTATGAATATTTCGAGTTGTAAGAAATTATTAGGTATCAGGCCCTCTTAACATTTCAAGGATCTAAAAAAGAATATAATATATAAAGCCCTGTAGTAAATGTATTTGTGTTCGTAATATATCTTTTGTTTCATGTTGTTTCCACATGTAATTTATTTTCATTTATATATACTCGTGTTTAATGCTTTTGCCTTTTATGCTTCAAGAGGGCTTTTCTAAAGATGTGACCCCTGTGGGGGTCATTGCTTGTCCCCAGCCATGCTGGGGCATGAAGGAATTTATCTGTAGACGCAGAGAGCCAAGGACAGTGTTGTCCCAAGGATAAAGACTTTTCCAGTACTGGCAGTGAGGGTGTTTATCTCTGCCTCCTTCTCACTTTTATTATTCCGTCTCATGCCTCTGGTCTGGATGGAAGTATATGTGCCTGCTAGACTAGACACCCCCTCCCCCCCCCCACAAATGCCAGGAAGCAAAAAGTGGATGGCTTAGATTTGAGATGCGGCGGGGGTGGGGGGTTGTTGAGAACACCTGCTCATTCATGGGGGGCAGAGTTCAGAGAATGTCAGCTGACAGCCTGCGGTCAGCGCACTCTTCGTGGTGCCGTTGAATCGGCATCATTTCCAGACATAAAAACAAGTGTCTTCATGCCTGCTTTTGAAGGCAGGAGGGCCATAGAGGGGCCCTAAGTTAGAAAATGAGTCCTTTGCACTCAGAATAACAGATTTCCAGTGACCTGACCATGATCCTTTCTGTTTTATCTGTAACTTACAGATGGGTATGCTTTCTCACAAGATGAGAACGGAATCGTGTCACAGTCTGAGGTGATTCGAGCATACGATACCACAAAGCAGAGACCTGAGGAGTGGTGATGGGACAGGCGCAGCGAGGCGGGGGCTACTGGGACTCGAAAGGGGAGTTCCCGGTCTTACCGGACCTGCTGACCAATTCCAGTCTGGTCCCGGAAGGCGAAAGTGGATCTGAGCTCATCTCGTTGATCGACCGTCAGATTCGTGTATATTAGACATAAGCACTGTGCAACTCTACTGGAACACCATCTCTTTCAGATTTTTTAAAGTATTTGCTAAGTCTTTGTAAGCAGAAATTGAAAATTACCTTGTATCTTGCCAGAATGCTTTCTTAAACTGAGACTCGGTCAGTACTCTTAGGCCGCTACTCTGGGGCTGTAACTAACTAATGGGGTTTATTGGCTATACCATAAGGTGACCAACCACGAGAAAACTCTAAAGTGGTAATAATTTATAGGGACTCTTGATATCCAGATTTAGATTTCAAATATGCTGGGGAAAAAAAAAAAAACCAGCACTCTTCTCTAAGAAACTGACTCACCTTCCTGAGCAAAATTTCTAAACAAGACATTAACAAGTGTTTGTGTCAAAAATTGTCTCGAGAAATGTTTGCCAAAGACGTTCAGTAAGTGTATTTATCATTCAGTAGCCATTTGCCCAGAAATTTAAGAGAAAGTTTACCTCCAGTTATGCTGTAAGATCTGCATGCTTGACTTTTCAAATATAAGAGTGATTTGCAAAAATGAGTATTTCAAGGCATTTGCTACTAAAACCCGTGGTGTTGCACCTTTGGCCTTACAAATGCTTCTTTGTTGTTTGTCTTGTTTACTTGTTCACGTTGGAAGGCACATGTGGCTATGGGACTCTGTCATTATGATACTGATTTTTAAACCATGTGTATGTCTCTGTCATTTCTGATGAGGGGGTCCTCGTCCTCATCATTTAGATTTTTCTAAAAATCTGGCTTCTGCAGAAGATTGAGTGCTGTCATTTTATCTTAATGTTTTCTCTCTCAAGAAAACTATGCTTAGATATTTATGTGAGCTCCCCAGTGCTTCTGTGGAGATGTTTGGAATACCACTGTCGGATAAATGCATGGGCTTTTGTAATGTACATAGGCTCAGCTTTTGTCCTGTGTTTGGGTTCTTTCTACCAGTTCCTGCTAGAGATGCCCACTGCCGTACATAGCACACCCTGTGTTCTGGTAACCGCCCTGTACTTAAACCTGAGAATTACTTCACAGCTTGCTTGTCAAGAGCTCCCCCAAATTAGTCACACACTGCTAATTGGGAGAAATAAGGAGTACATATTCCCCCTTTTAAAAACAGCTATTTTACTCAAGCCTATAACTTTATGGTCAGAGACACTCTTCATTACAAGTAGATTTTGTTACTATGTTTTTAAATGTATGTTCAGTTTAATTTTTTTTAGCATTTCCAAGTCATCTCCTGAAAAATGCCTGTTTTGCTACCAACAATCAATGGTGAAGGGGCTGTTTAAAAACCACAACCAATTTTCTATGCTCTTTTTAAAATGATGCTTTCATTTAAAAAAAAAAAAAAAAAGGAATTCTAGTTTTCAGATACACTTCAGAGATTGAAGCAAACTTTTTGCCTTTTATTCAGAAGCCTGTTTGCCTTTATGTGGACTTACCAGCAAAATAGGTAGAACTTACTCTTTTTTTAAAAGAAAAGTCAACTAGAATTGCAAGGAGAGGTGATTTTCCAAGTCACTGCTTAAGTTGAAAATTTTCACATTTTTTTTACCATTTTTCTTCATCTAGATTTAAAATTAGGTGATATGTCATTTCCTTCTCTGTATTTTTAGTTATTTAGTTACAAGTGTGCCTCCCCCATTTTCTAGAAAGGAGAGAGGTTATAACATACATAATTCTAAAGGGGGCAAGGAGTTGACACAGTTCACTTCCTAGACCGTTCCCATCTGGGGTTCAGGTTAAGAAAATTGCGAATCGAAACACCTAGAAAGACCACAGGTGTAAGGGTCTAAGACCATCTTCAAAACTCAGAAGTCACAGATTCTTTTCTACTGAAGGGATGTTCGGAGCGACTTTCCTGGGCCTCCCTGTGGTGATAGTCAGGGTCAAACCACACAGATCACAAGAATGAGGTCCATCCCTCTGGAGAAACACTTTATCGAGGCTACAGACAAGAGATGCTTCCCTTGGCCTCTACCTCATCAGCGGCATCCTTCTCCCAAATTTCAATACCAAAATATGATGACTATAATAGAACAGAATCTTCTGGCTTAAAAATAATAATAATAATAAAAAGTTTTATATTTATCTTAAAACATGGATTGTTTCTATGGAGCTCTTCAACGTGAGTAGAATACCCATGGTTAATTCATGTATGAGACCGTGGTCTGAAATATGACTAAGTTAAGTCTTTATTGTCCCGTAGTCCTATTTTTTTAATTATTAAGTCAATTCCTTTGCTTCTTGGGTGAGAGAGGATGCTGGCAGCAGGGAGTGACCTCCTTGGTAAAACTTAAAACATACCCTTGCAGTCGCAGTGATTTTATAGTGTTAGAGAAAACCTCTGAATTTTTAACCTTCCAAAGAGGGGGAGGAATGTAACAGTTTTACCAAGATTAAAACAGCTGAAGTGACTTTTAAATTGTATTTTCTGAAATAAAGGACACATACTCTTCAATTCAAAAGCCCCTTATAGGGACTTTGGCAAATGCTAACACCGTCTTGCTTTACAATGTTTACAATTCAGAAAATACTACTTACAGCAGAAAAATCCTCATTCATTTAACATTGAAAAGCTGGGAGTTGCTTCTTTAATGTTGAATTGTACACAGTGATATTGAGCATGAACTTTCTAAATGTTTTCTATATACATATAAAAATATACTGGTGGCTCACACCCAGAAAGATGCTATTTGGCAGAAATTGTTAGCAGGAGAAGGGTGTTTCTCAGGAATGTAGCAAATTTAAAATGATCTATGTGCTGCCTACTCTCCTACACCCCATTCGGTGTCTGACGTGAGCCTGATTCAGCAGTGTTGCAAAGTTAATGGAAAACCTTTTTCTAATCAAGTCAGGTGAACGTGTACTCTTATTCAATAATATTATTCATTTACATGAATTATATAGTCATTGAACGGAGTCAGTAATTCCTCTTAATGTTCAGGGGGAAAGTGAATTCCAGAAATCATCACTTATTCTGATTATTACGTTTTACATTTTAATTTTGCAGTTTAGCATTCTAAATGACAAATATGAACCTCACATGATAACCTGTTCTGCATTGTGTGCATTGTACATCACTGATAACTTGTCATTTGAAACGTTCTTTCAGGAAATGAATGCTAGTCTAAAAGTAATAGATTGTACATTTGTAGTTTTTAAATTATCTGTAACAGTGTCCTAATTATTACCATGCTAAATGATCATCAATGTATATTTTTGTGCAGTTTCCCTATGACAGTTCTTGGTTCTAAAACTTATTTTATCAAATAAGTCTATATATAATCTTATAAATAACCATTTATAAAATTTATCGAGAAAACACCCACCCCATTCACATCACGTGGACCTGATCTGTGGAATTCTTTTTGTAAATTCATGTAATACCATGCAGCTCGGTGCCTAATAAATGCTTTTTAATGATGAACATTTCTATAACCCTTCTCTAAGAGATCATAATCTGATTTTTCTCACATTAAAATAACTGAAGTCACTTGTGAGACTCTGTTATACTTTGCTGCATTTTAATTAACCTTCAGTGGCTGTTAAAATGGAATGTAACTTAAACTTTGAAGGAAAGGAAATAAATGTTTTCCATTTTTCGCCTTGATTTATTTTCTGTATGAAAGCAGCTGTGTTTCTGATAGGTTTATGGTTTGCATGAATTAATATTTAAAGTGGCCTAGGCCAATGCATGGCTACTGCTGTAAATCTTGATGTTTATTTCTGCCTTATAAAATTCTATCATGGCCTACCTGGAATTTAATATTCGGTGGACAAATTAATTGGCTCTCTGCATCACTTTTTTTTTAAATAAGTAAATTATTTTACAAACAAATTTGAACAAATTTAATTGCAACTTTTGTTTAGCTTGCCTCTAAGAACTTTTCTTAATAAAGCTCGCAAAACTTCTCAGCAAATAAATCTCCTGTAAGTAGGAAAAAGAGCTAGATTTCATACATGCTTACTTTGAATGAACAGCAACTTTCCATACGTAAATCTGCTCTTGCAAAAACGTGAGCAGAATATTAAAAAATAAATATTTTTGTGTTTCATGGTTCTAGACTAGAAGCCATAAATGCAGTAAATACTGTCTGTCGTTTGTTTAGCTACTTCAAGCTTCATTTTTCACATTTTCAAGTTTATTAAGTTCAAAAAAAAAAAAAAGGCAGCCTCAGAAGGCAGCTACTATGGAAAAAATTGAAGTTTGCGTTAAAGATAAAATAGTATTTTCAGCTCCATGAAACTCCATTCCTGCTGAAACTGCTGTCGAAATCGTGAAGCTGCATGAGTGGACAGTGTTGAATCTGTGATTATAGTTTTCTCAGGTTTGTTGATCTCGATGTTCAATGCACTGTGTTTTATAAATAGTTATTAAGGTTGAGTAATATTCAGTTCTCTGCAGTGTTATGTGTCATTGGCCTTTTGTGAATGTGCATGTTTTCAACTGCAAATTTTAAACATTTTGTCCTCTCGTTGTTAAAAATGAAATAAACTATACCATTACATAAAGAAATTGTTGCAGTTTTAATTGCTGGTTTTAGAAACTAGGTTGCTTTATGAAACCTTCAAAGCCACTATAATTATAGTCTAAGAAGCTATATCCTAGCATTTTAACATTTTGCTGACCTCCCCCATGATGTAGAACATAGCCCTTCCTGGAGTCTAGTTTGGTTAATTAATTTGCCTCCCCCCCCCCCAATTTTTTTTTTTAAATGAAATTCCTGTATTTTGATTCTTCAATCAGAAAAGCCTCATGACATATTTAAATCAGCCAGAAAATCAACAGCTAATTCCTGGCTCCCTCCTTTCCCATCGGATGGTTTTCCTAAGTTTTCCAAACCCACCAAATTTTAAGTTCTTGAGAAAGTGGACAAGTGTAGCCAGTAACATTTGAAGGAAGCAATCAAAAAAATTTATATTAAAATTGTCGTGTGAGCCAAAAGCACGAGAAACCTTGGAAATGAGGCTAATGGCCTCGTCAAAACTAAGCATTGTTTGGCAAAAGAGAAGCAACTGAAGCTGCTAGAATGGGATTAGTTGAGAGAGAGGCAGCACTGGGCGAGCAGTTTGAGAAGCTGCTGGCTTTCCTTGCGAGCGAGCGGCAGCATGTGCCTCGCTGTCTGGGGCCCCATATCCTTTCCCACAGTCTTTTCCAGGGATGCTGATTGGGTGTGGGTCTCCCAGGCAAAACCACAGTGAACCAGGTGTACAGAAGAGTTACCTGGGGGATTACATCCAAGGACTTGCACATTCATCTCCACTCCCCCTTATTACTGACGCCCGGGCTTCAGATGTTTCTAATCTTACTGAAATGCTGAAGGGAGCAGCACACTTGAAATGCATTCTCACAAATTCAGTATGTCAACCCCATTGCACATTTGGTTTTTGATGCCTATTGCGTCTCTAACCTCAGCTTCTATTTTGGCAACACAGAGCCATGCATTTTAATGAGGAAAGACCTTCCTAACCTGGATAATTTCACTAATGGGCTAGTAAAAATTATTGGATTACATTTTCCCATTGTTTTTATTTCAAATGAGAACCATGTATCTAGCATTTCAAATAAGAATCTTCTGTCAGCCTCATTGCAATGGTAACTAATGTTTAATTGCAACTTTGCAATAGCCATATACATGTCGAAATGTGTCAACAGTTTGTTCCCTTAATAGTTTAATACATCTTTAAATTCTTGTTTTCCCTGAACATACGTTAAAGAAGTTTCTTTAGGTTATGCAGAGGTCAATTGATCCCAACCCAATGAAATGAATCAAATTCATAATTGTGATTGTATATACTTTCAGGAACCTTTTTATCTCATTTTAGAAAATTGCTTATGGATTTAAGTCAATACGGCAAATTCTCCACTACATGATGTAACTAATAATAATAACAGGAATAAGTAAATAGGTGGAGAAAATAAAAGGGAACAATCTACCCATTTGGACAATTAAAAGTGTTGGCTTGAAATGAATAATCATTCTAAGGCAAATTTATTGAATACTTTTTTTTTTAATTTTATTTATTTATTTGACAGACAGAGATCATAAGTAGGCAGAGAGGCAGGCAGAGAGAGAGGAGGAAGCAGGGTCCCCACTGAGCAGAGAGCCCGATGCGGGGCTCGATCCCAGGAGCCGGGGATCATGACCTGAGCTGAAGGAAGAGGTTTTAACCCACTGAGCCACCCAGGCGCCCCTAAATGCGTTTTTCTAAAGCAGATAATAAATGTACAGGTCATGAATACCCCTTGGGGTGGGAGAGCTCTCTACTCCTGGCAGCAAGGGGAAGTTGGCCGGGTATCAAAGGGGGCCATGGATTTTCATGGACTCAGTCCGTCAAACCATGGGCCATTTCCCCTGTTCCCTGCATTCCAATATCAACAGTTACATCTGCCCTCCCCCAGTACTTAGCCTTTTGTTTCTGTTCTAGGGTAGATGATCTGCTTTCTATTATTTATTGTAAACTTACGACACAGCTCCCTCTCCACGAGAATCTGAGTGATTGGAGACAGTGACTCTAACTTATTTCTCAAGACAACCCTAAGCAATAAGGTGCCATTAATATCTCCATTTTACAAATGAGGAAACTGAGACACAGTGAAGGTAAGAAAGTGGCCCAGAGTCACTCAGCTTACAATAAGCGACAGAGCCAGAAAACTAAACCAGAGGCTATGATTCCAAAATCCTGCTTGCTAGGTCACTTGCGCTCCTGAGTTTCTCATGTGCAAAGGGGAAAACATTAGTCATCTAATATTTCTATTCAGACTTTATATTATTCTGCATTTCATTCTGTAGCACAAACTCTCCTGACTGTTACAATCCCTTCTATCCATAGGATATGTACGATATTAGTCACTTTTTCCCCAGAAGATTTCCTGAAAAGTAGCTTGGCTGGTATTTTCCTGAGAAATTAGGCCTTCTAGAAATTCTAGAAATTACATTCAAGGGAAGGGGTGTAGGGGGGAGCAAGCGTATAGTAAGTTATATGTCATAAAGAATGTAGAATTTCAAAACAGCCTGCCAGGGTTCGAATCTTGCTATTAGTGTCTGGCCTTGGGCACAGCATTTAACCTTTCTGCTTTGACTTCATCTGCAAAACAGGCGGGATGACAACCTACTTCAGGCTTGTGGAGATTAAATGTTAGGATTTATAAAGCCACACAGGGTCCTCAGTAAATGGCAGCTGTCTTTTGCATAAGTACCTTTCAAAGTGTTGAACTTCTGTTCTTCAAAATAATTGTGATTTTAGGATATTAGGACTCGAATTCTTTGCAAAAGTCATAAAGCATTAATCAGCCAAATTTCTGCCCATATTTTGGTGTCTTGGCAAGCTGCGGCAAGCCTCTCTTTGGAAATTTCAGATGATTTGACATGACCCTTGCTCTCTAAACTTTCTAAAATGGAGATGTGATCAACTTGCTTTCCCTCATGGAAGCCTTCAAGGTGCTTCCTTGCATTTGATGTATTCCCACCACCATGGTTTTCAAGATCTCGGAGACGGACCCTGCCCATCTCTCCACCCTCACTCTTTTGAATTCTTTGTCTAGTTTCCAGATTGTTCCTTGTTTATTTATGCTGGTGGGGGCATCTGGGCCATTCCACCCGTTCTTTATTTTGCTTAATACGGTCTTCCCCTCCTTCCCAGCTCTGGTCTCTTCCTCATCTACACCGTCTTTCTCACTCACATCCCAGTCATCCGGAGGCTCGGGTCCAATTTTGGGTCCAACACAACCCTGCAGATGAGTGATGTGTTACAGGGAAGCCCTTATGTCCCCTGTCATTGCACTTACCAGAAGAAATTCTAAGAGTTGGTTCGCAGGTTCATTTTCCTCCACAGGACTGAGCTCCTGGAAAGCAGGAAAGATAACGCACTTCTCTCACAGAGCATCTGTAACCCCCTCATCACTGGGACTGGTAGCCATGTCAGAGACCATGGACACAGAGGCTTCTTAAAACAGACCTGCATTTTGTTCATCTTCGTACTCCCAACTTCTAGCACGTTGCCTCCTTAGGTGGTGTTTAATAAATGCTTGCCGAGAGGACAATTTCTGGCAATCAGCAGGATGACCGAATTACCCCGGGTTTGTAAGTATTAAGAAATACATATCTTCAGAGAGAAGTCCAAAGACATGCTCTCTACGTCAACAAGTAGGTGGGGCTACGGTTTGATTCCATGTCACTGAGTGCCATGTTACAAGGAAGACACAACATTTCCCTAATTTCGAACAACTTATTGCCCGTTAACTCGATTGCTTGGAGCACCTGGCTAAGGAAGAGGGGGGTGCAGATGTGAACTTTCTGAATTCCTTAGCATTATTTTGCCTAATGGAACCGCTTCCCAAAGAGATGGCAAATAAAAGTACGGCCACTAGAGAAATCTGACCAACTAGATGGTTTTCAGTGGAGACAGCTCTGCCCTCTAGAGGACAGTGTGAAATGGTGTGCACCCATCTATGGCACCACAGTGGCCGGGCTAGGGGGCTGATGTGCCTTGGGTATTCAGTGGTTGGGACTCAGTTTTAAAAGGAATCCAACAATGCATAGGATGGTCCACCCAACAAAGACTTAATGGCCATCACCATGACTTTGAAATTTCCCACCTTTCCTTTAGGTGGAAAACACCTAATCCCATTTTACCTATAAAGTATCTTTTGCAATGCTTAATATACACTGAATCTTCCAGATTTATAATTACTGTGAAAATCAAAAGGAGATCAGACCTTGCCTTGTTTGGGGGGGGAATCACATTAATGGCCGCCATGCAATTAGGATGGTTGGGCTGTCAGTCTTGCAAACCTACATCGGTCTGGATTTGGAGCTGTCACATCTCGGTGATTCTGCTTAGAGGTTCAAATCTGAGACCTTTATTAGGTCTATTGGAGCTGTGACATTTTGAAATAAGTTATTTTCCTTTTCTCTCCTTTCTATTTACCATTAAGCCATTGCATTGATTTTTTAAATCATATCTGTAGGAGGTAATATTACCTATAAATTTCATTTACGACTAAAGGGATGGCACAAAGTATTTGTTCTAAGGAGACCTTATTGGGCCCAACAGAGTTGATAATCACTCCTGTATAGAGAGGAACTAGGCTTCATGCTTTACTACGCACTGGATTTCATGCACAGAAAGGTCAAAACCTCAAGGCAGGTGTCCCCTCGCTGTTGGCATCTAGTTTTGCACACAGCTCCAGTACTGACAAGCTATGGGACCTTGGGCAAGTTACTTCATTCCTCCAAGTCTGTAAGATAGGAATTGAAATACCTCCCTGTTTGCAGTTGTTTGGGAGAGAAAATGAGTCAGTGCATGTAAATATTTACAGTAGTTTTGGACGCCTGCATGACGCAGTCAGTTAAGCATCCAATTCTTGTTTTCAGCTCAGGTCATGATCTCAGGGTCTTGAGATCGAGCTCCGCACTCAGCCCCACAGAGTCTGCTTAAGACTCTCCCTCTCCCTCTGTCCCTCCCCACCATGTTCTCTCACTCTCTAAAACAAATAAATAAATCTTTAAAAATATGTATTTAGAATAGTATTTGGCTCACAAGAGTCCAGTAGAGATTAACCTTAAAAATATCAAAGGAGAGGTACATAACAAACACGAATAAAAACAGTCTAATGACATGGGAGAGTGCTTCGAGCAAGCTCAGAAATGTGTATCCTTCTCCTGTGAAGCTTTCCTCTTGCCTTTCTCTCCTCTCTCCCTCCCTTTCTTGGTTTCATCCCTTACTTATCTTGGTGAGTGTGGATAGCTGAGCCGTCCAGTAACACATCTTCAGCCAATTTGCAACTTTAAAATCGAGCAGCTCCCTATTTTTCCCTTAGCCATGGGAAAAAACAGGACTTGAAGTCAGAGCTCCTCTGCCATCAGACTGGCAAAGGCGCAGTTATCTTCAGACTTCTTCCTCATCTAGAATGCAAAGTGGCAAGGACACATGACCAGTCTCTTCGATCAGAATTCTACCTCTAAGTAGCCTTATTTTAAAAAGACTATTGAGGGACACCCGGCTGGCTCAGTTGGTAGAGCATGTGACTCTTAATATCGGGGTCCTGATTTCAAGCCCCACATTGGGCTTTGGAGCTTACTTAAAATACAAAATAAATAAATAAATGTAGGTTTGTATTTAAAAAATAAAATAAAAATGAAAATGAAAAGAGCTTTTGAGGGTGACATGTGGTAGCACAAATTACTTTAAACCTGGGTTCCCAAACAACACCCACAGGGGCCAGGTATGTTACAAAATTGAGGCAACTGGGGCAGATTGGGGAGACCAGGCAGGAGGCTGGTGAATGGCAAGCTCCTGGTCTAAAAAGGGCCAGCCTGACCCCAGGGCAGCCCAGGACCCTCTGTGCCCCATCTTCTGAATGTCCCAAGAAGCCAGAAATCCAGACTCTTAGTAGAAATGTTCCAATGTTTAAATCTATAAAATTTCACTTCTCTCCCTGCTTTTCACAAACCTTGATACAGAAAAGAGCTTCTGAATGGAATTCAAAACCAGTGTAGGATTTTTTTTTTAATTTCAAAATATGAAGTGCTAAGTAAATACATTTCCTTTTATTGAATAGCAGAGAGTATCATTAAGAAGATAAAATGAAGTGCTTTGATCTAAAATTTCAAATGGGTTTCACAAAAAAACATAAAGTATTTTATTTAGTCTAACCCAGCAGGATATATGCCCAAACGGGTCATCATCAGACATGGAATTCAGCGGCACTTAAGATACACAACTTTAGGTGATTGTGACCAACAGCTGGGCTCTGAACTCCACAGTTATTAACATAAAAAATTTCAGTGTGACTACTAAATAATTAGTACCGTCAATGTGGTAAATACATTAAGTTACAAATCTTTACATTTGTACATAACTCATTTTACAAATAAAGGTTTTAAGACTCAACTGTCCAACTTTCATCTAAACACTAAATGTTGCTGAACAAAAAATCTGCAATAAATATTCCCTCAGGTGGGTGGGAAAATGCTTTTACATAAGATCTGTGTTACAATGAATTTCCTGGTAAATATTTAAAACTTTAAACTCCTTGTGCAATTATGGAAATCTTGTATTCCGGAAAAAAAAAACACACTTATATTTTAAACAAAATTTAGTTATTAATTTAAAAAGTAACTTTTCTCACAATGCTAATGTTATTCATGGTTAAGTTGCTCCCCGAATCATAAATAGGTTGTTCAGCTGTCCCCTCATGTTGCTGATTTGTTAATTTTTTTAAAAAAGAACTTTCAATAATTACCATCAGGTGTTTTTCTTTGCTTGTTGATGTATAGATGTGTATTATGACTCACTAAACAACTTGGGTTGAAAAAAAGAACACATAGGCCTTTTCTAAACAGTATAGCTGAGCTGTCCAGTAACACATCTTCAGCCAATTTGCAACTTTAAAGTCGAGCAGCTCCCTATTTTGAATAAAAGTAGCGCAAACTGAAACGTAATAATCACCATGATTTGCAAGCCAGAAAGCAATTCTGTAACACACCCATCCTGTGATCGGAGCCGGGAAGCGTAGGACTAGGAAGGCGCTGTATTTTCCTAGCACATTCCTCCGGGACATTGCTGGGTTCAAGGAAATCCCCCAGAAGTCCTTGTGGCCATGGCGACAACCCTCCACCTGTCTTCCCGGTTGTCCTGCTGGCTGGATTTATCTCTGTGGCCTGTCAGCTGGAACTGAAGTCCGGACAGCTCTTCCCGGGCAGTGGGGGCTCCTGCTGGAGCGGGTAGGTGAAGTATTGGGGTGACACCAGGAAACCTGATGGCTGCGTCAGGTGGATTTGGTGGCCTGTGGTGTAAGGGGGGGGCGGTGATGGCACCAGGCAGCCTGACTCTGCTCTGGCGAAGGAGAATCTGCGGATAGAGCCCCCCGTGGAGCTAGAGCTGGTGGCCGTGCTGGACTGCCTGGAAGGTGCCCTGAGGCTTGTGGAGGTCAAGATCATGGGCAGGGTCTCTGTCTGGTAGCTGCGGAGGGAGAAGCGGATGGGCTGCTGTGAGGGCTCCTTGGGTCTCAAGCAGGTGCAGCAATAAACAGCCACCAGGGAGCCCAGGATGATGAAGGCGATGAAGATGGAGCCAACGATGAGGAAGGGAACGTAGACAGGCTCTAAAAGGTAAAAGCAGACAGACACAGGTGTTTGGACAAGAGTCTCTCAGACTCCAGGCAGCTCATGGGTGGGAGGTAAGCAGCTCGGTGTGGCCGCCCTTGTCAGCCCAGGCTCTCGAGCTTGTTACTGGTAATCTCTGAAGTGGGAAGTGAGATGGCAGAATGTTCTTGCTCCTAGCGGGAAGGAAGCAAGCTGATACTGGAGCCTCTGTTAGCAATTAGCCGTTACATTGCACATCTGGAAATCAGAAGGAACAGAATCTACCCTCCCGTTCAAGCGCTGGAGGGAGGGGAAGGGTGAGTTGTTTGGTTACCACGACTCTGGGTTTAAATCCAGGGTTTTGGCACTTTTATCACGGTGGGGCTCTTAGGGCGCTGACCCATCTCTGAGGCTGCAAATTCTTCTCCCTTCCAAGAATCTCCAATCTAAGCAAAGAGAACTGAGCCTGTAAGTGAGACCCCCATTATGAGACTAAGGAAAGATGGTGTAAAGAAATCTGTAGTTGGCTCCCCTTAACTGTGTCTGTGATTGCATGGGGAACTGTATCATCTCTGGATACTTCTTCCCAGAAAGGATTTGGGATGCCCTCTCCGGCTGCCACACCTCTGCCCCTCACCTCCACCCCCCCCCCCCCCCCCCCCCCCGCAAACTCTGGGAAGGTCAGGCCGAACCTTAGATCATGAGACAGCTCTTAGTGTTGGTGGCTTTCTGAAAGAGCACCCCTCAGAGCAGATCCATTTCCTTCTCTCTGTGCAAGACAGACATCAAATTTCCCACCCCTGAGCCCGTCTCCCAACTCCCTGGGGACACTCCCAGTGTCTCCCCTGTCTGATAGAGCCACCTCTGGATGCAACCTCCAGGGCTGAGGCAAAAGAATGAAAACCTGCGTTGACAAAGGCCTTACTGTGTGCCTGACTCTGTCTTATGAATTATCTGAATCAAGTCCGTGGAGACTCTTGTAAAGAGGACATGGTAAGTTCTGTTTTCCAGATGTGGAAACATGCTTGGTTTTGACCCTGCCAAAGACACACGAGCAGTGACTGACAGGTGACCATCAACCCGGAGGTTCTGTGGGTTCTTAGACCTAAGCTCTTCTGTCTCCCATTCCCTCCGCCACGTTTAGTAGGCCAGGGGAAAGCCACTGACTAACCACTTACATGGCCGGCAGCCTGGTGCTAAGCATTCAGACACTCACTCAATCCACAATCCAACTCCTCTGAGAATATGCCCATGTGAGAGTTGAGAGGAGGCCCAGAACAGTTAAGTAACTTGCCCAAGTTACACAGATGGCAAGGGACAGAGCCACAAGCCAAGGTTCCTGAGTTCGGTGGATCCCACCTCAGTGAGTGCAGAGATGGCCCCCTTTCCTGCTACCCCCCCACAACAAAGAGGATTCCGGGAGGATCAGGAAGGTATCCCCACTGCAGACTGTGCGTTGACACACTCCACAGAGCAACCGTGTCCCCGAGGATGAGTGGAGTAAGCCAAGGGGAAGTCTGTATCATTTTTTTAACAGGCGAGGACCCCTTCGCGGTCCCTGCCTTCCCCGAGCATGTTTTCTCCAGAAACCACTTCTCCAACCCACCACATTGGGAGTTTTGACGCTCAAATTCCCAGAGAACAGAATGGAGTTCTAAGGCAGAGCAATCTCCCCTTTCCTCTGGGTTATTATTCTCTTGGCCGGTGGTGCTGGGGCGGAGGGGGTCTCTGGGCACCATTAATTCTCTTTCCCGGGGACCTTCTCTTGACCGCTCTAGACCTCCGCTGTGGAGTTCTGGGGTGTCACCCGCTCTTAGCTCCGCCCGTTCCCCCCGGTTTCCCGGCCATAAAAACCATCGCCTCAAGCTCTAACGGGTTTCCCTGACGTTCCCATTCAGGTGGAAAGCTTTTTTTCTTTTCTTTTCTTTTCTTTTCTTTTCTTTTCTTTCTTTC